>NC_138825.1:30746841-30996841 GCF_965183815.1 Platalea leucorodia | reverse complement strand
AGGAGAACGTACAATATGGGAACTTACTGCATCTTTTCTGTTTAAAGGGTGGTTATATTTAAATAGGTTCAGATTAGTTAGCTACTTTTTCATTCCTGTGTCTCCAGTATGGCATCTGTACTGTGTGACCGGGAAGTGGCATGGAGAACAGATTGTTGTCTTACATTTTATGGCAGCTGGGTTCTTTGGACAAGGCACTAGGTAAAGTCACAGTCAGAAACCTCTTTCGCTCTTAAGTTTTTAGCAGAGGTGAACAGGACAGTCCACTGGACTGTGCAACTTAAATACAGGGCTACACAAAATAGGCATTGAAGTAAACTAAGACATCACCTTTTACTGCTACAGCTCATCTTAGCTACCTGATGAATTCTAAGATAGATAATTCAAAATTTATATCTAGCTACTGAAGGATAGATTGATACACAGGTACAGGAAGGATGAAGACATGCCTCTGTGTGGGCAGGGGAACGTGAAGGGAATTAGGGATTCTCCGCAGAGGAAACTGTTTCCAGACAGAATGGTTTCTGTGCCTGTGATGAAGGAAGACTTGGTCTCCCTTTCCCTACAACTCAAGGAGTTGGGCACACCCATCTTGGTGGTAGAAATATAGCAGCTTTCAAGCATCAGGTTTACTTTAACCCTAAAGGACACAGAACACATGTGTTGGTTAGGATATAAAACAAAAGAATACAGCACGCCCAGACACCATTAGGAAGGAAATATTCTTGGCAACATAGCGTACATCTCAACAGACACTTTGGATTTCTTTGTATACACAGTTTAGAGTTTTCATACAACCAATTGTTTCAGTATAATCTCCCTATGGATTATCAATTAGGAGGAAAGCACAAGAGGTCTACAGTAGGATTTTAAGGTACTGCACATCGAGATTTGTTGACAATGATATTGCCATTAAGAGACAATAAATTTTGAAATACAATATATCTGCAGTGGCTTAGACAGAAGCAAAGGATTTCTTTTTAATGACAGAGCTTTGATTTTATTGTTCTTAATATTAATGTGATTGTTATTTCAGACTTCATTTCATGCATCTGAGCACTGCATCTAAGCCACAGTGTGAAGCATCTACAGTTACAAAGGGGATTGTGCAAAGGAAGTGCTAATTTCCAACAGTCCAGCTCTTGAACTGGTTGAAAACAAGACTTGGAAACAGTTGTCCAAGAAAACTGAAGTTATCATGTAATAATGCCTGCAGGGGTTCCACAACTGTTGCATAGTTTAGAACAAATTTGGCACTTCTTGAGGTAAGTCCCAGTAAAGAATATAAAGCGATCACATCTGCCGATCTGCATGCCTGAGCGAGTGCTGTGGTGTGCTCTGGATTGGGTTTATGCCTCCCTTTAAGACTGCAGGCCCCCCAAAAGAAAATTTTGTCCATCTAGTATAGCCCTTGGCAAAATTTAGTTTCGTATCAGGCATATCCATGTACCACAGCAGACATCTTAAGTAATCTTTATACTGGGTTGGTGTCGCTCCCATGGGTATTATAATGTACTTCAATTATCAATGAATCTTGGACTGACTTTCCAGATTTATGACATCATCTTCTATCACAAAATAGAAGTCCATAATGTGAAAAATGTGTTCCTATTGATTGCGAGGAGTTTAACACTCCGGAAATTTTTACACAGGATCTGAAGGACCTGTGGTTATGAGTAGTCATGTCTCGCATACTTTTTCTCTGCATGTAATAGTGTTATATTTTCATAATTAGGCTCTTGAAAATCCACATATGTACAAGTAGTCTGTCCTCCACCTTTGTATTTGTATAATAACTGTTTGAAGATAACTATTCCTTTTAGAGATTTGTTCTTTGGTAACTCTTGATCCCTTCTGATTGAAGGAAATAGTTCTTCATGTAGCAGAGAGAGGCTGCATTTTTTTTTTTACTTTCCTCCATTCACACAACCTGGTGAGTCAGCCTGATGCACTGACATTAATCCAACAACAAAGTTAATTAAAAGGTTAAGCTCTAGGTTTTTGTCACATCCAGGAGAGCCCTGTGAGATGCAATGTTATACAAGTCACCCATGCTTCCTCTGTATACGTTACCAGAAGTAGACTAGATTTACACTTTTTTAAAAAAGTAGATACCAGGTAGTTTTTTCAGCCTACCAACACATCATTATTTCATAATAATGCAGTATATGGACTGGCAGAATCATAACAGTAGTGTCCCAGATAATTACTTTGTTGATTAGATTTCAGCTCTGTTACAGTACAATTACATACAGTATCATTTAAGTTAATTTCCTCCTTTATCACTTTCATAAATCATGATTTTTGAGGGGAGTTTATCTCAAATGTTTTATTACCTGTATGAATTGTCTCATTCACAAGCGGAGGTAGCTTTGCAGAAGCACCTCTGCAGAAACTTATGGATTGACTCCTCCAAGTTGTAGGGACAGCTTGGGAGAAAGCAGAGATGCTTATTCAAAGTCTAAAGAACAGAAGACTGAAATTGGTATCGTGGGCTGGAGGCAAGAATTGACCTCTAGATATTAAATGAAGGAGGTATGGGAGGAGACTGTAAACAGCCTTGAAAATGATTGCAGCTGGAGAAGCCCAGAGAGGAATGCGAAGACAGAAACAGTATAGCTAGTGAAACCCTTAAAACAGCTTCATGAAGTATGCCTGTCTTTGGCAAAACTATAGGAAAGAACTTTATAATGTTCAAAATACAGAACCTGGGGGCATGGAGAAGGAGGATAGCTGTGTGGATGCACCATATAAGGCTGTACCCCAGAGAGTATCAGTTCAATGCACATATTAAAAAATGCAAATAATTACTTTGCTGCCATTTTACTAGCATTTTCTCTCCTCATTTTGAGATCAGGTTGTGCTGTTACTTTCTTTGAGAAATTTCCTGCTCTCTCATGTCATGTGCCATAGTGGGCACATCACTTCCTAAGAGCCCTTAGAGCACTGATCAGCATTTGGCTTGAAGTCAGGGAGTGAGAGGGGGCTCCAGGGTACCACGTGGATGGTAGCCACCAAGACCTGAATATGCAATAGGTACAACATCAACGAGTGTCTCATTTCCAAACCACTGTTACCCGAATATTGTGGCTCAATAGACCAAGCAGCTGTGCTTCCCTTCGGCAGCAGGAAGCTGGCAGCTGAACCTATTTCCTCCTCCATCTCCCACTCACGCATATTCTTAATGCAAAATCACTCCATTAGTTTTGGGGTATATCCCACAGAATTGTAAATCCAACCTCCTTAAAATTCGGTTTAGCTCTGGTGTATGGGAACCATGCAAATGCTATTTTGGGGAGTAGAAAGTGAATTATTTTGCAGGCCTGTCTAAGGATTCCTCCTGAATATAATTTTCCGTGCAGTTAGATCTGCATTCAGCAGTAATCACTCATGTAGACTATGCTATAACTATTTTTTCCACGTGTTGAATTTGAATGATGACTTATTATTATTATATACTCATGTATATTCCTCTAGTTCCCAGAGGCCCTAGTCAGGACAAAGTTTAGCAAATGCTGTACTAATGCATACAAAGGCAATCCCTTTCTCTGGGTCACAGAAGCGACAGAGAGGGGGTAAGTAAGAGACACCCAGCATAGGTAGTGCTATCACATACAGAAGTTACGCATACTTTCATCTTTTCCCTGGCCATGATAGATACATGAAATTAGTGCCAACTATTCGACTCAGTCCCTTAAGACATCATTACAAGCTGCTACAGTGGCACAGTAAAGCTTTAGCTAATAGATTCACTGCCTCTGAATTGGGGAAGTCTGTTCCTTTCTGCTATGGGAGAGGTTTGGGTTGTAGAGAGAATTAATATCTTTTAGATATTACTAGGACAAAATTCACAACTACTCCTAGAAAAAAAAAAGGGAAAAGTTTTGGGTACTCGCTATTGTCTTCTGATACGCACACAGGTTTACTTCAGGTGTGGAAAAGTGATACAGAGCCGAAACTTGCAGGATGTGTTGGTTATTTAGAAATGTACAAAAGCCACAGAAACCATCAGCACCTAAGCAGTGGGCTTGTAATATCTGAGTAGCTGATTTCTTTCCTTCTGTAGCAAACATCCAGCTCACAAGCCAGGGAACCCAGGGTGAAACACTAAAGGAGAATTAAGTATGAGTGTCCTTCTTCCTTAACAATACAGTGCTATAATTAGTACAGAGCAATAGCACCATCAAGCTCCAGCTGAACAATTACATCCCAGGAAATTCAACCAACAAGTATCGTATTATAAACAGTCGCATCTGTGTGGTTACACAGAAGTATGCACCAGTGCCATCTAGCCACTCCCCAGCGTATGTCACTTCTAGTGCTAGGCAAACCATGAAACCATCATTTACCAAATAATGTGTTTCACATGCTTGGAGAAATTTGTAGCACCAATTATTAAATAAATTATATATTAATGACAAGCTTATTGTAATCAATAAACTGAGAAAAATTAGTAGTGAACTATATTAATTAAATGTTATTAGCTTGGCCATATAAACTGTAGAGAGTTAGCTGTTTACTCAATGGCCGTGTCAGCATCCAAGCTGTCCTGATCTGATGTCCAGAGAAAGTCAGAGAATCCAGCTGTCTGCGGAATAACTTTCAGAGACAAAAAACATAGAATTTCAAGGACTTTCCATTCAACTAAGCCAAATATCAAGTACTAAAAAAGCTATTATCTCTAACCAGGGGCACTATGTGTTCTGAGAAAGCTGCAGTCTCAAAGTTACAAATATGCAGACCTCCATCCAAGCAAGAGTACTTTGCGTGTCTCAGTTTGATGGTAAAGCAAATTCAATAAAAGAAACTGGCTTCCTAGTTTAAAACTTGTACCGCGTCTAATATAGTGGCCAGGGTAAAATGAACTGTAGTTAATGAGCCTTGGGGTCTCCCAAAGCAAAACCTAGGATCCAAGCAACCAGAATTTTAGGAAGGTTTGCATTTCCATCAGGACTTTGTGCTTCAGCCTCACTTCTGCACAGAATGGTCATACTATGGCCAGAAAGACAGGACGTAAGAATCACTGGAATTAGGAGAATTTTTTTCTTCCTCCAGCGTTACTGGAAGTGTTTTGAGAGCACATCCATCCTCAGCCCGCTGCAGGTAACAGGAAGTCCCCTGTGGCTTCACAGGCACTGGGATTTCATTCTTTGTAACTAATGAGAGATAAGGCTGGAGGAAAGGGGTAATATTTTAATTAGATCAACTGTCTGAAGTGCAGTTCTCATTGTCACTAGATGGTGCAGCAGAGTAGCTTTACTTTGGATCAGTTGAACTAGAACTTTGGAAAACATCACGCTAAGGTAGGTTTTTTGCAGGCAGAGCCCTCCATAAAACAGGTCTTTCTCTCAGGACTATTTCTGTTTGCAGGTTGAGCACTACGGTCTTCTCTAACACTATTTGAAGCTGAAAGATGAGTGCTGACTATGAGGACTAGCCTAATACCTCTTTGTTTTAGCTAGCCATGCCATAGTCAGAAACATGCAGCATCTTATTTATTTAGAAAAGCCAAGTGGTACAACTGAGAATAAGAGCCTGAAATATTACATTCATGATGGGACAGGGTAAAGAAAACTTAAAATAACATAAGATGATTTGTTGAGTTCACCAAATTTCACTCTGGAGCTGTATAGAGGGAAGAAAACCAAGGATGATTTTAAGTATTTTTTGTGATTTAGAATGAAAAGTTTACATGACACTAACAAGAGATGTCTTCTTCCTCCTGTTCTCTTGTTTCTTCCTTTCCTCTTCATCACCACAGGTGGAATAAAAAGCAAAGGGAGGGATGGAATCCAGTGCTGAGGTGGATCAGCTAGGAGTCTTACTCAAACCGCTCCTTATTCATAATATCAAATGATAAATTTCCTTTGAAGTTCTCCCAGCAGCAGTTCCATCCCTATCAGCAGTCCATTATCTGTCTAAAATCCATGGCTGAAAATTTCTAGCCTGTACTTCATGTACTTATTGGTATAGCCCCTTCCACACAATAACAGGATATTTCTTCTGCTGCTTTATACATTGCAGGTTTACAGCTTTAACAATAAAAATGTCTTTCTGCTTTCAGGAAAAGGCCAATTCTAATATTAAAACAACATTTGATGGGCTCCTGATAAGAGAGGCTCATCAAAACATCCAATATTGGAGTTCAGGTTTGAATCAAAATTATCAGATTGTCCTTATTGACTTGGACTATTGCTTGGGAACTAAATTGTCTAAGTTGGGAACACAGACAATTTTGCGATTTACAATATGTTCTATAGCTTGAGCCTATCTCAACAATAAAAAGAGACTATGCTTTGAAAGGTTAATGGCACATGTTCATCTCAGCTATGATTTGGAGAAGAACTTCATAAGATCATTTTATTTTCACTTTGCAAATAATGAGAAAATTGCAATTTGGAGAACAGTCTGAGAACTGTGCAGCTGTGTACTGAATTGTACTGGGTTAAGATTAAAAATGTGTACTTTAGTTTTTTCCTCTAGGAGGTTTCCTGCCAGCACTAAGACAGGATATGATTTTGGAGAGAGAGAAGTCAGATTGTTCTGCAGTCCATGCAGACATTATTTAAAACCCTTGAGACAGAATAGTAAGAAACAGAAGTAACCAAAATAAGTCTAAGTGCTAGTTCTCAAATTGCTAAGTCTTCATATAGTAGAACTGATTATATACCACATTTTCATTACCTCGGTATATTCTAGAATTTGTTCTGTGAGTCGAGCACATCAAAAGAAGGACATGGAAATTCACTGATGATGAGATGACTGGCAGCAAGCATGAAGCAAGACTCTCAGAGACTTGACGTATCAGTTGAAGGGGTGAAGCTTTTGAACTGTGATGACATCAGTCACAATTTGTGACTTATTGATTATTGACTGAAAAACAAATTAATGCCAGAAGACAATTACTCTGGAGCTCATCCCTGGGTCAAATATTGTTGTGACCTGTGTATGCGTGACTCTAGAAGGGATCGTTGATGCATATTTGGGCATGCAAGAGCACATTCTTCAAGCAAAATTATGTCTTGCTCAGAAAATGCAGTGCAGTTAGGTATAAACGAAGACGTTAGGGTAGCAAGCGGGATGACTACTTTTTTTCTGTTTATTTTCTAGAAGAAAAGAATTACATTTTAAGCAACTCTCTTGAGTTCTGTAAAACTACAGCAAGCCAGTTTGTGCTAATAATAAAACAAGAGAAAGGTTCTCAAATGACAATTCTAAATCCATGCCACTAAATCCACACTTATGTAAGCAATTAGGTAATCTTCAAGATTTTTCTCTCTCTGTCTCTGTGTGTGTGTATATAAGTGTATATTTACAATATACACATATATGTACATATATATATATTAAAATATGTATTTCACTTGGGGGAAAAGAAAGGAGGACATGGGAGGGCAACTGTTCAATAAAACTGGGCATATTGAGCTGAGAGCTGAATGATGGTGTGTATTTAGTTTTTAGAGTGCAAGTGAGGGAGTGAATGCATTTGGAATAGGAAATACAGTCCTGGCAAACTGAAGAGAACCTGATCTATTTTTTAAAGATTTTGAAAACTTGTTTTATAGACTGTTTTGTCTTTATTTGGATCCAGTTCTGCAGTGGTGAAGTGAGAAGAGGCTGAACAGATCCGAGGATGATTGTACACAGGTATTTTGGTCCATGTCATTCTCATGTGTCGTCTTGAAATGTGAAGAGCAGCTTTGGAAAGGCAACATGAGCAGGGAGATGCTAACCTGTGCACCTGGGCTAGGCAGAAGAAACAAGAGTTGTTAGCAAATGATGGATGGCATTGGATGGCATTGGATGAAGGCAGTGTCCTGGACATTTTGGCTGTGTTGCAAGAAGGCTTAACCATGTGAAAGATTGTGTGCTTGAAGTGACCAATTTAAATTTGTGCTTGGGGTCCCATTCAGATGTCACTGTGCTCCAGATAATATTATTAAAAGTCTCAGTCATCAGAGAGCAGAGAGAAGATGCTTATCAAAATGGAAAATTAGTATAGGCATTCACATAATAAAAATCCACTAATCCAATCATAACTACACAACTGCTACATTCAGTTACCGTCTGGAAAACAAGATGTGTATCCCATGAGGCAGTCACAGAGGGCAATATTTTAAAGTAAATTCCATCGCTTTGTATGTTAGAATGCTTAATTATGAGCAACCTTATATTCTAAATGTCACATTTTATCTCAGGAAATTAAAGGAGACACATTTTAAAAAAGCAAAGGAAGGAAAAGTTTTTGAGCAATTAGTTCCATTTAACTTAAGATCTTTTAAAATGCGGAATCTCTGCTAATAAATATTATACATGATCAGTTTTGAAGGATTTCATTACCTTTGTTTATCTTTTAAGACACATTCCTCTGCAGTTTAGCCCCAAATAAGTTTTGTTTAGCATGGTAGAGGCTGCTAGAAATGGTACTAAACCAATACCATATCCACTACAACGTCTTGCCATGGCAGAATTGCTCTGGGTTACATGCTTTCAGATTTAAATTTCCAAAATGAATATGTTGTGCACTATTTCTATTGTGAGGCTTTTCCATAGCCTAATAAGTGATCTCAGCCACAAAAAGCTTTGCTCATATCCAGTCCTTTCTTGGTGCTGTCTCACTGCTCCCAGGTCCATCCAACATTAACGTCATCCTTCCCTTCTGCTTGGGCGGCTCTTCAGAAGTGTGTTTGGTCGCTGGCCCGCTTCATCACTGACACCACCACCACCAAGAATGAAATCCTGTTAAAGCCACGAGTGTGTGACCTGCGTAAGGAGTTGGGGAAGGCTCCTCTGGGTTTGGTTGTGTCTTAAATCTTTGGGCACGCCACATGCAGGCTCCATGAAGGGCTGCTTTCTCCCCTCGGTCACACTCATGCTCTGCAGAAGATTTTTTCCGCTTTCCCACCCCTGCCTGTTATGAACCGCGACTGATCAGATGAAGGACAATATCCAATACCTGACACACCTGAGAGTAATTTTTTGCTCCTTCTCCAGCTCTGCCCTGCACACCTCTAGCTTTCATTCACTTTGGGAGGAGTCAGTGGCAGTCAATGGCTTCTGCCATTACCTGTAACATTTGGAATATTAACAATAATCAGCGTTGTAAAAGATAGCGAAGATGAAAAATGATACATGCTAGAGATAACCATTAATAGGATTTTTTTTTTTTTTTTTAGGTGTGACTCTCTGGGTTAGGACATTTGATCCCAATATCAATAGCTTCTCTGTCCCCAGGGTAAAAACGTAATGCTTTTGCTTTCTGAACTGGTTGCTATTTATAATATGCATACCCTTTATTACAATCATTTATTTTTTTCAACATTTTATGAAGTGTGCTTATTAAATGAAATGGTAAGTCTGGCACTGGCAAGTCTCTTGTGCACTTTTTTTTCGCATTTCCTTTCTTTTGGCAGGTCCATGAAAAGGGAGTAAGTTTCTGTGGGCTGTGCATGCTTTTCCACCCTTTTTCAGGATTTGTCACATCTCCTGGAAGGCCTTATAACTCACAAAACATGAATTTATATCCCAGCAATTTGCCAAGTCTTGTCAAATCCTAACATTTTTGTTGGCAACTCTTTGCATCTCTCGGCTGAAAGGGAGTAACTTAGATCATCCAGTCACAATGCAGTTCTTTGGATACCTTTTGATGGTCGATGTGTTAGTTTTGATACATGGTTTAATCTCTGCTTGCAAGGGGCCGCCCACTATATTTCATGTCCTCACTCAGTGAATCTTTTGCAAAGTGGACATTCTGCTTCATCAGCTGATTTTCCAGTTTTACACGTCTGCACTTGCAGTCCCACCTCTCTCTGAAGAAAAATGATCTGAGAAAAAAAAAAAAAAAGCAAAATTAAATAGAGGTAATTCTTCTTGCTTCTTTCAGACACAGTTCCTGTGTTAGGTACAGTTGCAGTGACCTCTACCATACTGTAAGGGAGACTATGCAATGAGCTGATCATGTATTTATTTTTTTGGGAAGATGCTTTTTCATCCTGTTTATTTTTAACTCATGTCTGTCTCCTTAGTGAAGTGATCACAAAACTTTGACTCTTGGGCTGTAGAATAGGAGTCATTTAAACCTTTGGGACAGGAATAAGTTTAAAGACAAGTTATTGTTCATTAGAGCTCATTCAAACAGCTCTGAGTGAGAGAATTTTTGATGGTTTTAAATGCCTAAAGAAGAAATAATTCTCATCTTTTGTGCTGAACAGAATTAGTGGTGAGAAAACCAAGAGGATATGGGATTTCCTCAGGTAGGATCTGTGAAGACAGTATTTATTGGTTTTGGTTACTAGCTCCAATAGAAGTGAGAAATTTTAATAATAGGCAGCGCAACAGATGTTAGATTGCTACGTCTAGTCCTGCCATATGCTCTTTGTTATGAGTCATTCTGGATGCCATCCATCCCCGTACCAGCGCTCGCTGGAAGCATCAATCTGGAGCAGGAAGACTGAACCGAGGCATATGCACAGGAACAGCTGGGGGGGTCTGCCTGTCTCCGCAGCTAGTTCAGAAGGGGGGGATGCAAGAGCTGGGCTGCGTTTACATTCACTGACATCTATACATGACCTAGGCTGTGCTGGGTCCCACTTAATTGGTACACGGCAAATGAGGAATCCACTTCTGGCAGTTATTTTTAGTTGTTCCTTGTGACATCTCGGGCTAGCAGTAGAGTCTGACCTCCCTCTGAAATGAAGCACTCTTTGCCCTTTAGCACAGCGTTGCTTAAATTCATTTCAAGCATGAATGTATTCACCAGCCTCTGTCCGTGTCAGATTTTCAAGGGAAAATTAGGATGGTACATAGTCACACTTAGTCATACAAGGAACCCGTGGTTAAATTTGTACCCCAGATGGACTCTGTCCTTTTTTCTTCCTGTTTGAAAGCAAACACCCTGCCTTCTCATGCACTAGTGCAGTCTTGTATATCAGCAGTGGGGGAGAGGAACAGATGCCAGAGGAGCTGGATGAATAGAAAGGACAGGCTGCTGCTACCTCTGACAAGAACCACCTCAGGAGACCATGGGTAAGGGACAGCAAAAACGACTTTTGCTGGAAGACAACCATGAGTTTTTCTTTCAGTTTGAGGGAAACCTCACTAGCTGTTAAAAACCAAGCCATGCACTTTAAAATTGGGAGTTATTTCAGCAATTAATCCCTGCATGATAATAAGTGCAAACATTGAGCTGCCTCTCCTTCTTTCTCTCTTTCTCTCTTCTTTCCTTTAGCCTCCCCCACCCCAAGAAAAAAAAAGTCTATTTTCAGCTGTGGATACATGTGTCTCTAGCTGTTCAGTGAGAATTAATAATTGAGATATTCATCTGGTCAGAGCGAGCAAATTGACAAATCCCCCCCGCACCTTTCCCGTGCGAGGCCAGAGCCGGCCAGGCACGCAGCGGGAGGCGAGGAGCCCCAGTTGTCCCCGGTCCCCAGGACTCCAGCATTCCCAGGCACAAGAAGAAGGAAGCTGTTGTGCAACAGAGGGGAAATGGGAAGTGATTTATTTTAAAGGATTTCATGCTTTGCTCCAGAAACCTGGCTAAAATTCTGATCTGCTTTTGAGAGAAAATCTCAAGATATTGCCACGGTAGCAATATTTTTGGTTGCCTACACTAGCTCACTGAGGACCCAACTGGCTTTAGTTCCTGGACATATGTCTAAATTTCAGTGAAAGTGAGTCATATCTAGCTTTTTTTTTGCAGGGGGGTGGCAAATCTAATTTTTACTGCCTTGCGCCCTGCTGTGCTGGTTGCACTGCGTTGCAATCTGATCCCCCGAGGTGCTGAGTGGTTCTCTCAGCACCTACACATCAGCATGGCCTCTGCACTCCATCCTGCACAGTATTTGACTGGATAAGGCCTCTGGTGTTTAAGTACAAGAGTAACACCACCACGTCACAGGACTGTTTACATATTGACATACAGTCCTGATTCTGAGCATGTTTCAGAATGATGCGGGGTACCTGTGCACCTTTAGAAGCCAGAAATGGCTCAGTCTGGAGAAATATTTCTAATTGATTTAATAGAATACATATTACAAGCATGGTGATTATTTTTTTCTTTCTAACAGATTCAGTTGTACCAAATTTTATATTAGGTTAGGGAATGTTACACTTTAACTATTCTCTGTGTGTGTGTGTATTAGATTTGAAATGTTTATTTTGGTATATGATCCAGAGATTTCAGCCTCTGCATCCCTCTCACGCTGTGCTGAAGCCAAACAATAAAACTAGTTCTTTTAAAGTCACAATCTTCTTAGTGTTATTTGCAGCATAGATTTGTAATAGAGGGACATCAGTCTCCTAAACAGTCACCCTTTTTTTTCACAGGCACCGAATCGGGTATTTTTCAATGAGAGGTGCATTTGCAAACAACCTTTTTGCCAGAAAATGCCTGTCTGTTAAAACAAGGGCTTTTTCCTATGAATAAGCAGCATTTGGAGGCAATGTTTACCAAGTCCAAGATACATTTTTTTGGAGAAAGACTGTATAATAGCAAATGCATATGGCTTTATTACTGTAAATTAAACTGCCATTTGGGTGAGTTATTGCAAATACGCAATCCAAAGGTAAAAGCTCGTCTGGATGATTATGTATGTATGTATTTACACACTTCACTTTCGGTTCTCATTTTGGCAACTGTAGGCTGGACGGTTAATCTGGCTGTTTCCTATCCTGGTGCTGGGACGTGTTCCCCCCTTGTGGCAATAGCACATATGGAATTTTACAAGTCTACTCTGTCTCTTCACTAATGGGCTTCACCTTTTACCTCCAAGACCTGAGGATCTTGATTTTAAATCCAGGGTTTACAGGTTCAGACCTTGAAGGCAACCTAGCCAGGGGTGTTCTCATACGGGCCCAAAACCGGCAGCAGAAAAGCCAAGAATCATGATTTTATCCCTCCACACTGTAATTCTTCTTCCATCTTTACTGGATATCAGTATCTCTTTCCAGTTTTTGTGATAATTGGTGAATCAAAATAATTCACAAGGAGAAATGTGCTATTTCCCAGAGACGGTGGTGTATTTTAGTGTATTTTTATGGTGGATGAGGTTTTGGTGTGTCATCTTTGAAAATATGGGCAAATGGATGATTTCTTTGATCCAACAAAAACAGCCACAGAAAGAAAAGGATGCAAAATTCAGGGTGTTGCAAGTTCACTCTCAGAGCTAAGCTGTGGTCTCTCTATTTTACTATTGCCAAGAATGCACGCCAAGTCATTGAGGTTGACCACGTTTTATTACCTCTGTTTTTGCTATTCTACCTTATTCCTGAGACAAGTGGGAAAATTGTGTCTGAAAACTGTCTTTAAACCCTGGACTTCTAGATTGTACATCTTTAATGAATACTGGACGTGTTCCACTACCGTGCGCTGCTGTCTGGGCCTCAGCTTATTAGATACTGTTTTGAAATCCATAATTATAACCAGGTTTGTGATGGGTCTCATGCCTCTGTATACAAAAATTTCTGTCATCCTGATAGAGCTGCTATTTCAGAGGAAACGAACTAATTCAAATCTAGTATTTGAATGCTTTTAGTTTTACTTGTTTTGGCCTTCCCTATCCAAGGTGTGAAAAATGGCAATTTCTATATTTCTGGGAAATTAATTTTCAAGGTTGACTTTGGGCCAGTAACCTGAAGTGCTAACATAGTCCATATGTCTGACGAGTAAAGGTTGACTGAAAAGTATGAAAGTTCTAGCGAAAGTCCATTTTTCCTGCTCCTTTTGGTAAATTGCAAGATTCCATTATACTGACGATAATCCACGGTTATTCATGTCTGAACACTGATCCCCAGTGAAGCTGGGATGAAGGTAAAATGCGTGGAATTTATTCTCTATAGGTGCTGCTTTTCATGCTGAGCAAAAGCTCGGTATTTATAATTTGGTCTCCTGTAGTATTTGTCATTTTTCTGTCCCTCTCTTAAGACTATAATTCCCGCCCGATATTTTCTTTTTAAACTAGCTCTCATTTTAATACACGTTTTGTGTTTTCTTAAAATAAATGCTGTCACGCAGCTCTTCTACTTCCTTTATTGAGAAAACAGTAATACTCATACGATGGTGGAAAAAAGTTGAGAGGGAGGGAGAGACAGAGAAAGGAAACAGAAATCATAACCAAAAAGTTCGCACTGATTATTGAAATAGTCAGTGTTCCCTTGGGCTGTGGGGAAGGGAAAGGCGCTTTTACAGTGTCTCGGAATATTTTTCTTCTGCACAATTCTGACTTTTCACCACATATTCATGCTACAGTGAGAGAAGGGAAGAAAAGAAAAAGGACTCAGAGGAGTTACAGTAAGTTTTTTCCTTATCTTTCGTAGTGACACTTCCTAGTAACAAGTCCCAGAAAATATTAATGTTAAGATTTTTAAAACTATGATTCCTGACACTTCTGTATAAAATTATTTAACAAGCACATTATTTTAGTACTAATGGTTTCTCCTCCTCTGTGAAAATTTTGTAGCTTAAAACGTGCGGTGTCACAGTGACACTTTTGATGTAGTCATTATAGTATTTAGTATTGTGTTATTATTAGTGGGAAATATTTATATATTTGTAGAAGGCTTCAGTAAGCCTCGGGTCCAGTTTTCAGCAAGGTATTTAAAGGCAGAAAAGAGACAGATAAAGACAGCGAAAGACTTCAGTGAATAGCTTCTGCACACTCAGGAGCGACTTCATGCAAGTATGGAGCATTTCCCTGGGCTAGAAACCCAAATCATAATCAGAGAACTGCAATATTTTAAGAAATTCTGCCTGTATCAGAGACTGCTTTTTTCTTTCTGAGCTGATTCTGGTTCAAATTAAATTGAAATCAGACTCATATTTATTTCACTGGACTTTGGATCTTCTGAAGACAAGTCACCGGCAAAAATTCTTTCAGATTTCCGAGCGCACAAAGGGGTGATGCTGCGGCGGCTGCGGAGGTGAGCTGTGGACAATCAGCAGGGCAGAATCAGGCCCAGAGATGGAGACGAGAAGGACAGAGCCGCTTTCTCCTCCGCAGCAAGGTATCGGGTACCGTTTGAAAAATCAACTCTATTTCTCTAACAGACTAAAAAATACTCCATAAAAATGTTGCTCAATATTAAGGCATAAGTAGCAGTAAATTACTGAGCTCTCTTTATCAAAAAGAATATAAAGGCTTCCCCCTATGACTGCCAAATTACTACCTGAATTTGCAACTGTAGCATATTTCTCCTCTAAAACTGCTACCAATCTTCCAAATACAAGCAATAACTACATATGGACATGTTTAGCAAATCAGAAAGAAAAGATTGATTGCTGGGAAATGTTTTGTTTCCAATTATTTTCTCTGTAAAAGCTAGAATTCCAGATAAACATAGTAACAAAATCCCACTGGTTTATCTGTAAGCATACACTGATTTAGAAATGCTATTAAAACTGCTTATTTGAAAATCACCTAGCAGAGAAAACTGAAAACAAAAATCTTTTCATATTGATCTACTTTAGGGTTACATTTAAGCATTTTGTAAAGGAGTGCCATTGTGAGTAAAATATTTAGTGCTGCTTCCATCACCACTCTGCATTTTAGCTTGAATTCTTTTATTTTCTTTTTTATTAAATGATCCTGATTTTTCATGCTGACAATATGCAAGATATATTTCTCATGTCCAGTATATATGGCACTTGCTAAATCAGCTCCTGACACACCAGCTAATTTTAACGGGGGAGGCTAAGAGATACACCATTACTTATTATTTCTAATGTGTTTCTTAATATGAAACTTGTCATTTTCAGCCGTGATGCTGACTCAGCAGTAGGTTTATTTCCAGAATTACTAAAACAACGTTCCTCTCAGAGTAGCAAGGGACCCATGATTCACTGGTAGAGAACAGTGAAACAGAAAGAGGCCTTTTTCCATCTTTTAATATTAAAAAATAAACTAGTAAGAGTTCATAAAACAGTCCTGGAGAACTTCTGGGACACAAAAAAGTGGCAGTAGATCTCATATTTCAGAGACGGATTGAACACAACCATATTTAATTTGGGTTGCATCTTAAATATATAGCTTGCATTATTTTACACATTTAATCAATGCTGCAAAACAAGATTTAGAGGGATCACTTTTTATTTGCTTTTACCTACTTCTCATATGTCAGAATCAATCACTTTTTTGGATAGATGTTTTCTTACTCATATGCCGCAGTAAAGTGACATTTTGTACATGTTAACTTTCTTTTGGCTCATAGCATTTAATGACTGCTCTTTCCCAACTCCAAGTTTTTGGAAACATTCAGGTGCTAAGTACAGGATTCAGAGATTTAGAAGGGGCTGTTTTAAAAAATACTAGAACACCGTTTAATTCAAAAGGGGACCGTTTTACTTAGGATATTTTTTCAGGGTTTTTTTTTTTTCTTCCTTTCCTGAAAATGAAATATCTTCCTTTCCTTCATCATCAACGATATTTTAATAAAGAGCAGAGAAATGCATGTTACTCCTCAGCTAATAAATCAGCCCAAGAGTTTTGCTAAGATAGTTACATATTGATAAGCTTTTGTGCAGACTTGAACAGGTATATGCACATATGCACATAGCTTGTATGTATAGAAGCCCCAAATTTGTAAGCTGTCATAAGAAAGGAGCTTTTGTCTTTTCTACTGTCATGATTCTCAGCTAAGAGTAACCACACCACCTTTTCTGGGCACCTCAAAACCTTCTGAATCAAGGAGAAAGCTGTAAAGAGAACCTCTCTCCTAAAGGGAATAAAATCCTGTGGAACAGCATCTCCACCAGCAACTTTTCATAGCCAGGCACAAACTGCTATTCTGAGCCAGGTCATAGAAGACTGCCTTTGCTAATGCTTTTAGATATCACCAGCATCTCTTGCAAATGATTCCCAAATTGCACTGATGAATTAGCTCCTCTTGATGTCCCTTTTAATGTTATTGGAGCTGTCTGACGTCTGTGGCATGGCACACTGAGAACATATGCTGTCTTTGAGCTAGGGTTGGAGTGAGGGGCTCACACTTCACAGCTTTAGCCACTCCTCTCAGATCACGCACAATTCGTGCCTGTGAAGTCCCAGAGACGTGTCTGTTCTCAAGGCTGCCCCGTGCAGGATGGGCATGAAGCCCCTTAGCAACATGGAACATTAGCAAGACATGTACGATCCTTGTCATGCTCTCCTCCAGCTCTCTCGCTGCTTGGAGGATGCAACTGGAGGCATAAGAAGCTGATGCTAGAGGAGAGAAAACCCACTGATGAAAACCGAGCTTCACAACACCCTCTTACCATCCCTTCTCCCTGACTCCTCACAGCTTGTTCCTCTGCTTGTGCCCCAAGTGTTCCTGAACATCCAAATAGGGCTCACACAAAATGTATTTAACATTTACAGTGAGCACCCTTCCTTCCTGGCAGATACGGACTTACTAACAAGAATCAAAACTTCAGATTTTTTTAAACTTTTCTCTTGGTAGATATGCAAATGCTAGCTTTTGGGAGAGAAAAAAAGCAGTTTTTCAGGCTCAAGCATCCTCTTTATCTGTGCTATAGCCCCTTACTGCTTCTGTGCTCCCTGTTCTCTAGTGACCCCGTACAAATACCATCCCAATTGAAGGTCTGAGGTCCCATACTGAAACTCTTTCAAGCAATATGCCCAGGCTACCCTCTGGCTTTTCTTAGCCCACTTTCACCAGGGCTTTGTCATGACTTTCCATAGCACCACTCAGCTGGAATATTTCCAAATTTAGTAGCTCAGGCCCTCACAATCACAAAAGACCTTTAGACTTCTATGGACCTCTTCACATCCAGAACAAAATGCAGTACCCTATTTGGACTCGGCCATCCTATGGAGACAACATACTTCAGACTTTTCTCATCCTCAAAATTGCTTTATAGAATTAAGTCCAGCCCATAATCGCTGTAGAAAAAACAGCAAGTGGAATGTATCTTGAATATTAAGGAGCTGTCAGAGCAAAGGGGGGCACATGTATCTTCACAGATGTTCCCTGTAGTGTGTTTCTGCATTCCCTACTCAAAGCAGCAGACCATCGCTGGTTTGTCTTCACTAGGGAAGGATATTTTCTTCACACATATTAGCAAACTACTGGAGTCAGGACAAGCTGTCACCTTCGTGTTTATGCAGGACAAGTTAAAAATGATGGAGTAATCAAGCACGGTGTTTGATCTATAATTTGAGCAAACAGTTCAAACCACCTTCCTTAATTGGCACTTGGCCTCATATTAATTGACTTAAGGTAAGTGAACAAATTGAGAAACACATGTTGCTAATGCGCAGAAGACAATGGGGTTGCAGGCAGGCAGGGTCTAGTAGCTTAAGAAATTATTAACACTGACTGATCGCTTTTATTGGCCAGACACGTGGGGAAGAATGGCTGTCACGCTGTACGCTCTTCTCTATGGCTATTTATGTCAGATAGAAATTACTCAGTGCTAATGTACATTGCCCATGTTAAGGAAAGCAATAGCACAGATATAATTTTGTTCATATGACTAATTTGAATTTATAATTAGTGCTTTTTTTTTTTTTTTTAAATGGGTGATGTTAACAACTCCTCCTCACCATTGCAGAGTAAGGGTTCAATTTTGGTTTTGCCACAAGTATATTATGTGATGTAGGCAAAATATTTAGTTTATATAACCATAGTTATATAAACCATATACTGCCATATAAACCAAAACCACCAGAGTTTTGTTTGCACAAATATGCTTTCCTACTCCAATTTTATGTTTTATTTATTGCGCTTATAAGATTTTAGTGGCAGAACAGGGTTTTACTGTGCATACATATAAAAGAAAGTGTTCAGAATTGCAACAGATACTACTATAATCTAAATAAAAATGCATCATTGCGCCCATTCCTTGCATGTTTATCAACTGCATGTTTTGCACACAGAGGGTTTTATATTATACATTCACACAGTGTTCTTCTCCATCACCTTCCCATTTTGACAGTCAATTGTTTATACACTTAAACAATACATTAATAGAGGTTCAGAAAGAAAACAGTTAGATGTTAGCTGTTATCCCAGGATATTGGGTTCATTTTCTAATAAGTGCCTCTAGTGCACTGGGGTTCCTAATCAATGTAAATATTGTTTAAGATGAACATTGCAGTGGGCATACCATGGAGCCAGACCACCAGCAGAGCATTAAACAAGGACAGATGTGAATGCCAGGATAAAAATGAAGACATTCCTGAAGTGTAAGTATGTTACTTATAATATATCTGTTTATAAGAAATGGTCATGAAAAAGAAAAGAAGAAAAAACAAAACAAAACACAACAAAAACTTCTGGAAAATAAGAATACCAAATAAAGTCATTATGTTGAGATACTGCAGTTGTATGTTTGCTAAAATAACTAACTGAAAGTGCGTGATAATCTGCTATCTTGAATAATTAAGATCTTATAAACATAATCTTGTATGAATTTTGTTAATGACTTTACAAAGGTTTAATCACTTTGGTGGTTATCTGTACGGGAGCAAAATGCATGATTTTATTTTATACACATGGTTTTCTCTCAGAGGTAGTATCTTTTATAAGATTGGAGGATCTAATTAGAACAACAGACAAATAGACTTACACTGTCTCACAAGTCATTCAAGGAGAAGCAATGAGAGAGATAAACATCTTCTAGTTCTAATAATTTATAAAGATCATCTGATTCCTACTTCTTGCTTAGTTGATTCATGTTGATTAATTCACTAGCTGCCAATTTCCATGGGCAACCATGCAGCATGTTTCCAACTGATATTTAAACACCAGTTTGTTCCTTGCTGGCTTTGTAGTCAGGCTGCTCTCTGCGTTGCCCTGATTTGGAGATTATTTGGTGACATTTGCAAGGGATTTGGAGCCCCCGTCACACCGACTCTTCGTGGTGCTTGTACACATACTACCTGCCCCTGTGATGGCAGGGGAGGCGGCAGTGCCTGCTGCCCTGGAGCTGGCAATGGCACAGGCTGACCCGCATGGGGCAAGCAGGGGAAGGAATCCCCTCTGGGGTAGGTAGGCACAATGAGGATCCCTTCTGGCGTAGATAGGCAGGGTTGGGGATCCCCTCTGGAGGAAGGCAGAGCCAGGGAGGGAAGTCCCCCAGGGGAATTGGGGAGCAGGGGCATGTCAACTGATGGGGTGGTTTGGAAATAGAACAGCCATTATTTCTCAGGGATGCCAGGAGGACGCAGTCCTCTCTGTTTCCTGTGGAGAATGGGATCTCAGAGGTTCTCGTATGACTGAGATATTTTCAGAGTACTCAATCCTCAACAACACCCAGAGCTGGAAGGTCTCAGCCCCTAACTGGCCACTGAGAGCTGAAACATCGGCTAGGTGGGAGTCTCTTAAAAGTCTTCAGCCCAAAAGCTGTAGCTTTGATGTATGTAATTGTGAATGCAACGGATGAATTTAAAGCAAGACACAATGTTTGATAGCTGGGCGGATATCAGGTTGTCATTACTGCAGAGTTCTTGGTAGGAGTCTGATTTAGCTTCAATATTGATTTCTCAAATAGTGATGGCAGAGAATCTGTTGGAACTCGCATATTGGATTACTGTCTAAGCCAACAATGATTTAGAACTGAGTTGATTAACCAGTATGGTTTGGGATAGGTCAGCAGCCTTTATTGTTCATTGTTTTCCATTTTGTAGTAAAATCAACTATGATAGCAGTCTTCTAAAATGTGACTAGCACAAACACTATTGTTGTTTGACACGGTATATCAGATATAATGATTTCCATCCCAGATCTACAGCTTTGCTTTTTTACATTCTTGATTGCATAATTGAAAGCAGCAGCTTTATCTTTCTTCTACCTTTGGTGGAAGTCATTCAATAAATAGTACCAATTACATTACAGCTTAGAAACAGTCTGATGTAAAAGGCACTGCATTTTGCTAGCTCTTGCCTAATGCAAGAATACTCTGTATTGAACCAAGGCATTACGTTAACTTTTAAGAAAACAACTGGAAGTATGCAGAGCACGTGTCAATATTGAAAGCACCATGTAGGCTGCAGAAAAATCACTTAATGCCTGACTTATCCTGTATTCTGTATCACCCTGCTGGGTGGTTATTCATGTCAAGTATAGGGTTTAATATTAAGAGCAGTCACTGCACTAAAAGGAAAAATATGTTTACTGCTTTCAGAATTTATTTTGCATTTGCCCAAAAGCCTACTCCTACTAACATGGGTTGTTTTGCCAAAATTTAGGGAAAGCAAGACTGAACCCTAGAAATGACTCACTGTTAGAAAAATACACCCCTTTCCTGAAAAACACATACTTATGATTGACCATATGCATGCAAATATTTCCATGACTACAGAGGATATTGATTGGTCCCTGTGGGAATATTCCTGTGTATAAATGCTTGAAGGATCAAGTTCTAATTTTGCTCAGTATCAGAGCTAATTGCTCTAGATACTATTGATAAAAACTGGAGGTTGTCTCCTAGTTGTGGTAGCTGAGGATGTTCCATGAATTTTTTTCATTAGGTGATTTATTACATGTTCACTTTTTTAAAACAGTCCAAATACAGTCAGTAACTATTTATACAATTAAATTTAACAACTATGAAATATGTGTTATGGTGCCAGTTTGAAACATATTCCTAATAGCTAGTTTTATATATGATGGACCACCAGGAAGCTGTCATCGGAATAATACTGTGCATTTTTATACATTCTCTACATTTCTTTTTACTTAATAGACTGTTTAATAACACTGTAGTCAAAACTGAACAATAGAGATGAATGATTTGATGTAAGAATACTTCAAGGTAAAAATTAAACGTGTATAACATTCCAGCTGGTGATATACTGTGGAAAGCTCTCAAGCATGTAAAGACTTTAAGAACTGTTTTAGAAAATCAACACATATAGAGAAAATGGGAAGGGTGTGTGTTGTGAAGTATATCACCAGGGAAGTTTTTTCTTTTCAGGGGAAAGATACTATAGAGACCACACAAAAAAAAAAAAAACACCACACCAACCCTCCAAAAAAAAAAAAACAACACACCCCTGTTATTTCAAGGAACTCCTCAGAGCTAAAAGAGAGATTTAAAAGTGTCATAGCAATAAAATAATAAATGGTGTGAGGGGAAGATACATTTTACTTATTTTTTTCTCTGTTATTCTTGCACGTGAAAATTTCTGTGTTGCAGACACTGCATGAAACAGCAATGTCATATTTTTCCTTAATGCTCTTGATTTACCAGGCTCATAAAATGTAAGACCAGAAGCTATTCTTAATATGGACTCATTCTACCACCAACGCATGCAGGCTGGTTTTTGTCTTCGTGTTAATGCAAGAGAACTTTACTCGATCTATTTGTAAAATGGTATAAATGTTGCCTGCAAAAGGGAAAAATAATTGCGCAAGAGTTTGCAGCATCAGTTGCTACATTAACAGCGCTCAGCTTGCATTTGTTGTTTCAGCGTGATCCCTTGAAAACACATTCACAAGGAAGAAATGAGAGACCAGAGAAAGTCCATTTCAAAAGTGTCCTTGTGCAGGTGGGGGGACAGTTCCAGCTCCTGCAGAAGTGCCATTGCTGCTATTTTCAGCATCAGCCAAAGCTTAATTTCTCCTGTGTGGCCAACAGCTCCGATTCAGTGGGCATCAGCGGTGTGGGTATGGCTCTGCTTCTCTCTCCCAGCTGGGACGCACCAGCCCAGCAGCCGCTGCCCGTGTCCTGCACCAGCCCTGGGCTCCCTCACCCAGCACTGCCCAAAGATGCTCCCCACCACCCATGGGCACCCTGAAAAATAGCCAAGCAAAACCCCTTTCTCTTGAATCAACAGCAAAAGGCCACTGAGGGCCGCGGGGATGGAAACGGCCCTTCTTGTGGCTTTTGGCTCTGCAGCCACTTCCAGTAGGCAGCACGGGTCCTCTGGCAGCAGAAGCCAGCTGATACACTAAACTATGCTAAAGTAGTGTTTAGAGAAATAGTAATTACTAACATCCTCTCTCAGTCAAGCCGACACTAACCAGGCCTACTGCTAGGTGTGTGTATATACATACTCACACTCAATAGATAAATAGATACGTGCATATACCCCAGGAAAAATATCTCTCAGTAAGGTGACGAGGTCTTACTTTAAATCAAGTACTTGACGCTAATAAAAACAATGTATTCAGCCGTAAGATCTCACATACTGACTGGCTACAAGGTAAATCAGTATTAGGCAAACCTTTATTTTCTGCACTCTGTTGTTTTTTCTGTATCACAAGTATTCTCTGCATCTTTCCAGACGTTTGTAAACAGACCCTTAAAAATGTAAGCTTATTATATTGTTTGCTTGAAAAGAACATAATCAGAGGAAATACAGTGGAAATTTGGCAAGAATTGCATGCTTTCGTGTTCTGTGGTTTTCAAATGGCCCCAAATGCTGACAATTTTACTTAAAGACTATCTATCATTACTTCCTCCCTTCTCATAAGGGATTTTACCATGCAAACTGTTTTGTCTGATTTTTTTTTTTAAAGAATTACAAGTGGGAGGTAAAATCATCAAAGGTATCCACATGACTTGGGAGATTACCAAACTGATTAGGATGTCAAAGTACCTTTTGCAGAGACACAGGCTCATTAACTGTTTAGATGTTTTGAAAATTTTATCTAATGCTTTTACGCAACAAATTTCCCTATGATTGTTGAAAGACTATCAATCAAATCAGCAACAGATAGTTCACCCTCTCTTAATAGTAGACAAATGTTAATTTATAATAAACACATGTGTATAACAAAATACCGTTTGATGATTTGATGAAGTGGTCAAACAGTAATTAGGAAAAAAATTCTTACTAGGCCATCTTATTGCCTACAGCTATTTGTTGTTATTCTTATTAGCAGAAAAATCGAGTACTGGCAGTTAATAGAAACCATGCACAAACAAAAGTGTTGATAGCTGCCTTAGAGACACCATCAATAGAATTATGTACCTAATATTTGTTTCTGGCAGCATTTGTTAGATTATTGATTTCTGTAGAAGAAAAACAGTGAATGATTTTACAGAGACAGAATTAATTTAAAAAACACATCTGACTGAAAAGATCTTGTTTTCTGTGAACTTGATTTTGCTCTCACTCAATACCCAATCCTGAAAGATGCCGAACAGCCAATCTCCATTTCAGCAAAATGCTTAAATGCAGGTTTAACTTTAATCCTATCAATTTTACTGAAACCACACATTTACCAATGTCAGAGAGAAACTTCAGCAGAGCTACGCATTAAAAGCAAGAAACTCAGTATTCACTGCAATTTGCTCAGATGAGAGCAAGAGCCCTGCTTCATAATTAGCATCTGAGTTAATTCTGGTCAAAAAGAACTAAAGAGCAGTATCTTCCTCCTGTCTTTCTTTGGATGTTTCTTTGTGTTTCCAGTAACGTTTTTAGGACCTATTCCTGCAAATATTTTTCTACGTGAGTAATTCAACTCCTCTGATAAATACTATTGAATTCACTAGGGCTAGATTCAAAAGCAAAAAGTTACTTATCTGGGCAAATGCATGCAAGACAAGGCTGTTAGGCAGCTCCCCATGACAGTAGAGAAGAGAAAAATATGCTTGTGGGACTAAGGCCTGGAGGATTGGGCCCATAGCCAGTGACATTTTTTTTTTTTTTTTTAATAACGAGGAAAACCCACGCATGAGTGAAACCATATGGAAAACTGAGTTAAGGTGAGGAGGTTTTAAATAATGCTTATTTATCATTTTGAAAGAAAAAAAAATCCTGTTCCTGCCTATTGCATTTTATACTTTAAATGTAGGGACTGATTCTTTGGCCAAAATTCCTCTCCTTGTCAGGGGGAAAATTATCTGCTTAGACTGCTGCAGGATCAGGCCCTGAAAAGTCGTTACAAGCTTATTGGCAAAGCTTGCTCACTTCCACCTCTCTCTTATTTTCTGTTTTTCCTATCCCTGCATAGGAAGAAAATGAAAAGTTAAGCTAAAATACATTAACTAATATCTGTTTATTAATTGGAGAATTCAACTTATCCTTTTTGCCGTTCATCTGAAATTAATTAAGTGTGTAGAATTACAAGGTGGGTGTACCACAGGCAGCAGTCCAGGCTCAAGTTAATCAAAAGAGCACATGTTGAATGCATACAATTTAGTTAAGGTTAATCCAGTGAAGATGATCCCTCACTGGTCCTAATTACTCTAGGTGATAGATTGTGGAATGAAAAAATAGGAAGGAAGGGAAATTTTGTCCTGCTGGTCTACCAGGATTTTCTAATTAAGTTTAGTAGGCTATGCACAGGAGCAAATAGTTTCAATTTAAAGAGAAGACCACACTCCAAGGGTGCTTGTCTGAAATGAATGTAAGGAACTTTGAACTACTGTAGTTAGGTATCATGCCTTAAAAATAGTGAAGTTAAAGGTGGTCGTTGTGCCTTTATGAGTTTTCATACTATCGAGAGCAGTGTGTCTCTCTGAGCACTTCAGACTTTATGTAAATGTTTGTTGGAATTGTGAAGCTACTATTTAGCTCTTGAGAAAAGGTACTGACACATTAAAAAAGGCCAATTCTGTTACTTCATTACCTTCACCTGAGGACAAAATAGCAGTAGGACAGAGCTGATTTGCCATAGAAATATATCAGTGTTGCATTAGCTAAAGCCTTTTCATTTAATCTTCTTTCAGTGTGTCAATCCCAAAGAAAATGAAGGTGTTTCTAGGACCCTTTGATTTCATGTTCTATGTTCATTATCTCATTAAGTTACTTTTTCTCCATGCTTGTCCTTTGTTTCAGCTTTCAAGGAATCTTACGAAAAGCTTTCGTCTTTCTCCAGGCATATGCATATAAAAGTTGTCAAACAATTTGCCCTATTTTTCAGGTTGGTGGTATATTTCTGCTCAAGTGGAGGTATCTGTTTCTGATTTATTAACATTTGATCCCCTGGTTTCCTGCCATTGATCAAGACTAATACTCAGCTCAGCTGATGAGTTTTATATGAAATCTGATATTGCAGGAAAAGAGAAAAGTTAGTACCATTTTTAATATTTTTCTATTTCAAGTTTTCCAGGGCCACGACATGCACACAAAACACCTAACAATATTGGGCAGTATTTGCTTTTAACTGTGTTTCCCTAGGATAAAAATTTTTGGAAGTAAAATGAGTATTTATCAATAGAACAGATGTTTGCTCAGTGTCATTCACATCCTGTAAACTGTATATACATTTACACCCTACCGCCAAAACATGGTTTCACCCTACTACTGACCGTCTGTCTGCCATTCAATCTCTAGTTAAGTCACGGTCAATAAGGTCAACTCTTTGGCAACATCTGTATTTGATCAGTTCACACAAAATAGGAGCCTTCCTAATGCCTGACTACCCTGAAGTATTTTAAGAGGCAGCATATTACAATAGTTGATTCACCACCGCTGCAGACTCTGCACTTGGAAGATTTTTGCCTCCTCTGAGGAACAGAAATGTGAAGACTAAAACCCTTTCTAGAAAAATAAATCTCTGAAATGAGCAGGTTTAGCAGTGGCATAGTTTCTAGACTGACAAGAGCGTTTAGCAGTTTCTCTCCCTGAGTCCCTGGTCCCTCGGTGTCGGGATTTGGATTTGTGATATTTTATATTTTAACACTGCTCTGCACATGGATTATGTTTAAAGCATGTTTAGGTTGTTGCACAGATGAGAAATAAAGTCAGAGGAAAAAACTATCTGCAATTTTACTTCAAAAACCAACAGCGAGGATTGATGCCGCCAATTGTTTCGTGTTGGTGTTTCCATGCTCGGCACAAGCAGTACTTTCAGCAAGTCGGTGTACTTTCCTCCAGATGGGTGAATGCAAATTCTTCCTTCAAAGAAAGCAAAATATTCTGGGTGGAAGCCTGGCCCCACTGAAGGTGATGGAAAATACACTGGTGAAACTGAGAGAGACAGGATTTAACCTGATGTTACCACTGTGTTATTTCAACATTGGGAGCTTTCTTAAAGTACAAGGTTAGAGATTTGATTCTAAGTGCCGTCGGACTGGTGCCACTTTATTGATGTTCCTGGTTTTAGAGCAGATGAGAATAAAATCTGGCCTCTGGGAATGGGATTATGGGAGGTGTTCTTTTTTTTTTTTAATGTTTGCTTTAGGAACAAAACATTTGACTCTTGGGAAACTCGGAAAATCAAAACCAGTGGCCTCTGATGCCCTTATGTTTTGGCACAGCAAGATTTGAAGCTGACTACAGATGATCATACATTGATAAATAATGCCACCAATGCTCCAATTATACTGCTGGTATTCCTGGTTATGTTCAACACCAAGGAAAGCCTGAACACTGAAACGGTTTCTCTCTGCTGTGTTTTGGCAAAACTTGGGTAGGGCAGCAAGAGCGCAGCAGCATCCCACCGCTAGCCACGGGGTTTAGAAGGGAGCGGTCCTTAAAATAGGACCAGGCTGAGCACTGCCATGGGCAAGGGGTCACCATGAGATTTTCTGGGACTCACTTAATGAGAGGATGGCTTTTTAAAAGATTTTTATGATGGGGGTTTGGTTCACAAAAGCTGCTGCTGAGAAATGAATGCCTTTGGGTTTTTTCAAAAATAATTCCTTTTTGTTTACTTTCTGGCATGCTGAATTTTTGATGGAAACACTTCACTGAGAAATATAGCAAGGAACAGTTCAACTAGTTCAAACAAAAGGGATTGGGAATGGTTGGGATAAAATTTGAAAGCACCTTGAAGCAGTGAAGTCAATGCATTACCTGAGTCTATTTTCTGTGTAATTTTAGTTCTCTCAAGAGCCCTGGAAACCTCAGAGGAAGCTTGCCCTGGGTGCACACGTTTGGTTTGGGGGCTGTTCACAAACAGCAAATTCAAAACCAAACTAAATATTCAGGATGATGGAATGGCTGGTGTGAGCTGCTATAGCTATCCTGGCACACAGCAGAAAATGTAGTTGAGGTCTTATCCCTCCTTTTAGCACTACGTGTATAACTCTGGTAGAATTTTCTAACACTTGTTACGGTGTGTTAAATATACCTTAGGTTTCCCCACTCTATTGTTTTGTCCTCTAAAGATGCCTTAATAACTCTGATTTAAGAATACAATATTACATCTGTTCTGAATTTCTTTATTAGGAGTAACTGGGAAATAATTCTACCATGGCCATGAGTTTCAGTAGCACAACATTTTGATCCTTTAAAAGATGAGGGAGAAGTAGCCTGAGATCCTCTTCTGATTAGTCAGAAAAAAACCAAAGGCTTGCTTACAAATATTTCAGGATTGTCTTGTCAGAGTAAAGGAAACATAGTTTTCTTGACTTGGACAATGGACTGTTACTGAAATATAAATATTAAATGAAATCAGATTTGTAATGAAAACTGTGGGAGAAAGCCTAATGACAAATTAGCTGCAGTCAAGGCAACTGCCATCAAAGCCAACAGCAATCTAGACTTCTACTTCGCTAAAACGTGCGTCCAGTTCTGGTCAGGTTCAGCTGGTTGTTATCTCTGCAACTGATTGCTGCATCAGGCTCCAAGCCCCAGGGGATGTCACCTCTGAGTTGGGAACGTGTGGAAACCAGATGACTCATCACACAAGAGATTTCCTTTACAAAATATCCCAAAATCAGTAGTCTAAGAAAACAAGTATATAAAATTCATTGAAGTATTGACAGATTGTCTTCTGAGGTCTCTTTCTTCAAATACTTTCAAATTGGCCTGATATTGATTGGTTAAAAACTGACTCTAAAAGTGAGAGATGTTAAAGAGATACTAATGGAGGCTGGGAAATGGACAAACTGACAGTTTGTGTCACATAGAGGATATTTCCTGGGTTTTCTTGAACATTTTAAATAAAGCACAGAGGGAGAGAAAGCGTGCTGGACAATTTTAATAACAAAGAAAGAAGTCACAGATAGTACTTCAGCCCTATTTTCAGAGTCCTTATTCCCACACATCTGAAGGAGCTGGAAGCATCAATGAAAACAGAGGTAATAAAAGTGGAAGTAGAGTGATTAAAAATATAGAGCTGGAAAATAACAGTGACATTCATGGGAAAATGTAACCCAGTACACCCAGGGAAACGTAATTTGAAACACAGACATTCAAAGGGAGGGAGAATCCTAGAAAGCAGCAATGCTAAAGGAGACCTCAGGGTCAAATTAGACATGAATTTGCAATACGATCTAATAGCATGACCAGCCAGTGCAGTTGTGCTGTAGAGAGAGGCGTATCTGGGAACGTGAAGGTCATCCTCTTTCCCAACATGGCTCTGACTGCACCAGGAGCTGGGTCTCTGGTCACTGGGAAGGAACTGAAAACCAGAGAGAGCTAAGGAAGGAGGAGAGAGTGGATTGACGTAGAGTGTGTATGGGCAGAAATGCAATAAAAACACCCATTCAGCACTTTCCTAAGGCTTCAGGCACTGAGTAAGTACCTTTACATTGGATCTGAAATGTTTGGGAGTGATTGCAGTTTACCTTCTCCCCATGCTCAGAACCACCCTGATGTTAGTTGCAAGGTGTCTTGCTGCCTGAGACTTAGAAAGTCAGCAGATTTGGGTCTCAGTGTCCTCAGCTGGCCACTCACACTGGCTGGGAGCCCACAGACCCCCTTGCCATGGGAAGGCTTGGCAGGGACCTGCAGAAGCCGGCACTGACAAAGCAAAGGTACAAATCACAGCTTGGTGGTGTTTACAGACCGATGGGAGGAGGTGCTGCTGCTCTCCTTGCAGAGGACACTCTCCTGGTCCACGCAGTCACCAGGAAGATGCTGGCCATATGCTGGTCTGCCAGAGGGAGATCAGATCTGCTGCCACTCAGGACCATCAGGCTGGGCTGAGGGCATGGGGCCACCCTGCGCACCCCTTCTGTGCTGACATTGCCCCCGCAGAGGCGGCAGGAGCCGGGAGCAGCAAGGGACCATGTGAGCAGGGGGCCTGAGGCTGAGCCCGGGCACCAGAGAGGTGTCCCAGCTCCCAGCCCCCATGCCATGACTGAAATGCATTTCACATTGACAATCTCCATGATCATGGGGAGCAGAAACCAAAATTCAAGTCTGTTCCCTTCCATACTCCCCCAATAATTGTTCCATGAATAAATGGGGGGAAAGGTTTAAATTCTTGAGTGAGCATGCAAACCTGTACCTCTTGGGACAACTTCATCTAAAATGGCTCATCAGCTTGCAGCTGTTGATAAACATTTGGAGCCATATTCTCTGGTCTGGTTGAGTGACTCTGATGAAAGGCAGGTGTACTGGGAAAGCACGCATGGAGAGCTATCACCTCGTGCACAGAGAACTACCACCTTCCATCTCCTTTACCCTGTGTCTCTTCAGTCATAGCTTTGCTCTCCTAGAGGAACTTAGAGAAGCCTCTGACTGCAATCACTCTTCCTAGATTGCTCTAGCAGCGGCAACGTAATGCCTTGTCACACCGCTTTCCTGCAGACAGGCTGCCCCAGCTGGGGAGAGGGACAACACAGGTTTCCCTGGGAGCCACAAAGCTGGCTTGAAAGCTTGATGGAGCGGCAGGCACTATCAAGAAGGTCGGGCCATGGTTTGTAGCATCCTGCATGGGGAAAAATACAGTTCTCGGAAACGTGGCTTTTTTCTGTTACCGAAAGTTTTAAAATGTTTGTTTTTCAAAAACATTCCGTCAAAGAACCTAAAATAGAACAAAGCCACTCAGTATTTTTAATCTGGTTTTGCTTCTTGCTTTCTGGTGTCTTTATCTCTATCAGTGGCAGACATTTGGCAATTACGCAGAAAAAAATTTGAAATTCAACTGGGAATGCTAGTTGCTAACTAAAGCCCACGTATGAAATCGCGAATGACACTTTATAAGGTCAAAAATCCTTTTCTTCAGTACAACTACAGAGGTCTGAACTCTAAGTTTAAGCATGTACAATACAAAATTCTAATATTGTCTATCAAAAATTTTCCATATAGATGAGTGGATGGTGTTTGCATATATGGAAGTATAAATAATATTCATCAGAAACCACTGAGGTTAATAGAATTCCAAAGGAGGCTACATATTTTAGGTCACTGAGGTCTGGTGAGAGGAATTATTGTGGGTTGACTTTCATTTTATTGCTGTTATTAAGAAAAAAGTTAACAGTTCGAAGCCAAGCTGCAGCATGAAAAGATTTTTTATGTGCAGCCAAGTTATTAAGATGGTGAATATTTTGTTCAGTAGATGGCCAATTATCTGTTAGCGCAAACTGAAAAAAAAAGTTAGAAAAATCTTTTCCTTGCCTTGCCTTGCTTTGCCTTGCCTTGCCTTCCCTCCCCTCCCCTTCCCAAATCATGTTTCGTGCCAGATCCTTCCTCCAGCAAAACGCATTCACGTACAACCCTGGGTGTGACCAACAGCATAATTTGGCAAAAGCTCTGTAAATTACAGCTATTTCTCCACTTACTCCATCTTTCTCCAAGCTTAAGAAAAAGTTAATTAGGTGATAGTGCATCAAATTCAATGTTTTGAATGCTGTTTTTTCCTGTGGCGGATGATTTTTGTCCAGAGAATATAATAGCTAGGAGAGGGAGAAGAATGGCCAGCTATTATCAGTTTCTACACAAGTGGTATACCCTATGATTGTCTGACAAATTTAATTAGGATAATTCACCAGAAGACTAATTAAAAACTCAAAATAGTTTGCACTATGTCCACCAGTTTTAATCTCTACCTTAGAGATCACATTTCATTCTGTCAAGCAACAGTATTTAACTAAATTAAATGAAATCCCACTCCATTACTGCTGAACTGAAGAAACCTTAGCCCAGCTTATTTTTCTGCTGTGCAGGCAAAGAGTCCTAGCTCAGCTCTGCAATGCCTGTTCTGGAAAGCAATGTCCAAAATCTCCCCAAATAACATTTTGCACTGAGTCTGAGCGGCTGAAGGACAATGGAGAGGCAGAAAGGAATAAAGGGATTGCAGACACCTGGTCCTTCCCAAGGGCTGTGCAAACACAAGCTCATTGCTCCCCAGAAATGATGCAAAGACACAAATGAGCACCACTGCAAGAAATGGTGTTACTGGTAGTTCTTTCTGCTTTTCCTTTCACCTAAAACCTAGATCTGCAGATTAAGTGGTCCTTTTGGCTCAGTCTGCCGTGCACGCAGGTCTGCAATCACAGGTCTTGCTCCACCGTGTCATGCGCAGTTTGGGTTGGCACAGGGGTATCTGCCTCTCTTGGGGGCTCTGTGGGTTTGGGCTGCCTTGAATGGTGTGCTCTGGGTTTTGGGGGTCTCTTGGCAAAGTGTGTCCTATTAGCCAGGGAGGCACATAGCTGGGTGAGAACCGAACCCTTTTCTCCCTCCGGATCTACTGAACTGCTTTTCACAGAGCTGGACTTTGGGAGGAAGTACAGTGACCCACCTGCAGTGGCCAGGGGTGCCCAGTGCTGCCCGACCTGGGGGTAGTGGGGACAGTCAGGGTGGGCTCCTGCCACTCGCCCAGCGCCAGAGGCACAGCACAGCCCAGTGCCCAAGCAGAGGTCCATCAGGTTTCCAATGGTTGATGTGCAGCTCATTCCTCCTGCAGAAGATCCAGGGGGGGAAGGTGCTTCATAAGGTAAAAATTCAATGAGCGCATACTGAGTTTCTGAATCTAGTTAATTTTCGCTACTATCCTAACTGCTGAGTCTTCCAGCTAATTCCCATGGTATTCCCAATGCCATCTTCTGCAAATTACCCTGTGTGAACTACTATGCCTGTGCCCTTTTGACTTTAATGAGATGCTGCACAGGGAGAAAGGTCATACTTCACAGAGCAGTCGCAAGCCGGGGCGCAAGGGACAGATCATGAGTGTGGGTTTTTTTCCTTCTTTGGTTGCAGGGAAGGCAGGAGATTGTCACTGTGGAGGCTACGTAATGGACTGAACATAATGTATCATCGTGCACCAAATGACTGGGGGAAAAAAGTAGCTTCTCTCTAATGACAGACAGAAGCATGACAACAATTAAAGACAGCATCTTTCTAATTTATTTTCAACCTCCATAAAATGGGAATAAGGTACCCCATATCACTGGTAATATAAAGGTTATTTCCCTAATATTTGCAAAGGGCTTTCTGAGCCTCATTTAGAAAGTTTTGGAGATGCTGCAGTTGTTTTACTTCGACTCGGTGTTTGTAAGCTAGAGTACTTTTTCTTCTTTCTGGTATCATCCTGGACACAAACAGTGTGAAGTTTTTAAAAATAAAAATCTCATGAGTTTTGAGCTGTTGTCAAGACTTTCAAGGCCCAATTTGCTAAATCAGGGGTTTTAATATATTCTCTTAAGATATACATTTTTATTTTGATGCACGCTGTTAAGTCACTCCTGCAACAAACACCCTGTTGTCCTTGAAGTACAACCCATGTAGACCACCGTGGGAGTGTGGCCGCCCCACCACCTCCACATCCAGCTCCCTCCAGCCCCCTCATTGCAAGGGCCAAGAATGGTTCACCCATCTCCCGTCTTGCTGTGGGCCCCTGGGCATCTCTAGAGAGGAGTGTGGCTTCAGGCTCATGTTCAATGCCTTTTCTCCACCAAAGGACCAAACATCAACTCCAAGCCCATTTACAAAGAGAAGCCTGTATTTTTGTTTATAGTATAGTGCTGGGAAACCACCTCTGAAGTAAAGGACTTTGTGAGAAACACATGGTCAGACAAGATCAGGAGCAAAAGCCAGATACACTGTGCCGTGGGGCCAAGGGTCAGGGTTTGAAGGTGGACTCTCATTAGCTCACTGGGGCATAAGATACTTGCACATTTTTAAAGACTTGTCTCCAAATGCTTTACCAGTACTTCTGAACCTTTTCCATACTCTGAGACATTTTACAATGAAGAGGAGTTGTAGCCTTCCTTCCTACCAGCCACAAGCAAAAGGGGAGTTTGCCATGGTCTGTTAGAGCCCCGATGGGGTGACTGCTCTTTAATGTGAATTACAACATCAGATACCCACTTGCCAGAGGAGACTGTATGAGGAGAGAGCCTGTCTCTACAGCCAACTTGGGTAGGTAAGGACTTTCAAATTTTCTGTTGTTGCTTTTGAACCTGTATTTGTTCCTCAGTATTTTGCAGTCATGTCATTTTAACTTGAGCATGGAACTGACTCTTTTTCCAAAACATTGGTGACAATATTAGTTAGTACATGATGAGATTATTAGGGGTATTGTCGCAGGATCAATCACCAGATTTTATCAAATGTTAGAAAAAATTAAGTCGGGGGTTATTGCGCTGCCTAGGTTGGTTTGTCTTCTTAGCAGCCTGTTGTCCTTTGACTCACTTTTCATACTGAAGTTCCTCTTTCCTGGGCAAGTCCTTCATTTGAGTTGTTTAAAGCATTTCACTTATTTGTTTTTTCCCTGTCCATTAGTTCAGGAAACATTGCAGTTCTTGATAGACTGTTTTTTCTGTCTCCAGAAGTTTCTTTTGAAAATCAGGAGGAAAATAATCTCCTGCCTTCCTGGTATATTCTGAAAGTACTGACTTTTCAGAGATTACTTAGGATATGCTATTTATTAATAGGATCAGGAGAGGCAGCTTCCTAATGATTAGAATTTGTGGATTTATTTGAAAGTATTGTTCTGACTAAAATCTCTCTAATAACATACTAAATTATAAAAACGTTAATTAGATCATTAGATAAATGGACATTAATCCTGAAGCTATGTGTAATGGACCCTTTGATGTACCCTGCTTATAAGCTTTAGGGCTGTCTGGCATTTCCTTTTCCCCAAGTATATTATTTTTTCAATAATTAATGCAGGTATTTTGCTGTGTGTCTTCGGTGTTCCTGTAGGAGAATAGGGTTCTAGTTGAGTGGAAGTCGCTAAAAGAGCCAGTTTCCAGGGCATGAAACCCTTTCATTTAAAGGGGCAAAGGTCGACTCAACAAGAAGTTGAGTCATGCCAAAAGCAGGACAAGTGTATCCCCTGGGAGAGAGCGAGCGAGAGTGAGCAGGAGAACATCGCAGAGAGGAATTCCCTGTGTGGGGAAGGTGTTTCGGTCTGGAGCGGGTTGTGGGTAGTGATGGATCACCAAAGACTACTGGATTTTCTTAATCAATGCTAATCTTTGGCAAGTGTGGAAATAGTTGTTAAATCATTTTATAACCATAAAGCGGTTCATATCCAGCTTCTGGACTTTCTAGTTCGTGTTCTCTAATTAAAACCAGGGAAATTTGTAATGCTAGTTACAACAACATATCATTACTGTATTTTTTCAGATGTCTCCAATCAATAATAATATTGGAAGTCACACAGATTCCGGTGTGTGTATTTTGCAATTATTCATATTTTTTGTTGGTTTGTAGTATTAAAGAAAGCACATGTGCAGTGCTTAGCACAGGATTATTACATGATCTGGAGAGAAAGAGGAAGAGTAAAAGTAATGGCATTTGTTTTTATAGAAACTTTTGAAGGATTTCTGTTTGTTCACCTGGTGCTACTTTACCTTCAATCTGTCAGCATCATCTGAAAGAAAGTGCATAAACATGCACGCATGTGTGTGTCTGTACGTATATACATGATCGGGAGAAAAGGAATAAGAAGATGACAGTACTTCGTTGGGCTGCATCCTCCAAAGTGTATGCATTAAAAAAGAAAAATTATTTCAGAGATTTCAACTACTTTTTTTCTAATGAATACAGCAAAGTAAGTATATTATGAATTGAAGAAACAGAACACTATCTAGTACTATGTATTATTTTTACAACCTTTACACTGCATGTGCACTTAATATGGGTTAATTTACCTGGTTATGCAAAGGTGAACAATAAAAACCTCCACGCAATGTAGGCTGTGGCAATATGATTTTAACAAAGATGTTAGGAAGGTTTTAAGAAGTGTTGACTGCAGATTGCAAATGTGATTGATGGTTGTGGGTGCAAGACATGTATTCACAGATAATGTGAGTAGTTGATTATATGTTCTCATTTCCTACTGAGTGCAGGCTCCTTCCCTGGGACGTGCTCCTTTTGGCTGTTTGAGAGGTTTCTCTTGAGGAAAGACCTCTACGATAGCCCAGAAAACTGAATCAGAGCTTGGTGACAGGAAAATGTTGATAGATAATCTTAGACCACGACCTTAAGATTTTACAGTACCTTGAGACATTTTATACCACAACCAAGTGTTTGGAGCTTTATTTCATTTTTGTTAATCACCCAAAAGTGTGAATGCTCATTCCGCAGTTTATATTACCAGACCTATAGTGCCTTGGTCTGGATATTGGTCCTAAAACACCATGGAAACAGATTTTCTCATGAGATTTTTTTTTTGGCATAACCCATTCTGCTTCAAGTTTTCTCATCTCACAATCAGCCATTAACCAGCCAGTCAATTGTCATTAAAACAAAAAACTCCTCTTTTAGTCCAAACACCAACAATATTGCCCGGTAACACTCAGCAGACTTTGAGCTGCAACCTGCCAGTGCATTCCTGTTGTGTAATGCATTCACACATTCCCAGCAGATTTTAATTTACTCTAGCAATGCCTAGCCTAATTCACACACAGCACATTGTAATGCAAATGGAACGGTTAAAACAGATCACACATCTCTCTTCCATCTCAATTTCGGTCTAATGTATCATTGCAGCTTATTCTGTAAACTGTTGAAGCCATCTTCATTCAACTGTAAACTAAAGAGACTAGATGTCTATCACACGAAACCAAAACAGTTCTTGATTAATCACAACCTCTTGACCTAATGAGTGATAGCTGTGTTAAAAATGTTGTCATTATCTAAATGGAGTACCCAAATGTCCTGCAGATCCTAAGCAAATTGACTCTCTTCTATTTATAAACAACACTGGAAGATGAACTCCTGGGTTTATATTGGAAAAGGGACATCATTCATTTTTATCCAACATACCTGCTTTTAGTGATATTACCCACACACGTGGGTTTTAGAAAATCTTAACAACTGAAGTGGTTTATGTGCTTTTAAGACTAATGTTGAGGTTTACGTGTACATTCATCACACTGGAGCTGGGTGCTCAATATCTACCTAAAATGCATAGTACTAATAGCACATGTTAAAAAGTTCCTTCTTAGGCTTTCTGTTAGATGCTAAACATCATTAGCACTAGAAATGGAATTCTGCCTTTCCAGGGTTTGTATAAATGTTATTTGCTGTGTTGAGGGCATTTCTGCAACATGTAAAATGCACATCTCTGTGTGTGCATGACAAAGTGATGAATCTTTAAAAAGCCAGTTTTTAAAGCTATGTATTGCCAGTTTTTTGATTAATAATCTGGTCACATGCAAGTTAAGATGTTGTTATAGAAAAAATCAAATTATGTACAGATTTTTTTTTCCTGTTGCTTTTGAATTATTAGCTGTTTCTTTCTACATGTTGTTCCAATGAAGCCTTGAGAGAGAAGAGGCCTGGATTGCACATGTCCCTAATGATTTACAATTCTTCTTTTCCAACAGATGCCTATTTGTTATGATATTACTTTTAATTCCTAACAGGTATAGTAGTTCTTATTCCTATTAAAAAAAAAAAAAAAAAAAAAAAAGAAATTAGTGTATAGCTAGTTCTTGTGCTGAGAATAAATATGAGGTCAGTCACAAGGTTCAGTTTTGGAAAATAATTACAACTTAATGTAACTAAAAATCTCTGTCAGTAAAACAAACAGCAAAATTCATTCTACATTTGTAAATTATAGATGCTATTAATTGTGGGGTGAATGAAAAACATTAAATAGCAAAGGCAGGAAGCCTTTCTCAGCCTGTGTGGATCACATGGTTAGATCTGCTGGTACGTGCAGGGTCCCAGAGCAGTGCAGGTAGGGGTGTTGTGCCCCCCACCCTAAGGCTGCCATGGCTTGTTGTACCAGCCCTGGGGGCAATCCTGGTGTACAGCCTGGGCTTGGGATTGGCTTTTTTGGGAAGATGCTCTGAAGCGAGCTACAGCATCTTCCATCCCACCAACATGAGTGGGCAATCCAGAGTCAGTAGGAGCACCAGGATTTAAAGCCGCTCTCTCACCTGGCATTGGAGTTAGAGATTAACACCTCACCAGGAGCCCATCCACAGGCTGCAGAAGACTTGCCTATTTCTCCCTGATACTTTTCTTTTTAATATGCCAAGGATTGCATTAGCTTTTTTGCCATTGCCCTGAGGCTGCCTGTTGAAGCAATTATTCACAATGACCCCATAATCCTCCTCTGAGTTGTTGCTTTGCAAGATAAAATCTCTCATCCTCTACGAAGAGACTGTATTCCTCAGTCTCTCATTCAATACCTGGCATTTAAATGTATGAAAACACACCCTGTCAGATCATGACCATTTAATCAAATGATCCATGTCACCCTGCAACAGTAATTTTTCCTTCTTGATATTTTTTGCCTCACAGATCTCTAAATCCTGTGCAGATTTTACCAGCAAGGACTCTGCAACACTGTTCAGACCTTTCATATAAATACCAAATAGTGCTCAACCAAGAGCTGATCCTGCTGGAATCTCACTGGGAACATTGTCTGATATTTCCTTATTACCAGCCACACTTCAGACATATCTGCAATTCTGTCTTTAATTAATGTAACCTGTGCTTTTTCATCCTAATGTCATGTGACGCTAAATTAAATGCCTTGGAGAAGTCAAAGTATACTATAACAATTCAATTGTCTTTTGTAAGTAGAAGTAATTTTATGAAGAAAGGAAGAAGAAATAACTTCATCTGATGGGGCCAAATTCCCGTGAGACCATAATAAATAATGTTAGTCTTATTTTTGTCCTTAATTCTTTATTGAACAACAGTGGACTGTTCTACTCTTTCATTAATGATAACTCATCTAAAATTCCTCAGGCCTAAAGACATCTGTCTGTAGTTGCTCTAATATTTAAGTTCTTCTAATATCGAATATTTCCAGTCTTCTGGACTCCTGAAATACTTGCCACATCCAAGTTCTTTACGTGGTTATAAGGAATTTAGTTAGTGCTTCCTGGCTAGTGGTGTACCAGGAAGTTCGACTGAATGATCTGAAAGTCCCTTCCGACCATAATTTCTATGAAATCTTTGAAGCTGACTTTGGCAATATTACAAAGGAAATCTGTAAGGAATGATGAACCGTTCTTGACCAAGACTTTTCACTGTGGTTGTGCCTGCAGCATGAGGAAGCAAAACTTGTTCCTTAGGATTTTGTCTGCACCATAGAAATTTCTTGCGGCTGAATCTATTCTTCATAACCTTCCACGGCATCATTAGAGTTACAAGGCAAGAGTGGGTTTTATGTGATTTGTTATACTAGCCTTCACAGGTAAAATTAAGTTTCATAGAAAATTAGTTTCCTGAGGTGCATTGTTTTGTGCTATCAGCATAACATGCTCACACCGCTCAAACTCTAATGGTGTTAGTTTTGTATTACAGTATTGTTCCCTTTTGTATACCATTGCAACATACTAATTAGCAACAAAAAAAGAGAAAGAGTTAATTGCTTGTTCGAAAATGAAATTAATTGCTCTTACTTTTTTGTTATTTATATCATAATATATAGGCTAGCTCTATAATAATATATGTTATACGTAACATATGTCATATGATTATATATATGTAAATATACAAAATACATTACACACATATAATACATAATATATTAAATCTATTAGATAGTCTAATGATGTATTGATGTTGCTATCCATAGTGTGTCTGAAGCTTGAAGGTATTTTCCTGACCAAGCTGTGACCAGGTACATCCGGGAAGGCCAGAAGCTTCTGCATGGACTTTGCAAGACTACCGAGTTCTCCGCAGAACTGTTCAGCTACTGATGTACATACTGGTATGAATTCAATACTGCTTAGCTTATACGTGACAAGCTGTTGCAGTATAGAAACACGAGGCTGTTTTGCCAGGGACAGGGGACTGCTTATCTGCACTGGCTTAACCAACCCTTATGGCCTGATGCTTTCATGAGCTGTGCTTGCCCCCAAGAAAGGTCCTCCTGAAACTCAGCTCAAGTTCTAACTTTTCGAGCTAATAGAGGGGCTGACATCTGGTCCCCATTTTTATATTCTGCTATTAACCAAGCCAACAGAAACCTCCCTGGATCAGTGAATTTCGTGTTGAATTGGTAGTAGATAATTTCTATAGGTACCTTGGGCATGTTTAGATGGCCACATCTCACGTGGCATAATGTGTCTAGTATTGATTATACCTATCACGATGCACTGAAAAATATGTTGCTTTGCATTGTTTTGTGGAATTCACATGTACACTAAGTTACCTAGTCCTGGATGAAGAAGTACTAATATTCAGATTGTGTTGCAGAAAAAGAAAAATTCCCCAGGTAATGTAAAAACTGTACTCACTGGGAGTACACCGAGTGTATTGATGAGAGAGCTGTTAAACAACATCAGCTGAGTCCCAAAGCGCCAGTCTCTTTGACAAGCTGCACAGGCCCTGTCTCTGGTAACACAGATGGGACAGCAGCTCAAAGCAGGCGCCATGGAGCTGAGTCCCTCTTTGCTAAGTAATAACCCAGTCACCCTAAACCTTTGTGGAGCCCAGCACTGACATACCCCGGCACTCTGTGTGACTCCTGTGGGCTAAGTAAATGAAACAGGCCACGGCCTGCTTGCTCGCTGTCCTCAGGAGGAAACAGCCTGAGCTGGCTTGAACCCATGCCACTGAACTCCCCTCCTCCCTACCACACAAGCCATGTTTCCCCAGAGGTGCCTCATTTCCAGAAAACACCTCTCACCAAAGCACTCCCCTGTACCAAGCCTGGGCATTGCCTGGGCGCTGGCCCAAAAAGCCTGGACCAATCCTGTGCTATAGAGCGTGCTAATAATTAAACACATGGACCATTTTGGGAAAGTGGTTGAGCCCCCAAATCTAATAGATGAACTGTAAGATCTAACCAGGCTTATTAGCCCTGTCTCACAGTTGGCTGTATTGGGCTTGTGTTGATGCTAAAGGTAATCTGGTTTCTGCACTGTGCTCCTTGGGTCTCCAGGCTGAAGGAGCCCTGGTTATCCCAAGTGTTGCACCAGACCTAAGGTAGCTCTTTGAGAAGCCCATTCAGGATATGAAGTGCTTGGAAATATCTGAGTCAATGGATTTTCAGGAGCTATCTTTGATTCTGCAAGGCCAGTGATGGGTTAAATTAACATGGGCATATGCTGAATATATTTGGAAATGTAGAAAGCACAGTGTTCTCCAGGCCTCTGAGATCCAGGAGCGTTGTGTGGAAGACTTGATGGCTTCTGCACAAAGTTGCCCTGAGACTCCAGGATTTAGCAGTTCAATCTTCAGTCTATGTGAAAGAGGCTATATTGCTGGGGCATCTCTGCCAGGCTGTGCCCCAGTGGACAGCTTTCCCACAGATGAGTTAGCTCCACACAGAACCATCTCTGGAGCCTCTCCACACATGATGCAGTTAATCTGCAGCCTAGACAAATCTCTGAAAAATAATCAAGAGTCAATCATACTCTGATTCTTTGTAACTGATGTTTAACTGGTGCAAGAATATAAGATAATATTGCTCCCACTTGACCATGTATAAATCTGGAGGAAATCCACTTCTCTAAGTGGAGTTAGAAGACAGCTTACAGACTCTTCACAGAAGCAAAGTTGGGAGAGTAGATCCTCTAGACGCTTAGCTCCACTTTAGCTCCATCATTTGTCTGATGGAAATAACAGTTCAGGTGCAGACAGTGGGGGTGGAGGGAAATCATGTTCTCTATTACCTACACATCTCTAATTTCAAGCTCCAATTTTTGGAAGTAAAATAATTTGCCCCCCACATGGTATCTGTTTCTGGAACTTATTATCTGCTTTGTTAAGTTCAGATGGCATTCAGATAAGGATAATTTAATTAGACATGTTAGTAATCATACATGCATACTTACTGCCACAGCAGGGGGTGGCTTCTTCAAAACAAAACCCTTCACATATTACTGAGGACAGCATGTTTTCCCTGAAAGATTTCACATTGTGTGCATGTATGTGTATATTGCCTCCTTTTTCTCAAGAGTTCATATCACATGGTGTTTCCTCTTTGAAGATTTTAATGTTGTTTGGGAATATCCCTACCTAGAAAAACTTCCTGTGCTTAGGAGGTGTTCCTTTGAGAAAATGCTCATTTTACACTGATGCTCCACTTTGAAGACAGTGATAACATCGGGGGGTTGCCTCCAAACCAGAAATTTTCTCAAGCCTGGGAGGACATTTCCCTGCGATTGCAGGGCATACATGCTGATGATATCTCTTTGAGAATCTGCCTGTTGCAGAGGTGTCCTCACTCACTCCGTGCTGCTTTGCAGTTTACAGTGTCATCATATTTTCCATCCAAAAATCCAGGGAGAAGAGCATGTTTACAATAGTTCCATTAGGAATAGCTTGAGAAAGTGTTTAGTGGGAGACGTCCAAAAGTAAGTGGGAAATGGGTTTATGGGTTGTGCTGCTGCTGCTTAGTATTTTGCCTGTTCTCATATTTGCAGATCTGCTTCAAACTCTGTCTGGCAATTAAAATCAAGCTTCTGTCCAATAGATGAACTAATTAAAATAAATGAAAATCTGTATTACTTAGTTCTGCTGAACTTTGGGGAGATTAAAAAAATTTGATTTAAAGTGAAACACAGCTTCTGTATATAGCCCATACTTTGGAAAACAGCCAAAATAAAACCTTTCTGTAAGCTTTCCTAACATTTTGAGTCCTCAAAATCTGTATTTGAATTTGAGGCTGCAGTCAATATCTCGGTGAAAGAGCAAACGTGTTGCACCATAAACTTCATAAAAGTGACTGTATAAACTTGAAACAATTTATTCGGGAGAAAATGGCTTGCAAAAGAAGCACAAGTGAAAATATTTAGGTTTGGCTGAAGTAGCTATGAGCTTGATCATTATATGTATACCATGCAAGTAAATAGCTTGTGGGTGGGTCTAAAGCCAATGTGAACCTTTATGTGGAAAATACTGCCTATGTGGGTATGGAAAGTAGCCCACTTAAACTATAATTATACTGAATATGTGCAAATAAAACCTGAATAAAACACCCATGTAGAAGGCATATTTCTTTTATATTTCTCTGGGTATATTCTATGTTATTCTCATGGTCTCAGGACAGACAGGATTATACTGTATTCATATTAATAGCTTGGAAGTAAAGAGCATACAAAGAAGTAAAATATCATCTTAAAATACACATACAAAATAGCAGTGGAAGAAAAAAAGATGTGCAACTGAAGTTAGATCAGATCTAACAGACTGTTACAACTTGTTGATTCACTTTGCTGAGTAAGAGGCTTGGCTGGAATTACCAAGTCCTTTTTTAAACAAGTCAGCAAGATATTATTTGAAAGAGAGACACTGGTGCATTGGAAAATCTATTCATTTCACTTACAATTGTTTTGGGGATGGCATTAAACCTGTTGATTAAGTTTCTTTGCAGTAGCCAGTTGGGATAATGGGGTTGAACTCAAGAAATACTGGAATTGGGGAGGATTCATTTTCGATTTGCCCTTCTCACATCCCTCCTGCTCCCAGTGCTCCCATTGCAGGATAAGAAGAGACCTGGTGGAGTACTCTCTGTACTGGCTCTGCTTTGGTTTCAGCATCTCTTGTGCCATGGAAATCCACATTGTGATCTTACAGCAATTTCTGGCTGTGACACACAGTCGCTCAAATAGACTGTGCAAACTTGTTCTGTTAGCTCTGGTAGTGCAGGATCAGGCCATTACCTACGAGTCAAGACTGACTCTGACTTGTGCTAGGATTTGCACAAGCTTTACGGAGAACAGAAAAATCATGTCATGAATTTGGTGTAAACTTGTTAGGTTATAGGTGAGACCTCTCAGCTGTACTGCTGAGCTGTGCTTGTCCAAGAGATGCAAGTCTCACCTGTGGTGAGAACAGCATTAACTAGCTGCCGCCACACAGCAAACATGGAAACGAGGGATGGGAAACTTCCCTAAGGTAGCTAGCTTTACAACACTGCTTCCATTTTACCGTTACCTTTTGGTGTCACGCTAACTTCTGTAGGTAAAGGTATTAAGCATGCAAGAGCAGAGGTTAGTACTTGCAGGATGCAGCCTATACAATTTTAAAGAAATAATAATCTCACATCCACTGCAGCACAATGCTGTCAGTCTCCAGTTTCATCCTCATTCTGCAACAAAGCAAAGGTGTTATCCTCCACAAGAATGATAATGTATCTGAGCAATTCTAAGTGTCAAATACTGACACGACCAAGCAGGAGGCAAGCTGTGGATGAATAATATCTTATGAAATGCACTACTTGGTTGACTAATGAAGAGACCCTTGAGTCATTATCATCCATAGTGGCATTGGTTTTACGGTACTCGAGCCACTGCAGATATAGCCCTGTATATATGCTATTCCTTTCTTAGAAAACTGCTGCAGTTCATTCAATGGTTAGTTCTCCTTTTCAGTCAGTGGAATATTTCTTCTCACCTTTCTAAGATTTTGTGGAGGGTGCTGACATTTCAGGCATAGAGTCCTTAAATCATTGCCTGTTCTCTGCTGTCTGTGAGGACATCTTTACTGGAACCATGAGTTGCTTTTATTGCTTCCAGAATCTTTATTTCTTATCTTCATCTGCAACTTTTAAAAACACTTAGCACCACATGGTACCTGGGGACTGATAGTACAGACATTTCACATTAATATCCATTTGTTGCATTTACTTTTTGCACCAATCCTGAGAAGTTCTGTCTCACAGATTCAGGAGGATTTAGGATCTTGTCTACTGCCTGATGCAATAACCACACTTGCCTATGGGACATGCTAAGCTTTTGTAGAGACATTGCAGATACTGTGGCTCCCATGTGTTTGGGAGATGCACGCTCCATGCTAAGGAGGTGGTAGTTCATGGGATGAGCACCAGTGGGCAGATTTAGAGAAGATGTTTGCATCAGGGCCCATGTCACTCACGCTATGTCACTGGATAAAGTTAAATATCTTCCTTTTTGAAAAAGATGCCATAGGTCATTCTTATTTATGAAAAAAACTTGACTAGTTTACCTAGAGTGAATTCCACATTGAAATCTTTAAATTCTAGGTATCTTCCTCAGACATGCATACGGACAATAACTTTTGATTGAACTGACAAAATGGTGACTGGGGCAAATATTCTGGCCTGTCCTATTCAGTAGGCAAAACTAAGTCATCCTAATGCTCCTTTCTGACCTTAAAGTTTGCTAACATGCTTGTATTTATCACAAAGCAATATGTGGGATCAGTCAGAAGCTAAAGGGGAAGAATTTAAAGGTGAATTCGGGAAAGTGGTAGCTCATAGGAAGAATGAAAAAATCTTGCAGTGAGGATGACTAGAGCAAAACAGAAACCAGTGAGATTTGCGTAGGAAATATGATGCAGACAGCTTTTATATTGGGTTTATAAGTGGAGGATGGAAATGTTAGTCTCCTGGAGGAGACAGAATGTTCCTTTTTCCCTTTACAGCCCATTCTTGCCTCAAAACATGGGAAGAAAGTGCTTAGGAGAAGGAGAAAGGCTTGTGGTTGTAAAGAAAGTGATTAGGCAAGAACAGGGCACTGAATTCAGCATGGAGGACTCCATTCAACTCTTTGAAGTTATACAGACGTAGGGTAGCAGCAGTGAATCAAACCCAAGCAGAGGCAGCTTTCTCAATACTGTTTAACATTCTTGTGTGGTTGCTACTGATTCCAGATGGCAATTAGATATTGGAGCAGATTAACAGGGCTTCTGCTTGTCCAGCAGAAACCAACTGAAGGATTTTAATGGGAACTTGTATTTCTACTGAAGTATGAATTCTGGCAGTTAGAGCAACAGATCCATATGCTTTGCTAGTGTAAATTGGCAACACTCTGATGGAGCTACAGCAATTCACACAAGCTGAGATTCTGACCTATTGTAGTAGATTTATACAATAACCCCCTCCTTGTGCCAAAGATTTCAGTATTTCAGAGGTGGTAATATTGTTGGCCGATCCATGGACAAGAAAAAAGAGGAAGAGAAACTACAACTTGCAACAAAAAATTGTCCCGAAGGCCAGTTCTTGGAAGTGAAGTAAACTTGCTTTCAAAACGAAATCAAAGGCATGGACCAAAAAAAGGACCTCTTCATCTGAACTTTCTGATTTGCTTTTGGTCTTTCTTCAAGGGCAAAAAAAATTAATGTAAAAGTCGATATCTTCTTTTCTGGTTTGTTCTGGCTCTTGTGCCACACCTTCTTTAGCAGGATCGGATTGTTATCCAGCAGCACATTAAAGCAATGTACCACATGTAGTTCTTGCCCTCTTTCTCTCCCTAGGAAGAAGTTGTGCACAGATTTGTGTAAAAAAACTTTTTTGATGTTTTATTATGTGTTTAGTAGAGAAGTAAGGTTGGGGGAGTTTCTTTTGCACTTGGAAGAAAAGTTAAAAGGTATGTGGGATTGTCTGGTGTAACAAGCATTCCTTCCAGTCTTTGGTTTCCAAAAGATCTATCCCCCTCCAATAGGTTGATTCTTCTGTAGCTTCTTTTAGATACTGGCAAAAACCTAAAAAAAGACAAGGATCCAAATATGGACATTCAAGATGCATGAGCTCAGAAGAAAGTCATCAGGAAAATGGTCAGCTTTACAATGAGCACCCTATAAGCTGGTTCCTGCCAGTTTCATTTGCAGAAAGGTGATGGTCCCATAAGGAGTATCTTCACTGAAACTGGTGACAGCAGTTAGGTAGGTAATAAATCCACAAAACAACTTGTGGACCTTCTTGTCACTGTTGATACATAAGTCCTCAACACCCACGAATCTGCAGATGGCTATATTTCCAAAATGAATCTTCCCCTAACACAGAAAGGTTAACCCAGAACAATCCAAGTCATGATGGCACTAAGCAGTCTGACACCCGTCTCACCGTTAAGTCTCATCAGCATTTACAATAGGTCACTATTCTCACCTGAAGGATGTTTTCAAATAGGCATCTGAATGCATTCATACTAAACTATATAATCATTTCACCCATGAAATAGCAGATTGAGAATTTAAATCCTTTCTGAGGTGCTTTGAACCCATGAGTTGCAGAGAGGTTCTCAAATACCAGGCAAGAGGGCGTTCTCGGATTCAAGGTCTCCTTCTGCTGACTTTTTCACTTTGCCACCACAAACATTAATTAATCCGTACATGGAGACAGTGAAAAGGTAACCATCACTTATTGGATAGGGTACTTTTCAATGTGGGAAGAGTATCTTAACTAGAGCAGCAGCCCTGATCCGGGTCTTCTCACCTTCCTCAATGAGTGACTCAGCCACGAGACTGTAGAGTGATGTCTTCTCTCTACCTCAGTCATTGATATTTAATATTTAAGCAAATTGGAGCAGGCTTCTCTAGAAGAAATGACAGTATCCCACCTACAGATACCTTACAGATCATACCAAGGGCAGTCTACTGGGAGTAAAGATAATTTTAGGCAGAGAGGTAATAACCTATATCTCCTGTACTTCAGGGAACTGCATAAACTTCCTTTTGGGAAGGAAATAGAGGCTCTGTTGCTATCACTTCATCCAGCCACGTTTGGGGAGCAAGGGCTATTATGGTCACCTCACACCAGGGGATGCTCAGGACTGAGCATCCTCATCTGAGATAGGAGCCTGCATCCCACACATGGCCTTAGCAGGGGTTTCAGCTGGCCACCAGGCTATTCCATACTCAAGGGGGTAGCTTCTGTGCAACCTGGTGGTAAGCACCTGAGTCTACAGAGGCACTGTTGAGGAGTTTCAGCCCATAATAACAGACAATGCATTTTCCTAGATAGCAACATGACTAAATACATGATCATATCAAGATGGGAAAAAAGTTGCAAGATATTATCTTTTCCCAGTGACAGCATTATCTAACAGACTTCATTGCACAAACAACAGAATCTATTTTTAAACAAGCAAAAACTAGCTTATGCCACTGAGATGCACTCCCACTTTCAGTTTTTCAGCATCCTGGGGCAACAAGTTCCACAGGTTAACGTTTTGCTGTGCATTTGTTTTTTAAATATAGTGGAAATATTTCTGGTTTTCCAGTTCTTGTCTTCCCAGGATGGGAAGAAGAACCTTGAATTTAATGCTCACACAGACAGCTCCCCACCACCCCAGCAACACATAGTATTCAGGATTCAAGGTTTAGGATTTTTTACAGATTTGTGTACAACATTTTCTACCTTGTTTTCTGTTCCTTTCTCAATGCTTTCTAACATTCTACTTGTCTCTCTACAGCTGCTTAGCAGTGAGCTGACATTTTCATTGAACTACCCACAAGAACAACCAGATCTCTTTCTGAGTGGTAATAGCTAATCTAGAGCTCATAACTGAGTGTGTGCAATTAGAGTTCCTCGCCCCATGCGTATTACTTTGTATTTGTCTTTCATAAGCACTGCTATTACACCATGATCATCTATCAACCCTACAAAGTCTCTGGCAGAATTTCTGCATCTAACGCTAACATGTTTGAAAAAAAAGATTTTATTACTACTTTTTTATGCCTTTAGTGTGTTGTTCCTTACAATCTCTTTGGCCAGCTTTATTATGAGTTACCATTTGACTTGCTAAAGTTTATGTTCTTTTCTATTTTCCTCATTGCTCCACATGAGCTCCACTGTTCGAAGAATTTCTTTTTACCCCAATTAGCTGCCCTTACTATATTATATAGTCATGCTGCCTTTTTTGTGTGGTCCTTTAAGGTTTGGTTTCTGAGGGTTTTTTTGGATACGTAATGTACAATTACTCTGAGACTTTAATAGTGGGTATAAACATGGGATCTGCAAATTTTTATTCTTTTGGTTGCTCCTTTTAAATTCCATTTTAACAAGATTTCTCATTTTTATGTACTTCCCCCTTCTGAAATTACAATTTTGGCTGTTTGCTCCTGTAGGAATGTTGATTTCAAGTGCTTTATGGTCATTCTTAAGGAGTGATCCTTCATTTTGAAGCAGGCCCCATGTATTGTTTAGGCCTAAATAAAAAATTGCTTCTTCCCCCACGGATTAGCCTGCTAGTTGCTGCAGGAAGCAGTCGTTTATGGTCACTAAAACTTTAGTCTTCTGCCACAGACCTAGCTGAATATTTATCCTATAGGGATGCCTGAAGTGTTTCTGAAGGGTTTTCTGAAGAAGCGGTATGCAGTAAGGCTCTCTGAAGCCATAGGGAGAGTGCTGTGTGATACATAAGGCTTTCCTTTGTGCATTTCCCACTCGTTCACAGTGGCAAATATCCCTTCCCTATGGTATGGATCGCCACCTCCCCTCTCACTTGATTTCAGTAAAATCAACAACGGTTGAATTAACAACACTCTTAGTTTTATGAGTCTCTGAAACCAGAGGATAGCCCAAGCACTTTGGTTTCAAGTTGTCTGGTTAGTGTTGTCTAAGTCTCTAGTTCTGCGTTGGACCCTTCAGCTTGGATGGGTGGGTGGGTGGGTGGGTGGGTGGATGGATGGATGGATGTACAACATGCAGTATGTTTCACCGTAAGTGAGTAGTTTCTGCACCCCACCAAACCCTAGCTATGAATTAATCCAGACTGTTCTCAAATATCCAGGACTTCAGAGGAGAGTCTATGAAGTGCTTGAGGTAAAGAACAGTGTTTCTTTACTACCTTAAATAGATTGATTTTTTCCTGAAAAATGTTTTAATCAAAATCAAAAGAATAGCGGGTTGTTTTTTCTCTTATACGATTTTCATCCCGAATTTATGACTGTAATATGGGGGGGAAGAATGTTTGTATTGCATGATGTGGAACAGACATCACACAAATTAGTCTAAACAAAAGCACAGTGATGACATATTACTTCTTTTACTTATTTGTGCTAACAGCAGTTATTAATTTTAGACCTAAGCAGACAATATGCGTGTTCTTGGAGTCTGCTTTACTGCAGGCACTTTATTTGATACACACAACTATTAAATTTGCAAATTGCTCAGAAACTACTGCCAAATAGCAATCAAGCCGTTGAAAGAACATGGCATATCCAATTGGGCATCTGCAACAAAAAGGATGAATGTTTTTTCTGTTTGGGTATATGCTTGAACTCTGAGGATACCAGCTCTGTGCAAACTCTCCTGTATCCCATTTGCAAAAGGGCTCAGAAAATGAGCCTTGAAGGTTGGTGCCCAGGGGCTGTAAAGAGTCAGCCTGGTTGATCTGACCTCTCTCCATACCAGCCTTTGATCTTTCAATATATAAACTCTGCTTCTGCTACCCTGCAGAGTCCTGTGGAAATGTTCCTTGTAGCGTAAGAATTATTGAGGGACAGTGACTAGGAAGAATGAGAGAAAAGACAGTTCCTCTGAAGGGGTGGGTACTACCACCTTTGTATGGTTACCATGGCAGAAAAATGCCATTTACCTTCTCTTGACCAGCAGGGCAAGGAAGCATGGACTGACCTCCCTATGTGTGAACACTTGTCCCAAAATGCCAGGAATTTCTGGAAAGTGAGCAGATACTTAACATCGTTGGTAGGACTGCAGCCGATGTGTGCTTCCTCTGCCAGCTGTCACTAACTCATTACAAGTGCTGGCTGAAGCCTGGGAAAATTAGCTGGACACAAGCTGTGGTAATGAAATACTGAAGATGATTTATGTGTCTTGATGGCTCGTGTTTTGCACAGTTCTCTGGTATTGTCCTCTAGATTTAAAGATAGTCACTGGACTATTATTTTTCACTTTATTAACAGTAATTTCAAACCTCTGACAACTTTCAGAGATAAAATAGGTCAGTGTGATATAGCAGGACACAGGTCTGATTCCGGCTTGCTGTAGGCAGACTCTTCCAGACTAGTCATGGAGCTTCTTGGCTTTCTGTCTAAATTAACATACAGTATCTGATCTTGGTTTATTCTGCTGGTGCAATCTCAGAGGCAGGAATGACGGTAATGGGTGACACACTGCCTGGACAAGGTTTTACTTCAACTTGCATCCTTGTGAGGGGAGGGGGTTGGATTGAAAGCAGAAAGGAAAAGGTGCCAATGAAGACCAGGTATCTGACGTCCTTTACTGCACCCCTGTACAAACAGCGGTTTAGAACTGTGAGTTTGTGGCTGGAGACTGGATTATTAGCAGTGAGTTCTGGTGCTTGGGCTGAAATGGTTATCCTGCCTTGAAGCAGGCTGTGCAGATAATTCTTTTAAAATTTGGAGCTTATCAATAGTACTGTAGATACCAAGAGGCCCCAAAGAACTGTGGCATCCAGCACAGGCATCACCTGGAAACTAGTAGATGGGCTCATTTTGGATTCATGGACTTATTTCTCTTGATCTGCCTGTATTTGTAGACCAAATGTCTAGAGAAGTTTAGAGACTTAAACTGTGCCAAAGGTATAGAGAACTATCTGAAAACTATCCAAAAAATCACATATAGTAAGTAGAGCAATGTTTTATACTACACCATGTTCTTTGGAACTAACCATGATAATAGAACATAAAAACTTCTGTAGCTTGCTGTTTTAAATGTATTTATTATATGGTATTAATACTATCCTGTCCTATTAAATGGCTATATCAAGACACATGCATGGTTAAAATTAATCACAATTGGATTGTGATTTAACAACTGAATGAGTCATAAATATCAAATTTCATTTTTTTGTCATTTTAAAACACAAATTGGGCTTATTATAATTAAAATGCTAATAATTTTCTGTAGGTATGTGCCAAAGTATGGATATTAGTTAAATCTTAATGGTTTCCTTCTGAGTTAGGATTTTATTAAGGGTGATACTTAGACCTGGTGCCTGAACTCATTTCTCAGTCATGGTCTTCAGAGTTCAGAAGGAAATCAGCACAGATAGAAAAACTGAATAGTGAAGCAACTTGCCCATGACTTTACTGCAGGTCCATGCTGACTCTCAGGTCAGCATCCAACTCTCAGACCCTCCTTGCTAGTTTTGTGCATGGTTTAAGAGGAAAATAATCATTGGACTCAGAGGTTCATGGGTCCCAGTGGGGAGGTCTAAACAATAAAGCGGTTTTTGTTACGCAGGAAGCCAGTGGCAGCAGTCAGAAGACAGCCTGAGCACCCTGAAATGCTGAGTCCACGCTGGGTGAGTAGTACATGAGCAGAACACCAGCAGATGTATGACTGAAGCTCTTGCATTTTCTTTATAAAAACAGAGCATACTTCCCAGTGACTTTTACACGTTCCTCAATGGGACATTCAAGGACTCTGAGGACTGGATGAGTTCAACAGCCACAGTGGAGACACCCACTAATGTGGGCAGAAGAACAGGCCCAGAGCCATAAAGTTGTCAGTCTCCGCATCAGCTTAAGATCTGCAGCACCTCAAGCCCAGTGTGGGTGTGCAGCAGAAAAAAAAGCCTTTGCTGAGCCAAGAGTCACGTGGGTTGCACCAGAAGACCAAACTGTGGTCTACCAGTGGTACAGCATCTCTGGCTTAGACACACTCAGTTGCAAAAATTAGCAACATTAAAGCTATTTTACTTTGGAATAGTATTAATGAAGAAAGAGATGCCAATAATGGTCCACAGCTGTAGGAAGAAGAGGTGGGAGAATCAAGATTTAGGTCAGTAAAATAAACACTGTTACCATGACAGACTAATCTCATCCAAGTAACTCTTTGCTCTTTTTTTTTTCCTGGCTTTTTGTAACCATGAGGAAAAATGCCAACAGTTCTGTCTCACAGAGTTTGCAAACCACCTCCCTTCTGAACTCCCTCAACAAGGGAAAGAGAGGACATTCCCTCACCTCATTTGAGTAACAGTTTTTTTTCTGACAATCTTCTTCAGTAGAAGTGAATATGGGTTCAGATGCCTCCATGGAGGCAGGGTATTGCTTTCTGTGAAGCTCACGGTGAGTCAGGAACAAGGAGCAGTCACAACAGCATGGAGAGCATGAACACCAGAAGTGCAGGTCTGGGTCGTTAGAGATCTGTGTAGAAATCTGTAGTCCCTAAGGAGCGCTGAGCATCCTCAGCTTCTGATTCACCCTTTGCAGGATTAGTCTTATAATATTTTTAATGGGTATCTGTTCTATTGCAATGTATAAGAGTGCAGTGACCCTTAAATGTCAGCATCTAACATTACATTAATTCACTCTTAATGAAACTAAAGAGGGCTCAGAGAGTTTTGTGACTGAAGGCTGTTCACTAGAATTGCACCTTTCATTAACTGACTTCGGAGAGATGAAATAAAATGAACTTTTTGAAATATTTTGATATTGGATACACTCATTTTGCGAGCAGCAAATCCCTGTGGTTCAGACCCCAAATAAGGGCTTCTGATGATTAGGATATAAAATGAACTGTGAAATCCTATATGCCTAATATCCCTTCCTAATGCAAATCAAATTTGCTGCCCTGCCAAGTAGTTTGATCCTACACACCACAGAAGCAAGGTAGTCTGCAAGTAAAAGCTCACATTTAAAAGATGAAGCATTAGTGGTTATACAGAATGGCCTTTCAGCGCTGGACACCCATGTATAAAGGTGAATAGGTACAAAATTAAAACTTACAATTGTCTCTTTGTTTTCAAAGGGCAAAAGCAAAATATATCAGTGACCAGGATGTGCCAGAAAATAAGACTGATATACAACTTTCTTTTTTGGACTGACTTTTAGATACAAGCCCTGGCTAAACTGGCTTTGAAAGTCCAAATCTTGGGACCCATCATGAAAATCTACCACCACAGTGTGCCAGGTGGTCTGTAACCTGAATGGGCTCCTGGAGTTTAAAGTATCTCTTTGTTTCTAGAGGTATTCAAGTGCTGCATTTGAACACTTAAGGTCACTGGGGCAGTAACTTACACAATTCTTGTTCACCCTGTGTACGTTTAGGAAAGGGAGCCATCATCCTGCAGTTCTGCTTTACTCCTCAGTTACCTGCAGGGAAAAAAAACAAAAACAAAAACAAAAACAAAACATAATAAGACATAAAACCATCTTTGAGTGTGTTTGATTTAGCACGTTAAAAACACCTAATTAAAATAAAAACCCTCTTGACCACTTTCTAAGACATGGACATAAACTGTTACAAAGCACACAACATGTTAAATCCATAACCACAATACCACACAATGCTGAAGACCAGACAGAATCAGAGAGGACTTTTGTGTCTAATATTAAAGGAGAGACTGTTCATGTTCATGGACTGGAGAAACTGTACAAGAACAGGTTATCCATGTGAAAATATAGCCCACAGATTGCTGCCAAGGACAGCAAGACCTGTTTTGATCTGGTGCGTAAGTCCTGGTAACATACGCGAAGAGTAGCTTAGGGAAGCTATGTTACATATCCAATTTTTTGTAATTAAAAACTGCCTGAAGTTTGATGCAAAATAGAGCACAATTTAGTCATGAAAACATTGTTTTAGTCATTAATTATGATAACCAGACATGGACTGCTAAGGAAATGGGCAAAGAAAAGAACAAACACTAGCAAGAAATAAAACTTTAGTACTTTTACAAAATCAAATGTACATTAATAGGAATTAATTACTGCAAAATAGTTTAAAGTATGGGGAAAATTTTAGCCATGTGGCACTAGCTTTTGTCAATGGCCTCCCTTGCTTGATACAACACGGATGGGATTTCAGTGGGGCGCACGCATTCCCATTTCCACTGTACTCCTTTGTGGGCAAATGTTTTCTTTCTTCAGATGTTAACACAAACAGGCCCCCAGAACAAGTGCTTGCCTTCAGTAAGAAGCTGCCTCTTGTCCTTGTTTCCCAGTTGTCCAGTTGCATTAATGGAAACAAAAAGATTATACAAAATGCCTTCTTGCCGTTGCTGTTTCTGTGTAAGCATTTGAGGTAGATGCCATGAGAATGCCCTCATAAGTGGGCATTCAGTTGTTGCTTTACAAACAGAAAGGAAGTTTTTTGAGTGACTCTTTGCTTCATCTCTCTGCTTAACTGTAAATTGGACTGCTTATGTTGATCTTCCTTTTCTTTGTTGGTTTGGTTGGGGTTTTTTTTGTAAAGGGGAAGTATGAGAGAAAATGTATGCATGGACTGCATGTCTCAACCTACATATGTCTACATAGTTCCATTGCTGTGAGCTGTGCTGATGCTTTGGCACAAAGGGCATAACCTCATGGACTCCACTTTTGCCTGTTCTGACCAGCACCAGTTGACTCCCAGTTTCCGTGATCACTTTCCAGTTTATGAGCAAAGAAAGAAGAAAACAAAGAGGCATAGGACACCACAGGGGATTCTACATACCTTCACTATGCTCAGCTCATGCATCTGACCTCTCTCTCACGTGTAAGGATAAATAACTGTGCAAAGTTTTCACTGAACTTATTGAAAATGGGTTGGTTGTATTTTGGTGAATAAATTATTGGTTTTTTCCTAAGTCAGTGACATTTAGAACAAAAAGCCACGGACTTGAGGTTACAGCATGTACCCTGTTTTACTCTTGCTGAGCAGAAGAAATAACAAAATAGTTGTCTGTAAATACATTTCTCCTCTTTTTTTGTTTTATGAGTTGTTTACAAACCTGCCATATTTTCTTAAGTAGTCCTGTGAAAATTATCAGGTGAATAATTTTTAGTCTGTACATAGTTAGTAAGCAGTAATCAAAATTTGAAATTGACTGGATAAGCACTAGTCTTAGAATCATCTTTCTGGTAAAAATGCTTAAAATTAAGAATTCAGGAATTATCTTTAAAAGAAATATCTTTTAAAAGTGTTTAACATAAATAGTGTCTGTGAGCTTTCTTGTCTGAGAGGACAAATGTTTTGAGCAGAACAATATCAGATATACCATATACAAATATTCATAGTCTTTTTTTTTTTTTCTTCTGGAGCAATTGCCCTGTCCTGCTTTCCTAGATGGTGGTTAACTCTCCTTCCTCACAGAGAAACAGCACCGGGAACCTGCTGATTCTCTTTTCACAGTTCTTGGATATGTAATTTCACACATAGAGAAGAAAAATTGTGTGAAATGTTGTAACTGACATTGTCAGTCAGCAGGAAACCTGAAAAGAGATATGGAGATGGAGCTGTGAAAAGTGACAATCGTGGAGCAGTACATTTTTATGTGATAGATAGAGCTGTAGGGCGCAGGTCATTGCAGCTTGCAAGGGGCAATCTTTGTGTTACTGATATCCCCCGGGCTGCAAAAGCTGAGTGCCACGCTCCGAGAACTGACGGGCAATTTGCTAATGCAGCAATCTGAAAACAAGAAGAGGCAGCATAACCGTGAGGGCCAAAAAGCAACACTCAGTATATGTATCATACAGCTATATTGTCCCTCTCATTGTTTGCTCTAGTAGCTTAGAGTGGATAGTTCTAAAAATCAGGTTTTTTCTACACAAATATAGAAAGCCATAATGAGGTTTTTAAATTGGAAAGTTTTACTACTGAAAACTAACACTGTCATATGTTAAACTATTCGTTTGATCAATACCACTGCCCAAATTTTAAATCTGCATGCTTTCTCAGGCACTTTAGAAACTAATTGTTAAAAACTGAAAGGAGTAAATAGTACCTTCTTCAAAAGTACCTTCTAATTTCAAGAGCAGCCCTCAGAGACCTTCCCAGGAGGTACCTTTCCTAAATCTTCCCTGCTGAACATGTGACTCACAAAGCTGGCTTAAAAAATAAAACAAAACAAAACAAAATAAAATAAAATAAAATAGATCATGCACTTAATTTAAAAATAAAATTCTACTGAAAGTTAAAATTATTTTACAATATCTGGCTGATTTCTCTTGATTTCTTTTTAAATCTTCTTTTCACATTTGAGGATATTGTTGATATATTCCATTTTGTCACCTTTAGGATAAATTGCTTTGATTTTTTCTTGTCCAAATTACTTTTCAGTTAGAATATTTTAATTATAGCATGCAATAGAAAATAATTACATTTTAAATACAGTTTGTCAAACTGAAAACTTTTAGTTAATGTGTTGTTTTCTTAGCATTTTCCTTTACAGAGAATGTAGACATTTTCTGATTTGACACGAAGCTAAATTTGGAAACCTCAGAAACATTTGGAGGCTGAAATAGATTGTCCTCCAGCCAGTTTTACTGTCCAGGCTAGTCTGTACCATTTCCACAGACGGTGATGCCAAGAGGTTCTTCGGCCTCTTGCTCTGAAAGTATTGTTTCTATATGGCAATTCGGCCTATGTTGTCCCTGGCGTTGCCCACTTCAATTTCTTCCATACTCAATCAGCATATTAGCATAGAATTAAGATAATAAGAATAATTGCTCCTTTTTTAATAACACTTCATGTGTTTACGAACAATTGTACACATAAGGGTTATTTTCCAAATCATTTCTCATTTTTGTTGTTCTCTTCTGAATTCTCCAATTAGTATGTATTTCTTTTTTTAACGTGGTGTTCACAACAGCATGCAGTGCTCCAACTGAGGCTTATCAAGTGAAGTAGAGCAGAATAATTACCTCATTACTTTTATGCGTGACATTCTTATTAATGTGACTCAATGCAGAGCATTTGCCTTGTTTTGCCACAGTGTTGCATTGTTGATTCATATTCAAATAATTAGTCACAGTAAATCCACACACTGCTCTGTAAATCCTTGTGCTAGCACGGGCTATCCCTCAGCTGCCAACAGGAACAGGCAGGAGCTGCAATCAGGGTGTCGGGCACTGTCCAAAAAAGAGGTATGCAATGCCTCTTCCTAACCAGACTGCAGACTTCTGTACTTGTATGCAATTACTGGTTTCTCAGAAGATTTACAGAATTTTAAGTATATCCCAATTGTGAGTGATTTCAGACTGGTGTCTCCAGAGTATAATACCTCATCACTTGTCATGTCTCTCTTCCGAAAATGAAGATTCGCCCTTCCCTTCTGCATACATAGTCTCCAGAAGATGTAGGAAGAAGCACTAGAATAATAGAAACTGTCCTTGTCCCAAGACAAATATTACTGGAGCCATTGTAACAATAATTATTAAAAAATATTCATTTGTATTGTCATTCCAGTAGTGTCCCAGAACCCTAATCAAGGCCATGAGCTGTGCCAATGCAAAAAACATGAATCCAAGGACTGTGGTAATATTGGACATTTGAGAGATGTCTCAAGAGACATCTCCCTTATGAAGACTCATGGGGTCATTGGCATCATCACTATAGTTCTGTTTGGACCTCGTTCTTCATGCCTGCATTCTGACATTGTCTCCCTGAACTGGAAACAAGTGTTTTTCTGTTCATAATGTGGGTGGCAGAACATAATTTTCTTCAACCACGGGTACAGAAGCCTCCTAGAAAGGTCTTTAAATGGTAGCAGAGAGCTCATGGCTCTCACTCTGTTGGGAAGCGTTTGCCGGGAGAGAAAGCGTCCTCCTGCCTGAGAGGCTGCAAGGCTTTTGCTTCCCAAGAATGTGCTACATGTGAGAAGAATAGTCCCACAGGTACGTTGATCAATGCACAGTTTTCCTCCAAAACAAGCCTGGGTCTTGAGGTCAGAGAATGAAAAGTTTCTGTCGGTGTGGCTTTTGACAGGTGGCATTAAATCCACCTGGTTGCCCTGGCAGGATCCTTGGTGAGATGACTCTGCTGCTCACCCATATAAACATGTCTTTCATTTTTGCCCTAAAGGCTCAGGTTTAATTTCATTGCTTGAAAAGGACATATACACACCGAAATTAGGATTGGTTTGGTCAGCATCCCAGGAAGGGTGCTGCTTCCCTGGAAGCGGTGGTGGTAGAGGGACACTAAGGTCTGTCATGCAGGCTCACCTCCAAAAATGAGATGAGCTGAAATAATTGGTCTCCATGCTGCCCAGCTTCTCACCTCATTCCTGGGTGTTTTTTATCCACAAAAGAGACTGGGGCTGTGATCACTCTGGTCACTGTACCCTCACCTGAAAAGGGCTGTTCTGCAGACGTGGATTGCAGGAATTTGGTCCATACGGTTTAAAGTAATGACTTGAACTTGAGTCTCCTGCACTCCAGGTGAGTGTCCTGAAAAGAAGGCTGTCCCACTAGTCTGATAAATACTTAATTATTTCTATAAAAGTGAAGTAGGCCCAACAAAATAAACTGAACCTACAGGCCTTGGATGTAGAAATCCAGAAAAGGAGCCTTCTCCCAAACAGGCATCACAGGAACATGGTCTCACAGACCTCCAAGGAGAGCTGTATAGCCAGCAAGACCTTTTTATTCTGTTTGAACTCCTTTTCTCCCTGGTTCTTATGGAAAAACAAACAAAACTTTTTTTTTTCAAGGAAAATTACTTATTTTTCCAATAATCCTTCTGAGAATCTCAGTGAGACATGCGCTTATAGAGTTGGTATTGCTAATCAAGAATATTCAAAACAAGTTCAAACTCTTCCCTCAAATAAGGGACTGCCCTAAAAATGGAATCTGGATGCAGCATATTAGATTTTGTTGTTTAGGAAATCCTAAAGGTTTTCCGTTCCTCTTTGCCTTTTCTTCTAAAAATGAAAACTCAAGTACTTACAGTATTGTATGATCCCAGGAAGTAAGGCTTGGGAAAAATGCAAATCATTGTGCCATAATATCTTCATTTGGCAATAACATAAACTAGGATTTTCAAAGAGACTTGAAGAAATACAGGGGGCGATGTCTATCAAGTCACGTTTGAAAATACTAAGTATTTCAGATTCCTTTCAAAATCCTGGACATGAAGTATTTTATGTCTGCAAAGTTAACTGATTTACTAAGAAATATAATATCAATTATACCATCTGCTAAGTCTGGATTATTAAACTCTCTGAATGCAGGGTGCAATATTAAGAAAAATGCCCCAGATCCATATCAAAAGAATCTGAGTTGTCATAAATTTGGGTCAGTAGTCACAATGTGTTTTATGACAGGAAAGAAAAATGGCAGACACTGGTTAAATACATTAGAAAGTGGGTTCAGAATCCTCTGAGATCATGAATCCCAACGGGAGCACTGTTGATCTAAAGATCACAGAGAGATAGGACGAGGTCACGTGCTGATGCAAATGGGCATAGTTTTCTTGACATCGGTGGACCTACAGTGATTGATTCCAGATGAAGTGATGAGATGGTTCGGGTGTGCTGTGCCCTCCTGAAAAACTGTTGAGAGATGCAGTGAGATCAGTATGGGGATAGCCTCACCAGAGGCAAATACACAGCACAACAGTGTTCCCTTTAAACAGACATGGAAAGGAAAAAAGCAGCAGCATCTCTCCCTGTGCTGGTGGAGAGACAGGCTTTGGTGAAAGGACAAAAAACACAGGTGTGCTCAGTGGTCAGGATTTTGGAAGGGAGGCAATAAAGGCAATGTTAAGTGACGGAGGCAGAAAGCACCAGCAAATTATCTTAGAGATTGTAGGGCTCCACTGCTCTCACCATCTTCAGAAAACTCTGATGTGTACATGCTTTTACACATCTTCAGATGGTCACTGAGGTTTGACTCAACAAGGACTCAAATGTGTTTGCCTGGGAACAGGAAGGAGGAAGGATGAGGCTTGCTCTAAAGGCAATCTAGCTACAGCAGTAGCACAACCAAGTCAACTTCAGTAACCAGCTAAAGCCAGCACTGCCTGCAGTTTAGCAATAGTCTCTTCGCATCCAGCATGGGCTGCAAGACTGGGTCTAGATACTGAGTAAAAATTCAGGCAGCTGGTTTGAGCTGGACTGCATGGTGTTGTGGCTGGTGAGAGAGCTAAGCTAATTTACTGATGCTCTCTCAAGTGTTTTTTACCTTAGCACTATAGATAGACCTGAGCATGACTGCAGATACTCATCAGTGGTTCAGGGAGTATCTAAAATGTTTAAAATTTTGGTAATGTTCTCCCTCTGGAAATAAAAGTAAAAAGCATTTATTGGCTCTGAAAGCCTGAAAACACTGTAGTGAATTAAATCACTCCTTGTTTGAAATGGCAGTATCAAAATGCAAAGATACAAGAATCTTGCAGTCTTCTTCATGGGCTCAATAAAACCTGAACATAGATTTTTTCCTAAGGTGTTTTTTTTCTTTCTTTCTGAGAGCATTATTTACAGTATTTAAAGGCATTGCAGAGCTTTCACAGTTGAATTGGCTTCTTTATAGGGAGCTGCAAACCCTGTGCAACTACTGCTCTGGCATTATCCCCCATTTGCCCATCAAAAGAAAACACAGAAAGCTGTTTTCAGAGTAACTCATTTTGCTAATATTGAAACAATTGACTAGTAAACTACCCAATTAAAGCTATATTAACTAAGATATTTTATCTCACTCTAATTTTCAAGAGTCAACAACCCAAGTACAAGGAGACTAATGACTTAAAATTCAGCCTTCTCAGTACAACTGACGGAGTTTTGTTCCTGGGCTGCCTCCTCCTCGATTCATTCAGGGTGAATGGCAGATTCCTACATAGTGTCAAGTTTCAGATCACCATAGAAACAAACTAGGAGGCAGTTTCATTAATCATTTAGAGCACAAGAAGTCTAGGTCAGTCTGATTGCAGCATATAGAGTATCATCCTAGCGCCACATGGGACTCAGTTGATTTGAATTAAAAAAGATTAAGCTGCCCCTAGGACGCTCAGCATCATCAGTTTAAGTTCTCATGTAACAGTGGTCTCTGGAGCCACATGGATTAGGAGACTGAAGCTATGCATTTATTTTTCAGGGCTCAGTGAAACATTAGATGAGTGCAGGTGTCTGAGGGGAAAAAAGGACAAAGATCACATATAGTTTTTTAGACTTGTTGCTGTTCTTTTGAAACTGGAAACAATAACTCAGTTTTATTTCTCCAGTGACAGTTACCGCTCTTTTTTGGCAATGCAATGATACATCTGTTACCCCATGTTTACAATTTAGATTTATAAAAATTTCATACTATGAACCGTAATTTTAACGCAGAGCTGCAAGTTGGGCATAGAACAGTTTACATGAATGCTGACATTTTTTTTTTCCTGATGGGGTAAAAAATGCATGAAATAAATACTGGTGACATTTTAGTTTCTCTTGAATTAAGATTTATTGCTCCCAGGAAACTGACTTACAGGCAGCTACAAATCAACTTGACTATGAAATAGTTGTATATGTACACCACAAAATGAGCCCCCCCTTCCAAAGTACTCACCTTATTTATGGGTCTTCCAGTACTTCAAAGACCTTCAGTAACTTAGTCCAGACTGGTTTATTGCTTCGTAGAACTAAGACATTTCAAGGGGAAAGTTGTAGGTTACAGTATATTAGGACTCTTTCTCTTGGGCGGCTGAGAATCCCATGATGCTATATGAACTGTTGATCTAAAGCTTATTATAGCATGACTGCCTACAGTATAATTCTTAAATCTTTTAAGTTATACAGTACTGTCTTTAATCCCAAGCGCTAAACCTTAAAGCAGAACTAGCTTTCCAAAATTCAGAATACCATCTGTGCATAGACGTAATTGCGCGTTGTTAAAATAGAGTTCACTTACTTGCACGGGTGGTCTATGCCCTATTTTAATGTAGTTATTTGAATTTTCAACAAATGTTTTACATAGAAAAATCAGGGAGCAAAATCCCATGTCAGAATATTCCTCATGGAGAGAAAAGAAGTCCTGTGGACTGAGGTACTCCACTTTACTCAAGAACCCAAAAAAAACCCCACCCTGTGTATTTTACCCATTTGCCCTTACTGTGCCAGTTACCTGGGCTGTGACAGTATCATCGATGGTGAAGCTTCCTGTTGCAACACATCTAGGGGCACACAGACCAAGTCAGTACTTTTTGACTGATGTGTTGTCATTTTTAAATGCATAATTCTGGCGATTTCCAGGGAAGAAATGTCATTATGCTCAGGAAGAATTTTTATATTTTCCTAGCACAGTGCAAATAGACTGATTATTCCCCTGGAAAGGGGAAAGTGAGCATTATCCCCACTTTGCACAAGTGGAAGTTGATATGGAGCTACCTGAGCGAGTTGCCTCAGGCCATGATGGAGACCATGGACCAGCATTGTGGCACTCCTGTCCTCCAGCCCGGGCCCTCGTACTTACAGCTTTCTGTCAATTGCCCTTAAGAAGATGGAGAATGCAGGAATTAAAGCGCACACAAAGAGCCCTGATGGGAGACACAAAACAGTTCATGTTAGCTACCATTTGTTGAGTGCCAGCAATATGTTGGTTGCTATGCAAACAGAAGCGAAAACATGGTCCCGGCACCACGACATTTATATGGTCTACTTTGAGGGTTGCCACCCAGCCATTTCCAGCCAGGCTGGAGAGCTTTGCTGTCCCCTGGTTGCCCGTGAGACAGCTGAATTTGCCAGTGCAAGGAGGTGTAGCTGTGGCACCCTGCCAGCAGCAGTGATGGTGGCCAGGCTGGATGTTTGCTGAGCTCCAGCAGACTCCCAGGTGAGTGGCAGTCACCATACACACACGTCACTGTTCCACTGCTCTGAACCCACCAGATGTCTTCAGCCAGCCTGGACATCTGCCTTCAGCCACAGGCAAAGCCTGGCAGCAATAGTCCCTGCACTTATGACCCTTGTTCAAAGCCACTGAGCCTGAAGAGGCAAAAAAGCTTGTCCTTGACATAAAGCAGCACTGAGCCAGCGGTGTGGGACTGGCCACTACCTCCTCCATCTCACCAGGTGCTGCTGTATTTCAGCCCATTTGTTCCCATTTGTTTTAACATTACTTCCTAATTACTCTTTCTCTACCTCCACTGCAAGCATCTCTCCCAGTAGTCGCTGGTCCAGTTCCTGGTGCCCCACAGTTAGAGGATGGAGCTGGAGGTCCCCTTTCTGCAGCTTTCATAAAGGGCTCCCAGCCCTGGGGGCTCAGGGCGGTGGCTGCACTGCTGCAGCAGCCACACGTACCCCGCCATGCCCAGAAATGGGGGGCCAGCTCAGGCATGTCAGGGGGTGTCTCCAAAGGGAACCCAGCTGCTGCTGCAGGTTGTTATGAGTCGTGTCTTCGATGTGCAGTTTTATAGCTATCTTTTTTTTGCTCTTCATCTTAGTGGTCAATGGTGATTTTTAAGGCCAAAACCTACCTGCTTTGCTCTATAAACAGTTTATAAAAATTGTCATGGAGCTGAAAAGGAGAGAATTTCCTTTTTCTGACGAGCTCATGTCCTCCCACAGGACCTGGACAGACCTGTGAAGCTGCAGTTTTGTTCCTGGGCTCCTTCCAACTGGCAGGGGACATGGCAGGTTTGTGGTGACACAGAAGCCCACGTGGGGTCCCTGACTTCTGCTGCTGCCCAAAGCCACCAGAGAGAAGATGACAGCTTCTGTGTAGCCCTTTCCAGTCAGGTAGTTGTGGTAGTATTGTTTTTTAATAGCCTTGTAGCAAAATCAATTGCCCTGGCATATATTGCCTACAGCTAGCCTCCAAAACACTTTTTGGCATAAAATACCAAAAGACAGTTTCACATTCACTCTGCTATGTAAAGCGAATGTAAAACATTTCTGACTCATTGCATTGGCTGACTTTTGTCTTATTTTCCTGCTTTAACTTTAGTGATAAAAAAGTTATGTTCCTTTTTCTTTGCACGTGGAGCGGAGCAGAGCTACCAGAAAGTTATCTGAATTCCTGCATACAGATCATCATCTGAACTGTGTGCTTGTTCCCAGCCTTTCACTGTCAGGCATAACCAATGCCTGACATAAGCAATAACTCGAAGATGCTGAGGTGTCAAAAAGGATCTGAATCATTCTGTCAATCCTTTTCTCGTTCAGCTATTGACCCATAGCTCTGTTTGAATTTGGGAAGCCTGAGGTCAGAATGACAAGCATCATTTTTCTTGTAAGCCAAACATATCTGACCGAGAAAAAGTGAGCTAATAAAGATGGGAACATTCTTAATGTCACTTTTTAGAGTTCAGTAATTTGTCTAATCTTATTGCCCTGGAATATGATTGCATGTAATACATTCACCTTACACGGGAGGAAATATGTTTGGGAGAGAAATTATACATTTCTCTTCCATGCTTAACATATGGAAACATGTATAAAACAGGAAAGTCTAAGCTCTACCAGCGCTCACAATCTCTTGACAGTGGAGGAATAATTGAATTGTGACAAATGTACTAATTTGAGCTTAGGGGAATACAGTTCACCCAATTTAAATGATTTTGCGTTACAGAAAATATGGGTATAAAACAAATCTCTCTGTCCATACACTAATTGGTGAAAAATTCTTGGCCACTTTTCCATAACCCACTGGTAGTTGCTGGTAGCAAGCAGAGATTTACTGGAGGAATTAAAGAAGCTTCATTCCTCCCACCACCAGCAGCTGTTTGGCCCTGCAGTCTTCCTGGGTAGGGCAGAGCTGCATCGATCTGTGGTATGCATGACTCATAGGAAAGTAATAAAAACCTGGGGCTAGAAAAGACCTCAGGAAGGCAACCAGCTGATAGTGGAAGAGCTAGAGCAGCTCATATAAGATAAAAACATAAGTGGTTGGAAGACACATGCAGGGGAAGCGGCTGGGCAAGTCTTCTTGGATGCTATAAAGTACTGGGACTCCTGCCTGTGCAGCTATCCCCATGTGCAGCCTGGAGCGCTGCGTAATGCCCATGACCAGAGCTCTTTTGAAACAGAGCTGTGGAGGTGGTGTATAAAAGCCATACACAAGAAATGCCCACCTCTAGACTTGTAAGCCAACTACAAACAGATCGAGCTGTTCAGGGAACCTGCGGGCTCCACAGATTTTCCAGTGACTGATTTTGTCATTACTATTTCCTGATAGCTAAGGTCCAGAACCAAAATACAGAAGTCCTCTTTCACTCTGCGTATTTCACAAATCTAAATTAAAAAAAAAAAAAAAAAAAAAAAAAAAAATTCTGGGATTAGGTCCATACCTCGGTTCCAAATTGTAGGTATCATATGTGCATTTCTGTTTCATTAAGGCAAAGCGTATTTGAGTAGCTGTCATGTAGTGCCTGGAATGTGATGAAAACAAGAGGTCCTGGCTGCCTGCTGCTGAGGAACTCCCAAGGCACTTCTCATAGGAGCAGGGGTGTTAACCCTGATATCCTGGTCAAATTCCAACATGGCTAATTATATCCCACTTACCTAAAACTCTGCCATACTTTCTCTGCTTGCTGCAAGGACTTGCTGCATGCAGCAGCCTCTCTTCTGGTCCTCTTAAAGGTTATTGCCTTCCACATCAGAAGCAGTTGTATTTAGGGAATAGCTGCAGTCAGTTATCAGTTTGTAAAATTTCCTGACCAGCAGAGGACTGTTGAATGAAAACTGCAGTTATTACTACATAGAGTTTAAGGCAAAAGAGGCCACAAGGAAGAGTAAATATAACTGAGAGGTTGCAAATGCAGTTATGGGCAGTCACTTGTGAGCAACGGTAATGACCACAGTAACAGTATCCATCATGCTCCCTTATCGAGCCTTTTGCCTGAAGGAGATTAAAAGAAGGATAAATGTGGGCAAGGGAAGAGCACTGAACAAAAGTGGGGGGCAAGAGCAGCACAGGTGAATATCCCCTGGAGATAATACCAAGGGGCCCAAGGGGGAAAGGGAGAGGACTATGCTTTCTGAGTCCAAGACAGGGTAGCTTCATATGGACTTCTGTCTGCTGACATTGTTTGTGACGATATAGTAATTCAAGACTTTTTATAGTAAGTGAATCTTCCTGAGGCTTTCAGGTCTACTTCTTTCATATACTTCTTAAATGGTATTAAGAGATTATTGTAGTTGTGTAAAGCTACAGTGAGACTGAACAGTGGGAAAAAACACGTTTAAAATTTTGACTAAGGAATAAAATATCAAGGATAACTTTAAAGTTGCAATATTGCATCTTATTGTTTGTTTGAAAAGACAGTGTATGTGTGGTGCATAATACTATGGAAATGGCCGCATGATAATCCCAGTGAGGCTTTATGCATCTTGTTTAGAAATAAATATTTCCAGAAGGAAAGTAAATTATGTAAACGCATCTCTGCCACTTTTTCTACCAGAACGTCATCTATCTCGTTAGTTTTTCAATATCACCATCTACCAAAATATCATTGAAATGAACAGGTATGACAGGTTCACCAAGAAGTGCCCAGAGCAAACACAAGAGTGGATTTCTGCACTGTGGAAACCATTCTTACTGTTTTCTTGCTCTCTTTCCACAAAAATCAAAGTTGTTTGTATGTCTGCAAAGTATCCTGCTATTTTGAGAGTCCACAGAGCAACCTCCTTACAGCTCATCTTGTATGGCAGAGTCTTACATTCAAGGTTCCCTTCTTTGATACATACATATATAGACATATACACGCATACATACATACACACCGGTTAGATCACTGGCAATGTAGTGGTTCTGTTATCCAGCAGAATGATTTGAGTTCGCCTGTAATATTTAGCTGAGGAGCTGGCAGTAGGATATGCATTTGATAAATTAAACTCGTGGGTGTGCACTCAAGTGTATGCACGTGAAGAGCTATTCTCATTCCTGTTTTTAGAAGACAGGTGCTTCTATCACAGCTAGCAACCTTCAAAATGAGAATAAGGGCACAGTCTTAAATGCCTCTTCCTGTCTCCTGTGTCTCCCCAAACAGGATGAGGCCACGTTAATGGTGTAGCACAAAGTGAACAAGATGACCTAGCAGATGCTACCAGGATGTACTGTACTTTTCCTAAGATAAATAAAGCCTGTCATCTTCAGCAGGATCAACAAACCCCACATATTCTTTAGAGTATAATAAGATACAGTGTTATAGAGTTCCAAATTGCTATGTAATTCCATATTCTCTCCCATGCCATTAGCTCCCCTTATTCCATTTAATGTACATAAATATTAATTATGTGAATATGGGATAAAACCCCCATTTATCCAGCTGCTTTTCATTGTCATAAATAAGAGTTTAGAAAAAAAAAAACAACATAAAAAGTAAGCTCTGAACTGTTGCAAATGGACCTCGCATTTCAGACTTTTAAACTGCTTTTATCCAGCAGCAGAATTTTACTGAATGACTCAGAGTTCCCGTAAAAAGTAACGGCAACAACAAAACATTCCTTTTCTGCAGGGACTGTTCGATTTCTCAACCCAGAACTGTAAGAGAACTGGGAAAAGGGGAGTCCCCCTTCATTGAAGATGACTGTAGTATTTCTTTTTTATTGTAGATGTATTTATACATCACATAAATGAATCCCACCGTTTCTCTGAGAAAAGAAGACCCTCCCTCAGGTTAACAACTGCAAATGTCATCTTTAGTTTGCTTAGATACACGCAGCACAAAAATTTAGGGCCAAACATGTGATTTTCCTTGTCCCAGCAGAGCCAGTTTACAGCTTCTCAGCCCTGTTGGCAAAGCAGAATTTCACCAGTCCCCGAGGGAAATTGTGTTTTGAATGTAACGGTTTCTGTAACATAAGATCACTTTGCAGAGAGCAAGCCTGAAGAGGCTCGCTTCCCCAGCCCTATCTAGCTTCTCTTGTCCTTGAAATCTTGTCCTTTCCCCAGAAGCGCAGGGTTAGCTGGGCAAACTAACAGCTAATCTCCCCCTCCCCATGCACAGGCAAATAGGTGATTTGTCGCCTCTTGTTACAGGCAGTTGCCTTCAGCACGGTTAACTTTTGTTCGTGACCTGATATGGTGCTGCCTGCACTACCACATTTTTGGGGGCGATGAGATGTCATAAGCCCAAGAAATATGCATAATGGATGGTTATAGAAAAATCATTCCAGACAGGAGGTTCTTCCCAGACCAAAGTCTCAACCCTGTAGTGTGTCCTGCATGACCTGAGCCATATAGTAATGCTTGGAGCATCAATAAGCCACTGAGCTTAAGAGGGACTGCAGGCCAAAACAGTTCATGAGTTTATACATGACTGCTCCTATATCTGTTTTTTCCTCTGATCTACTATAATTGTGTTATTACCCTTATATATTTCTAATCCTTTTTGAATCCTGCTATGCTCTTGATCATTCCTGAACCTGCCTGGAAAATTGGTAATTGTCACAGTTTGACTTACTAGCAAGACATTTATCTAGGTTTTCCAGTTATCACCTGATATTTCCCTTGTGTAATGGAAAACATTAATGCATTTGATATTAGGGCTGGCTCACATGAAAATTGTCATAAATGTTATTAGTGGCAAAGTCAAGATGCGTAGAAATCGTACTGAATTATATATTGCTGAGAGTTTAAAACAGTATTCTGAAGAAGCCTTCTACATTCCAAAATCTGGATCAAGAATCAGAGGCGTGTATGTGCCATTTTAAGCAAGAACTTCCCCTGTGCACTACAATTCTTCCATCCTGAAGCAAAATATTTCCAGTCTTTTATATAAGCTGAAAATCAGTATGGAACTACAGATGTATGAAAGCAGATGTCTAAATGGCATTAGAAGAGCGCAACACAGATGATGGATTAGTTTTTAGTTTTATCGTGTTTCTCTTATGTAGTTCACGAGTTACTTCCATAATCAGAAATTAATTACCTCAACAGATTCCTTAAAAATTTATGCATGCGACATAATGTTACAATGAACTTTAAGAGGTCAGTTTTGAAGAAGGAAAGATGGAAAGTTTGGACTTTGTATTTAAAATAATTTCCTTGCCATAAACTCTGCTGGTCTCTGGAGTCTTGTCCCAAGTGGAACTGGTGAGACACACCCTGGACAGGACAGTCAGAGTAAGACTGCTCAGAACACTTGAAAATATCTCCTGCGTATGTCTTGTTTAGAGACTGACTGAGTGACAGTCTGCCTTCCGTCATATTGATCTTCCATGAGTCTCACATTTGCTATTCTCAGTTGACAACATGTCCTTTCTTGAAGTATCACCAGTTAGTCTCTCAGTTTAGCTCAAGAAGACATGGTGAATTTTAAAGTGGTGTTCAGCATTTGCTTCCTAACAGACATTGGCCATCAGACACTGGAATGCAATGTGTCTTCTTTTCCACAGAGTAGATGTTTGATGTGCAAAATAATTTAAGGCAGCACATAACATCTATTACACCACAGCAATACCCCGCCAGCACTTTAACAAGATTCCCTTTTCTGTATGCAGCTCCAGGACAGGACTTTCACTGAGTTGTGTTGCTTTAAGATGCAGAACATTGCTTCAGCCCTTCACAAGAAGCCATCAGCAAATTCCCCAAAACCTTGATTTGGATGTAGGTTTTTAGATTGGCTCAGTATTATTTACAGTGTTTTGCTGTTTGTGATTACGTTTACAGGAGGGCTGGCTGCAAAGTTCTGATCTGGATTTCTCCAAAGTATTTGGTTTAGTTTTGGGTTGGAGCACGCTGTAGTCAGCAGTTGTTCCTATCAACATCTGTAAAACATTTGGCATTACTTGAAAATATTAGTCATGATTGTAAAACTAATAAAAGCCCTTCTTTCATATTTTAACTATAAGGTGGTCATGTATGCTGGGCACTCATCATTGATTTAGATGTTATCTCTCTGCTAGTAATATTTTTGCTGTGCTTGCTCCAAAGCCTGGATTTTTGATCTGGGAGCAATTCTCAGCTGAGAAAATTAGTCTAACTGAAGATCTGTGCCAGAACTTGGAGGACTTGTTGATTTACGTCCAGCTGCTCTGTACCGATTTGTACCAATTCTCGAGCCTCTCAGATAAACTCTGTGGTAGATTTCCAGTGTGTCATAATTAGCAGAATTTTCATATGCAAAAGGAGGCTTCTCAATTGATAGCAGAGTCTATAATAAAGATGCGACTTTGTATAAATATTTTAAACAATCTACCTGAACAATACTAGCTAAGTGTCAAGAAATAAGGGCTTCCCAATATGAAGTAGTTACCTATGAAAGATAGTCTTATTGAAAGAAATGGACTAAATCTCAATGCCCTTTCCTCTGCAGATAAATGCATGAAATTGTGTCAAAACATAATACTGGCTGAGAAAAGTCTTGATTGCAATGTGGTAAAATGTGCTTTTCATGTGCTGTAAGGACTCCAGCTCATGCGCTTGGAATTAAGACCTATTTCAAAAGGTATTTTGATGGGATCATATAAGATGTTTGTCAAATATATGCCAAATATACACTGCTTAAGAGGCTTTCTGGGTCAGAAAAACTTCAGTAATTGTGTGCGCGCCATCTTTCACTATGGACTAGATTAAAACAAAACATCTCAGAAAAGCTTCAGTAATTGTCTCTGTGTGTCCCATCTCTACAGACGAAATTAAGCCAAAGCATCTCTTATTTGCTAAGGCTTGGAAGAGACACTCAGATATTATGATTCAGTGACTTGTTAGTCTGAAGCAACTCAGCCATATGGCTGAGCCCTCAGGATGGGTATCTCCTGAGCTGAACTTTACATAAACTGTCTAGTTATGCGGACACCCCAACTGTTTCAGCCTTAAAAATCCACCTCTTAATTTATATATGACAGCCCATTCTTGCCTGTGCTTTCCAGAACATCTCAGCTTCCGTGTTGCAGGATTGACCCATTGGCTCACTGGGTAAAGCCAGAACTACTCTATGAGTGTGTGTGAAGTCTTCTAAGAATTGACTGGCATTGGCCTATTTCTACTCCAGCAGAAGTCAGCCAGCAGGAATTGCACCAAGGAATCAGAGCTAAGCTAGTGCTGAGTGTTCTTGAAAATTCACCCTCTATGCCCCTTAGCAATAGTGCATGACTGTACTGAGATCGGTGACTGACCGTTTCCCATGTATGGGTATGATGTCCTAGCTTATAGAATACTTTTTTTAAACCAGGTCATACATTATGCCTACGAAATTAGTAATCACATTTTTGGCAAGTATTAGGTCATACTATCTGCAGATTGCTCATAGTTGGTTTAGACCTAAATGAAATTTGCTCTTTGTTCTGGAGATTAGTTTTCACCTCTGCTTGGGCAGAGCTTCTGCTTACACATTTATCTGCCAAATGTCACTGCATTGACTCTATCCTCCTATCTAAAAGAGGAAGCTCCTTCAAAGTTTCATTTGTTGGTCCTAGTAAAATAACATCTAAATCTGCCTTAGATAATGAGCATGAAGGATACTTCCGAGACAGCAGGCATATTATTAGCATCAGCCTCAGCAATCTCTTTTGCTATTGTTGTATCCTGAAGAGCCGTTAATGCCTTAGAGATCGTAGACACACCTTTTCTGCTGGAGGCTTTCGGTGCCTGATATGACATTAGTAGACACTCTGTCAGGCTACACTGGGTTTGTTTGGGACTCTTTATTCCATCTGGCCACTGTTGATTATTCCCATTCATCAATGGACATGTACAAGCAGAACCCCAGGCTGGCTGCCACTTGCTACTCCTCTGCACACAGAGGAGAAAAGGCACAAGTCGGGGGAGCATGGTGAAGGGGCGACGCTTCCCTGCCTTCCTGCTCACGGGGGTGGAAGAGTGAAGCAGGGATGGGGACCAGTTGGCACATGTTAATTATGACAGTGGTTTGAACATCAAAGGATGGAGATACAAGAAGTGAACATGTGAGCAGAGAGAAAAAGAGAAAGAGGAAAGAATAGGTGTGATGTTACAAGAGGAGGTGTTTGCTAGATCTAAGGGCTTAAATTCCATGAGGTAATTATAAAAGTATAAACAATAAATCAGTCTTTATCTGGAAAACCTTTGACCGTAAGAAAAAGGGAGATACATCAATGGGATTATAGGATATAGCTCTGTAGGGTATAGAGTATAGCTGTAACAGTTTTGGGCCCTAAGTTTCTCTTTGAACAGCTTGATAGTAAGGCATGCATCAAAACTATTACTGAGAACGTGCTGTGGGTTTCTTGCATCTTCCACTGAAGGAGAAAGCTGTTACTGATTACTGCCTACGTTGGTTGTATTTCAAGGCTGGGCTCATGTAGCAGTTTTCTTTTTAGCTCTGAAGCCAACTAACTGTGTGATAACCTCATTCTTTCCCTCCAGGGAAGACCTCCAGGAGTCCACTCCTATGGCTGGTTTATGCAAAGAGAGCATTGAAGTGGGGAGGAAGGCTCTTCTTCTGCCCTTTTTCCCTTTCCCAATTCCCTTTTCCTCCACTTCTGCAGCAGCAGAACGAAAGTTAGGCTCCCTCTCCCCTTTATGCTTACAGTGATCTTTGTATCACTATTGTCTGATTAACAAAATGATTTGTAAAGACTTTGTTTTACCTTTGATCTTGCAAAACAAGGGTAGCTTTAAACAAAGCCAGATACTTTAAAGATCACCACATGGTTTTAATAGTATTTTCTACTTTGTGTCATAACTTGAATGAACAAGATAGAACAGTATTCCTATTGTCACCACATTTCACTGTGTTATCGCATTTGCTAATATTTCCTAGTTAAAAAAATATTGGCAACTATTATGATGTTGTAACTAAATATCTTCTGCTAGCTCCATCCTTAGAGTATGTTCCAAAGCCTACTGAAGCTGCTAGAAACTTGCTCTCTGACTTCAGTCAGTGTTGGATTTGAAGCACAAAAAGGGAAATGGTATGCTCGGGAGGTTTCCCACCTTTCAGATCCCATTCCTCTGCTCCCTCCAGCTATGCAAAAGCTCTCACCACGCTGCAGAGCACAGTGCGGTTTGGATGCTGTACACACATATGCGAACATGATGGGTTTATGGGTGTATTTTTGCTGACAAACTGAAATTATGGGAGGAAGAGAGGGGAAGTACTTTGTTTGAGATTTGAAGTTACATTTTTTAATTGATCTTGTAAATAGAGTGCTTGAGAAATGAAACAAAAATAAAGATGTTTTCATATCTCTGCAGCTGAAAAATATACAGAATGAAAATTGAAAGGAGGAGGGGGGAAAGGATGAAGTCACGGATACTTCAGTTTCCCTTTCTCCCCATTAGTGCCATGCTCTTTCACTTACATAATGGGAGAGAGGCCGAGCTAGTGCACAGGTCGCTCTTCCACTTCATAGCCACGCAGCTGCATCCTGCCCTGATAACTAATCTCATTTATGTCCTTTCCAGAAGACGGCCTGCCCTGGGTGGCAATTATAGTTGGTTAATTTTGGCACAATGTGATTAAAAGCAGACTGATATAAATCACTGAACAGTGTAGCTTATGAAAATGCAAGTTGAGGTAGCACCCCAACCACAGCACTGTCGTGAGAGAAGCTGAGAGCCAGATGTTGGTCTAATGATAGAAATAATCTAATAATGGACTTTGTGTATCCTCTGGAGCTTGAAAGCACTGCTTAATGTTTTTTGTCAGCCAGATATCTCCATGTTGCAATACACATTGAACATTTTAGAGGTTCACAGGTTGGTTTAATGGGTTGTCTTGGCTTATACCTAAATACCCTAGGAGAAAGTTTGGGAGCAAGATCTTCTGGAGCCCTGGCAGGGACACCCTAATAGGGGATATCCTAGGAGGGATATTCTGAGTACCTTAAGTATCCAGGTGTCTTAGGCACTCTGAATCTTACCTTATATTAAAGTCTAAAGTAGCCTTTGTGAGTAAGTGATGTCATATATGGGTATGAACAAGTGAGGAGTGTCTCTGAAATCAGAACAGATGGATGTGTATGTGTAAACCTGGTGTAAGTGAAACTGTAATCAGACTCTTCCTGCATCTCCTCGCATTTGTCAGATAAAAGAGACCATGTCCACTGAAAATAGGGACTGTAAGATAAAGCCTTTTTTTTTCATCAGCTGAGATATGATAGGACGGATTCCCCTTAACTTAAATGTGAGTGCCCTGTTTACAAGCTCACTTTCGACTCTTTGTGGATTGAAATGTGAGGCTGTCCTGGTTAGCGTGCACCCATAGATAACCTCTGCTGGCAGAGGATGAGCACGGTGGCTTTTTTCTTGGGACAAAACCTCTGCCTCTGTCAGAGTTACTTTTCACCTTATACATGAAGACTAACTTTTGTAAATTTTTTTGAACAAAAAAGCAAGGAGGTGGAACTGTTTCTGTGCTTTTTTTTTAGACTTGGGCCAGAACAGTCACTATGAAACTGACAGTCTCCTGATCAGAGAGAACTTGATTATGGGGAACATTTGTATTTCTTTATGCATTAGTCTGTAAGTCACACATTCAGAAGTGAAGAAATCCATTAAAGGAGAGAGAAAAGGATGAGGGAGGAAGAGAGAGAGAAAGAGAAGGGGAGCAGGAGTTGATAAGAACACAACTCCTTGGGGAGTTACTCTGCAAAGGGCAAACAGAGACTGAAGTGCCTCTACCTGAAGATTCAGTCTTTGTACGCTATGACATGGCTTTTCTTCATCAGTAGACTAAATCTTTCCTGAATCCCCTTTTTCTTTTCCTACCAAAAAGTATGTTCTGGACAATCTGTGCTGACTTCATTACATCATTTTTACTGCAGAAAAGATGGGAAAGCTTGTGGGAAGGAGGAGGGTTGAGGAATAGTTAATTGAAAATAAAATTATTTGGGTTTTTACCTTAAAATAAGGTTTCATTTTGCAAAATATGTTTTTTTCATTTTTAACAAAGCTTCAAAAAGATGATAGGAAAATTATTTTTCCCATTCCTAGTCCACCAAAAAAGCACAATTTTTGGCATAGCTTTTCCCAATCAGATGATGCTTTGCTTTAACCACGGATTCGTGTAAGGAAGGAATTGTTCTAGGACCTGCTCCCATTCAGTAGATGACTCAAAGCAGAGCCTCACTGGTTCCTCAAAACAACTTTCACTTGCATTGGACTACATGCCATGTACCATTTAAAGCCCAACACACAATTGTAGAGCCAGGGCTTTACAAATCTGGACTATTTCTTTCTTTGATGAATACCATATGGTGCCAAGATTTGTCAGATCCTGTCCATGCAAAACAAAGGTTTAGAATTAACATTATACATGTTTAATGACAAAAGAAAAGTTGATGTGATCCTCTGGTGGAAGAGAATCATGCGTTACAGTATCTCTAGGTAATATTCATCACTTCCACAGAGGTAATGAATTTTCCATGTACCTCCTGCTGCTAAAATTGTCATTAAAAGAACCAAATAGATGGTATCAAATTCTTGGAGTATTGTGATAACCTTCTTCAAGCAAAGAAAGAAATTTCATACTGTTTCAGAAGCTGTACCCTAGACTGAGACATGGAAAGACAGAGAAAAGCTAGCACTAGCTGAAGAACTGTTCTCAAATATAGACTATCTAATCAGTAATTTAATGTATAATGTTGTTTTGTTTGTATTCATTCATAAGTCATCAGTGAAGACTGCAAATTCGCCGAAATTTAACAACATGGCTTGTGGCTGGTGTAACACTGTGGCTGCAATGCAGGACATTTCCAGCAGTGCCAACCACGTGTCATGCATCAGTTCAATACAAGCAGTTGCAGGACGGTAAAATAGTTGCTAGATAATGACATTTGCTCTGTTTGCCTGAATGTTGTTGCTTCAGAAAAAGTATGCATCTGAAATCCCACATATGTGATAATCATTTTGAAAAAGCAGTGATCACTGCAACCAAAGCATTTGCATCTGTTAAAAGCACAGCTTGCTCTTTCACTTGTGTCAAAGCTGTTGGCACAGAATTCAAAGCACTGGATTGGCAACTCTATCAGGAAGCAAGTGCAGCGTAAAGCTATAATAGCTGTCTTCGTTAGCTTTTGTTATCTAAAAAATTCCAAGTGCTTTGGATAACATAAGGTGCCACATAACCATGGAAGCTGTTGGGCAGCAGCTTGACAGCCATATGCTTACATCTATAATGTGTGCTTACCCCCATCTTTAACTAAATGTTTTCCTTTAGCAGCTGTGGCAACAGTTTGAGCTTGAACAATTCCCACACAACTAAAATGCAGCTGAAGGGACTGGGTTCTCTGCTGAGGGGATGGAGGCCACAAGTACTGTAATCACTCAATGATTTTCAGAGAGGCCAAAGCAACTTAAACACCTACCACTAGGGGTATGTCTGTCTGTGTGGCAAGGGCTGTGTTGCAAAGATTCCTGCCCTAACACTAACCCAGCGTGCTGTGGAGTCACACACAGTTGCTGATGCAGTTAGAGAGGGATATGGCCAGGTTGGCTCAGCATGGCGCTGAAACAGGAATCCTGCTTCTGATCCTGGTGCTAACTCATATGGGTCATGAGGGTTATCTCTGCACTGCCATCGGGGCTGAGCTGGCTTGTGGTTCTCTGCACCTGTGGTGTGGATCTTCCCTAAATTGTTCTGAAATCTCCCTTTTTGCCTCTTTAGACACCAATCATGGATGAACTGGGAAATCACTGGAGCAGTTGGAAAGGGAATGCAAGCAGAGCTAGGAGGAGGCATGTGTGGCTGGCTATGGAGATGCAGGGATCCAGGCCACATTTTTTTTTTTTGAAAGGACAACCAAAATCTCTCCATACCAGAATGTTTGAGGTTTGTTTTATTTGCTGCCTTACTGTGCTCCATGTAATAAAGAAAGAAAATCTAGGCCTCATACAGGACCAAATCCTGCACTGATCACTTTCTCATAACTCCTATTTAAAGTCTGACTAACCATTAGATGCTGTCCTGACAAAGACATAATCTTTGTGTTCCAATCTTTCTCATTGGTAACACAATGTCTTTCCTTAAAATAAACCTTTCCAGTCCCATAACTGTTGAGCAAAGAGCCTGCCCATCCCTTCAGTGATGCTCCTGTGGCAAGGACAGCACATGGTGGCAGTAAGCTTCCTGAGGATTTCCACTGTAAAACTGAGGCTGTTTTCCCCTCCCTGCTGATTTGGATTTGTTCATTCTTCCTAGGAAACAATTAATGTTTCATTTTTCATTTTCTACAGAAAATGCTTGGAGTATCTTGGAGTTTGGAGCTGAGGAAAAGGTAAAGGTTGTTATACCTAATTGTGTCATCTTTCTGCTCTAATAGTGGCTGCAGGCTGACTAGTGCCTTGTGGTAGTATAGAAGAGTGCTATACCAGCATACAGTATAGAAGTTACTGCAGGTTACGGGATCCACAGGGACTATTCAGCTGCAGGGGTCTGCGGGGTGCAAGGCTGCGTTCCCCACTTCTTCTCCCTCCCCACCTGAAATATTTCATAGCACATTTGGAACACAAGTTTCTGCTTTTAAAGTCTGACCTTTTACAAATGAAATAGATGAGAGGAATCTGTCCAGACAGTTTTTATTGCAGCAGCACTAGTACTGCTTCCTTATTAATCTCTCTCCAGATGTGTCAATTATTGCTCCCTTTCCAGATAAGACGGTGGCCCTGCACATGGTGGGATAAGGAAGTGAAGGGTGCACAACTCCAGCTGCCTCTCACAGCTTTCCATAGTGCCAACAGCTGGTGTGGATATTCCTGAGAATAAGAAAAAGCACTTCTCTTCCAGTATTGCTTGAGAAGAGCCTGGCTTGGCCACCAGGATCCATTTGGGAGCTGTGAACCTCAAGGAGAGGAACTCAGATCTCTGCAGTCTGGAATAAAGCATCTGAGTTCCTGAAAGAATCTAGTTTAGACATGCCCCTCATTTAGACATGGCTACTTTAGACATTGTTGTAGACAATGTGGAGACAAACTCCTGTACACAGCTTAGGGGATCCCTTTCCATCCAGAGGGCTGACTCATGTGCATCTTTCCTTAGGTGCCTGTTTCTCCTTGGGATTTCTATATGATTGTTATAGAGACTATTTCAGTTTAACTTAATTGCTTACATCACAGATATGATTGTTTCTAACACACTGCACAGGAAGAGATCTCATGCAAAAATAGAAGACTTGAAAAGGTCTCTAATATACTGGTTTGGAAAAAAAAAACACCACTGTAAGTCTATCTAAGAGCAATTCACAGCAGTAATGCAATTTCATTGTTTTCCAACTATTTAGAGGTTACTTTGGGCTTTTGGCAATCTGATAACTTGAGCAAACACCTCTAAACTAGTCTTAGCCTCCCCCCTTCTTTAAATAAAGCTCAGCTTGTAATATGGAATGTGAATTGTTTTGACTGTTAAACCATTCCAAACTCAAAACCCACTCATCATAAATGTGTTGAAAGAAGAATATATTTCAATAGTGCGGCAAACTCTTTGAGAACAGCAGAGCAGCAGTCTTCAATCAACTAGACTTTCTTTACAGAAACAGAAAATGAAAGCGTAAGTGCCTTACACATTTTTAAATGATTTATCTAAATTCAAAGAACTGACTTTTTTGTGACTGATTATAACTGCATATATGAATGGCTATGGATAACAGGTTTCTTTCACTTTTCAAAATGATATATAACAATGTTCCATGCAGAGACCTTCTATTTACACATCTGTTCAGCACCTGCCCATAATTACTTACTTAGTTTTTATTATTGGGCTTGTCACCATATTAATGTAGCTGTACATTCAAATTGATTGTAATTGCAAATTTCCTGAAAAAGCTTGGTTTCTGCAAGTATTTAATTAAACTGATATCCTAAATTAAAAATAATTATGTAACTGTACTCCACTACAATAACACATGCATGTCTCTCTCTACGTAGAAAATGGGCATTTCGTATAATTCATACAATATGTGGATTAATATTGTACAATTGAAGGTCAGTCTCCACTAGAAATGGAGGAATAATTAACTTCAGTATTTAGTAACCTGACATATTTCAATTAAGCAAGCAATTTGTCACAAACTTCATAAATCAAGTTATCAAGGAACAAGTTAGCAATGGTTATAATAAATAGAGATGGTGAAAAGTAAGCTTATTCCTTCTTGTGGCATAATTTTGCTTGAGTAAATGGTTTATATAGAAAGACTTCCATTTCTAGGTCATGAAGTCATATCTAGTATGTCTCAGTAACTACCAATGTTTATTTCCATCTAATGACTGTTTGGAGGTCTGTGACACTGTCAGTAGCCTCTGCTGAGCAGTTCTCTCTGGTACACAAAAAAAAAAACCATGACACTGCCCTTGAAGCCTCTTTGGTCTTAGGATAAATCCGGAGAGGAGTTGGTCCCAGCCCAAGGACCTGAACAGCCCCGTCCCCAGCAGCGTGTCAAGGGAAGCTGGAGCCCACGCTGAGCTCACCTTCCGCCGTGAGTCTGATCCTGGCGGTACAGTCACAGACATCAGCGACCTGGAAACCGAGCTTTTGCATCACTGAGTGACCTCTGAGGCAGAGCTGTGGTGGACTGGCACGATGATGCAAAGTTACCTGTCAAGAATGAATTTCCTCTCATGGGAGGACAGAAGCATTTTGAGAGGAAATGTTCATGTTTGTTGTTGAAAATGCATCCAAAAACTATACAGTACTTCACCTGAGGGACCGTCAAGTATTGTCAGTGTGAAAGTTTCTGGAGCTATAGTCCAAAACATGCTCCCCAGAAACCCAAAACTGCTTTTGCTTTTTCCCAGTCCTTCTATGGAGCTGTGTGAGCCCATGGAGGTTGGTAGAGCCTGGGAGGGAAAAGGAAGGTAAGTGAACTGACTGAAAAATAGTCAGGCTTTGGTCAGATGCCTGCTGGATTTCTTTCAATATACTCATCAAATTCACAGCTTTTCTACAGAACGCTTAGTTTCCATGAGCGAGCCTTTTCTGTTGGAAAATTTCCAAAATGTTTGCTCTGACACTGCTCATGTTTATCTGGAAGTAAACTGCAGAATCTGTATTCCACAATGGCTGAGCTAATCCATTCAGAAACAGTAATGCCAATGAATATATATCCACTGAACAGCAAAGTTATGATCTGGATTTTGAACTCTCATAATTCAAAGAAAATGTGAAACAGGCTTTTGATTTGATCCACTGTGGCTATAAGAACTGAGTATGAAATACTGCTCCAGGCTTTGCTGCAAACCATTCAAAGTTTAGTGGCTGCTCTTAGGATTTGATTTGAACTCTTACCTACAATTTTGTCAGTAATAACTGTGTTCAGATTTTTTTTGTGTGAGGTTGGGATATATAGCAAATAAGTGATTGTGTTCTCTACACAGTACACATCCTGAATCTCAGCTCTGATCTCCGTCCCACTTTCTGAGGATGTTACTGATATTGCAATCAGCAGAAAAACAGATTTAACTGTTATTTAAATGATCACTGTTCAATCTGCAAGGAAATGGCCACAGAAATTTCTATTTTCTGTCATTGCTTGCCTCAATTTCTTGTGTGCATCCATGGAAAAGTTTCACTGAAATTGAAGGACATCCACATATGATGATAGGTTCATGGCCAAAGTGTCCAGGTGCATATCTAGAGCATTACTGATGGATATGTAAAATTACAGTGAGAAAAGGGAGAAAGGGAAAAGTGAGAAGAGAGTTGGTCTTCCAGCATGGAAGATCACCTTCTTTCCCCTCCCTCACTGGCACTTTTCAGTATTTCTCCACACACAACATCAAGTTGGAAAGAAGGAGCAGAAAGAAACATTTCTTTGCCTTGTCTTGCAGTTGCCTGTCTTCCCTAACATAGGAGACATGTTACATTCTTCACACAAGTATAAATTTGAACGTTTGTTTTGGGATCCTAATGCTAAGACAAGATCCTAAGGTCTCAAAATTATACTGTGTCCCCAGCTTTCCTTACTTACCTTTCTGAACGTACACCTTTCCATTTCCCATCAGGGTTCCTGTTGGGCAAATCTGTCCCTGCTGAGTGAAAAAAAAAAAAAGGTGTAGTTTACTTTTTAAGCAAAACTGGTTTTTTATAAATGTTCTCAACATATTTTGTTACAAAATGGCCAACTTGAATTAGAAACTGACATTTTTTTTTTTTTTTTGTCTGGGAGGTGCATCTTAAACACTGGTGTCCTGAAGCGAAATGAAATAGGAATTGTTGCATGTTCAGGGATGATATTTGTTCTGGCATTCTCTGTTGTTCACATATTCACATTAGGCTAATTTTTCCTATTTCTGCATTGCCATATACTTGGCAGGTACAGCAAAATAAACAGTAGCGTAGTTAATCAATCCAATCTTGTTGGAAAGAGACTGAAGGGAGACCTTTGTTGTTGTGGAAACCTAGCAGTGACAGAAAATCCTGTGCCTCTCTTTGCCAATAAGAATTGGTTGGAAATTGAGTGAATTGGGAAATAATAGCCATAAATATGCTTATGAATTACTGGCTTAATCCCACAAAGCATTTTTATTAACATCCAAAATTAAAAAGTGATAGAAGTTCAAGCACAAGCTTAAAATGAAACATATGATTAAATGCATATTCTCTTTGGGAGGCGTTAATAAAAGTCTGCTTTTTCACTATTATGCCTGTTACACTGCCAGGGGACCTTATGCTCAGAACCAAGGGGACAGAGGGCTTTCTGTAAGGCAAGAGGTTTACTTCACCTTTATCTGCAGGAAAGATCATAGAGATATAAGATGGTTGCCTTCTGCAGATGGAAATAATGGATCTGCTTCTTATCTGCCATTCCAAGTTCATGCAATTGAGGACTATAGATCATTTCTCTTACAGCTTTTTCCTTTCACTCAGTGCTGCCAGAAAAGTGTGATAACTCATTGTAACCTATACTTCAGGCAGCTATCAGATCAACCAAACACTGATCAGCTGACTACGAATACTGGAAAGTAATGCGATGTCTTGCAGAATGTATATCTCTGCGTCACTTGGAAGTAAATATTTGTGTGAGTAGAAGTGATCTCGGAGCACACCCTGACTGTAACCACGGCTCAGTCTCTCTTTCTCATGATCCCACATCATCTGGATCCCATTCAAGGATGTATTGTTACTAACTAGAGCAAATATATAATATTAAAGATCCACTCATATTCTACGTCTGATAGAAACAGTATCTCTCTCACAAATGTCTCATGCATTTTTCCATTTGGACAAGGCCAATGGTTTGCCTAGCTATGGTGAGAACACCAAATGCATGAAGGGCTCATCCATGCTGACCAGCATGACCCTGCCTAGTCCAAAGCCAGGTCCATGGAGCACAGGTAATACAATACCACCTTTACTCTTCCCAAACGCTGTGACCAGCTGGAAGCCAACCTGATCACAATGCTAGAAGAGCCACCTCAGAACTTCCCCAGCCGCCGGGGATGCCCATGGCCCCAGGAAGTCGCTTTGGCTTGTGAGGCTGTGTTCATCAGCTTGGAGGGCACTGCTCCCTCCACCAGCTGTTGCCAGGGGCCAATGGTGCTGATTTAGTGCCCCTTTGTGTCATTCTCCTCACGCTGAGAATCTGACACCACCAATATTTTTTAAATGGCACGATGCAATGTATTAAGAGCCAAGGGGAAATTTGGGTGTCTGTATTGTTGTTTGGTAGATAGCTATCTTATTAATATAAGAACTTGTCAGCACACTACAGATTTTGTGAGTGTTTGAGCCTCTGTGTATGTGTGTGTGTGTATGTGTTGGACTGAAAATATAAAACTTCAGACATGAAGGGTGGGAGGATGTGGGACTATGTATGTCTGTGACATCTTGGTCAGTCTTGGCAGGAAACCTTTTCCATTTATGTGCTTTAACTGTACTTGAAATCCAGTGAGAGCCTAATTAAAATCAATGGAGAAATAAAATGTTGGAGGAAAGCAGGGCAGCATAAAAATAGAAATGCTAACACTAGAAAATATTAGATGTCCAAGAACTCTCTTACAATGCATTTTTTTCAAATTAGCATATCAAAATATTGCTCTGGGACTTGCAAAAGTCTTCAGAGTATAATATATTAAAAAGACTATGATACTATAATAAAATAATGAGTTTTACTTGACTTTCACCTCTTTGCAGTGTGGAATCAGTAGCCAATACATAATCAGCTTTCCCCCATTCGTCTCTTACCCCAACAGTCTCAGAGGAAGTGACGGTGGAGCAGAGGTCCTAAGTGCTTTGGTACCTGCTGAAATCCCTTTCCGCAGCTGTCCCACTTGGTGTGTTCATGCAGTTTAGTGTGGAGTGGGCAGCAGGAGCTCAGAGGGTTTTTTCCATGAGGCTGTGGGGTGTACCATGTTCTGTGACAAATCTGCTTAAAATCTGGTTGTGCAATATGGCTCTAGTTGTGTTTTAATTCCACCCTGAGTCATGCCACTATTAAGGGGAAAAAAAAAAAAAAAAGAAAAACAAAAGCTAAGCAGTTTTAAAAAAAATAAGGCTTCAAACTCTGCTATGCACTCATCATAAATATATCATTATGCAATGGAGCCACTATTGGACAAAGTAAATTGGAGTGCCTTAACCATGTTTTTCTATGGCTTAGCTTGTGTCTTTTTTTTTGCAATGTTTGTTTTGAGGATAATTGCAGTCCCTTGACACATTTGTACCCTTGAGTTGTTGATACATATTCTTAAGCCATAGGAAGAGAGTTCAGGTCAGAGAATACTTAGTGAGATTACCTGTCAGAGAGTATTTTAAGCAAAAAGCTCATAGCAACTTTGTTGCTTCATACAGGTCTATAATCTTTACAGAAATAGATGTTTAATTAGTGAAATCTATGCAACTCATGGCCAAGTGAGCAATGAAGTATCAGTACATTATCCCTAGCAGATGGAGGGAAAAAAATCCTGCTGTGTTATGGCAAGGGTGCATTAAGGACACCAAAGGGAATGTAACAAGCTAATATTTCCTACCCCAATATACCTCTTGAGTCAAATTTAACAACTAGTGAAATTCCTCTTTATTGCGCTCTTGAGTCATCCGAGGTGCTTGGTGCCATCATGCACTCCTATATGCTATAGGTGCAACCCAGGCCACAGGTGGGTGGTGTAGGCACACCATTACCCTTGCTGGGGCTCTGTTGCTCCCCAACTTCCACCACGAATAGATTTTTTTCTCTTCATGACAGGCTGAGGACACAGTTGTGAAGAGTGCAGTAGAAGGCTTGTGCTTCCTGCCCATAAACTTCAGCTATCAGTTACAATAAAAACATTAAATGATCTTATTTTGCATGATTAAATGAAGATTGACACTAGATCAAATTATTTGCTGAAAGCTTGTGATTTCATGTAACTAACCATGGTTTTGAAGCTAACTGCAACACACTTGTAAATTACTTAGAAACACTTCCGCATTTCATGAAGCAATCTCTGAAAAGCTACAAGCTATTAGCTACATTTATGAACTTTGGTTCCATTGTATGCCAAATTATTTTAATCTTTTAAGTCACTGAGGCATAAGCAAATGTTGGAATGGGTTATTTATCTATTTCTTAATCCGGAGAGATTTCAGAGATCATTCAAGGCATTGGTTCAAGTTTTTGGAGATGAATCATGTGCAGATACAAAGACAGAGAGACAGACAGCTACTCCATGCCTGGTGCCAGCAAAAGCTCCCTCTCACGTCCCAACCAGCATGTCCCAGACTTAAACCTGAAGGGTGTCTTTATGGGTAAGAAAGATCTGTGGCCACTTTGGGCCAGACTGCATGCCTCTGTCAGCCTGGGGGACTGGGGCATGTTCTTCAGTAGGTGCAGGATCAGTCCCTAGGCTTGCTACCAACAAATCGGGATGTCATTTTAACAGGTACCTGATGCCTCTTGTTTGAAGATAAAATTCAACTAGAAGGCAAGGTTTACTTACCACTCATGGTCTCAAAGTATGTGTGCATGGATCTTTGAGTGAGAAAGGCTTGTAACCTAAAAACTGGCTTACAGCAGCTAGGCAGTTGGAAAGACAGTTTGGAACTAAACAATTATCAATTTTTGATTACTGTTAGCCAGGTGTGATGCAAGTTTGTGAAGCTGATGCAAGATAAAAGGGTCTTCCAGTGCTAACTATTTCCAGAACCCCAGCAAAAGGAGCTTTGCTACTGTTGTGTTTCTGTACAAGCAATATTCCTAACATGGTTTGCACTGCAGGCCAAAAGCCTTGCTAGCACTTTGAAACATTATTTGGATGAGAAATGCCAGACCTGGCAATGTGGTGATATAATATGCTAATAAAGCAAATTCTGCGCAATGTTCAATAGGAAAGATTTTTTATTTTATGAAAAATTTTTATTTAATGTATTTTTTCTTAAAAGCAGCGACACTATATCACCCATAATAAATCATTCTTGGCGCTTGTTAATGACTTTGTTATCCATTTCCACCCTCTCTGTTTCTAAATTATGGAAACAAGTTTTGGAGTGCAGTGGGAGGCAGCTGAATGCTCCAGCATTCTGCTGTGAATCCAGAGTATTTTGTTAAACCTCTTGCACTATTTCCAAGAAAGCTAGAAATACTTTCATGGCAATGGACTACAAGGGGCTGTCTTTTTCTATAAAATTCTAAACACACACACACATTTTCCTTCCTGGTTTTCTCTGCATGTGTCAAAGTTAGGCAGGAATTCTGTAGCACTTAGTACTTGCTGATGTAGAAATGACTGCCAAATGAATGGTTTATACTGGAATATCTCATTATTTATACAAGTATGCTACAGTATGGACATTTAATTTAGTTCTCATTCCAAACCCATGACAAGTCACTTTGACACCTTTATGAAACATTTCACATATGGTAAGATGCAGCATTCAAAACTGTAAAAGGGAAAAAAATAGATGACTCAAATTAAAATAGAGATTTTTAAACAATCAAAAGAAATACTTCAAGTTTGTAATAATACATCTCAGCCATTTACTGTTTAATAATTTTAATGATTAATTAACATTTCTGAGGACCAAGGATAGTACAGTAGTTTTGGGGGCTGGCTCTTTTCACTTTCAAAAGAGCTAGGGCAAAATTTCGCATGCATTAATGGAAATGTCTTTTTGGATATGAGGAGTGAAAGCTTTCACGGGAGGTTCCGATATGTTGTGGTACTGCTGCAGATCTGAACATGAGAGAATCCAGGCACCAAGCCCAGGTAGTAAGACAGCCAGGTAGGGATTTGGTACTGCACCTGCACTCCCTATGCCTGTTTCTTACTGTCTCGTAGCCTTTCACTTCATGAATAAAATAGCCATGTGTATCCCCCACTCCATGTAAAAATACCATTTTAGCTAAAACACATCTCTGCTATAAAGCTAAATCAGACTACTTGTGTAATGGAGCTGACTGGAAAGTAGCACCAAAGCTTGATTTACAGTGTAGGCTAGGTGTGGAAGTGTTTGGTTTCAAAGCTGACAATTTATACTGAGCACTTTCTCTATGAAGTGTGAGTTTGAGCCATGAAGTCTGGCTTTGGAACAGCAACTGTCTGGGTACTACCAAGATTGGAGGTGCCCCTACTCAGCAGGATGAGTGGCCCATTTGCCAGGACCCCTCACAGCAAGGAGTACAGAATGACCATGAGGGCTAATAAGGCTAAGTATAAGACTAGTAACACTGGGTTTCTACTGGGTGAAAGCCTGCCATGAACCCTTTCCATGCCTCCTTGCTTAGCCTCAAGAGACCTAAGGCGTGGGGCTTGAAAGTAAGCATGGCCTCAGCATGCAAGTGAAGCACTTAATGACCTGTTGTGCTCTTTGACCATGATATTGCAACAAAGTAGTAATGTTTTGCTACTTAGAGGGCAGCAAGCAGGCAAGCACATGTGGGGAAAGACCTCAGTTACAGCCAGATGGTTCTCCCAAGGCACCCCGCCCTGGGGCTTCCTCGCAACATCAGGCAAGTGCCTTTCAGCATGAGATGAAAATGCACAGATGTGCCTGAGTTGTATAGTTCTTGCCTGGGCCTGCAATGGCCTGGTCTTGCTGTGCAGGATGGAAGTGGGCTCTGGTGTCCATTGGGTTTCTGTACATATATATAAATACATACATAGAGAGAAATAGTTGGATGTCATATAGGTATCAAACAGAAAGCAGAAACATTTTCTATCTAGAAACGTTTAGTGTATAATAAATAAGACAGCAAGAAATTACCACTAAGACAAAGACTTAAAAGACACAAAACACGAGGTGTTTAGAGTGTATTTTGTTTATACTCCTTATAAAATGAATCTTTGACAAACCTCTTTTGAAGAGCAAGGGCTTTTAGCCAACCTGAATAACATTATCCAGTGTTACCAAAATAAAGATGAAATACTGTCAGCTGTAACTTCCGAAGCATTTTCTAATCCATTTTCTTCTTTTTTCTGCTCATCTGGATCTCCCCTAACTCATGTGTGCTCACTCTCCAGCCTGATCCTTGCCCCTCCATTACCACTATGAGCTGCTTCCTTGACCCTAAGAGCAAGAATCAAGATTATCTTCCAAGAGTATCTAAGAGGGAGGAGGGGAAAGACAACGTCTGGATTGTTTTCCTAGGGCTTTTTGTGTTTTCCATTTTAGAATACATTTTGTGTCCTTTGAAGGGGTGGATGCACCCCTTCCCCATCCCAAGCCCTCCCCTTTGGAGAAGCAGCCACCAGCCTGGCCACCTGGGAAGGCTCCTGCAGTGCATGAGGCAACTTTGCAGCCATGAGACCGACTGGAATACACGGGAGTCTTCACGAAGGCCAGTGGGGTTGCCTAGCCCAGGCCACATATTTTAAGGTAATCTAGAATCTGTAAGAAAGGGAGCTGTATTTTTTCAAGGAGGCTCATGTGTATCCCGAGCCAGTTAGTTTGTTATAAGGCTGATATTGTAATGGAGTCCATGAATGTTCATGCTAAATGGAAAATGAAAGGGGACGACCCCACATTTAATGAAACAAAACACAAGTGAGTCAGTCTTTAAATCTTTCACCAGATAATTTCTCTCTCATAATGTGCTCTTTCTATCCACTAATTTGACAGTGTGTTCTTTTAAATGTAGGTATCTGATCGATGTCCCTGGGTAAGTTCATCTGACTGATGAAACAAAACAGCAATATCTAACGACAACGTCTGGCACAGGTACAAACACAATCAGTCTCTCCCATTTATCTTGAGATTGCATGCAAAGTACTCTGAAATAAAAACACACTACATCTCTTCTATTTTTTGATGTTGAAAGATTTAAAAAGTGTAATCCACATTAAGCTTCTACATTTCACCAGCCAAGACTGACTGAAAGGTGTGTGCTTTTAGTCGGTAACTGCACTATTTGTTGTTGCTACTAACTGTGCAACTGCGTGGGGTTTGGGTTTTTTTTTTACTCTTCCTTATGGAATTCCTGAAAGTGCTTTGCCAAATCATATGTAATGTTTAATTCATATAACTTTCCTTTTCTCTTCTTTCTTAAGTGAAACCATTAAGTTAAAACTTGAAATGGAATCTCATACATCCACCTTGAATGCTGAAGTATAAACCACAAAACAGAGATCTGAGCAAACTTAAAACTGTACATTTGAGAAACATTTGGGTTATTCGTAATGTTTTTAAATCATGCACAGTGTTTCTAGTATTTACAACTGGATCTATGTGCTGCTGTTAGAGAGCACTAACGGTTAATGATACATGTTTTAGTTATTTAGTCAATCACAAACAATTATATATGTATACCTTTGAATTTTGTTTCCATTGGTTCCACCGAATGGATAAAACCAGCAGTGATTTCTATGCCTGGAAGAGTCCTGCTGGGTAAGGTTTTCAACAGTCTTCTTGCAAAAAGCACCTTCAGAATACAGAATATGTGTCGGTATTTTTACCTGGTTACTCTATATTTTCAACACAAAGACTTCAAGTAGTTACTGAGGCAGGTTGTCTAATCTCTAATCCCTAGTATCCAATAAACCACATAATCTACCTCTAGTCTGTCTGCCATGGTTCCTTTTCCTACTGCACAGCTAAGAGAAAAAAATTCTGGTGAACTTCTTCATATACCTTTAGCAGAGGAGAGGTGAATGCGTCCATACGTTTGTTTTTAGGTTTACATCAGCAGAGGCTCTGATGCTATTTAGGAGTGTCTAACTTACACTGAATAGAGTTTTTTCTTGCTCTGGTATATCAGAGAGAAAAAGATCACAGTCCTGTGTAAACGTGCTAGGGAATGTAGCACTGAATTAGACACATATTCCATTTTCTTCGTGTGCTGAATCACCCTTGTCAGGAGCTTCTTTAGAGACCTAATACGGCAATCTGTCATTCACAGAAAGGAGCACGTGGAGTGTAAAATGCCGTTACTGGAATTTATCAAGAGCAGCTTCCATAACCTGCTACACTGTAAAAATGTTCACATTTTAGCATGCCAATGGAGCTTCAGCATTGATACCTTCAACAAATAGGAAGCACATGGCATATTAAGCTTGTTTCTTCTCAAGTCCACAGATCAGTTTTAGAGGATACATATGAAGAGAAAATCCAGGCATCAACTGCCCAGGTTAAAGAGGGAAGGCCTTTTCTTGTGTGACTGAAGCGGGAAGTCACATAAAGCAAATGGACTTGGCAGCTTTCCCTTGCTCCTTTTTGTTTCTGAGGTTGAACAGCCATCAGAAGATACCCAGAAAGTAATGTGATCCATCAATGACCATCTGTCCATGAAAAATACACAGTGTTGGAGTGAAAGGGGGATTTCATGGGCAAGGTTGTTCAGCCTTCTCAAATAAGACACCGGTTCAAGTAATCATGTTGAGTCTCTGAATTGGAGACAGATAAGGAGAGCACCAACAGCTCACTGAACAGCCACATCGTTACAATGAAATGAATCTGCCCTTGAACTCCAGAGTTCAGGACTGGATTTGATCTCCTGCAGCTTTGCTTCTTTTTGACCCTAGTGTCTCAATTCAGACTAACCTATACTTTGACATGTCCAAAAGGGCAAATCTTCTTAATATGAGGTTAATATCTAAGTTGGGCCCATTTCTGCAAGGAGTTCAAACACAGACACAAAGGAATGGAGAAAACCAGTTCCCACTGGCTCTCATGGGGTTTGGTGATGGTCCTCCCATTTGTTGGGGCATATTATTTCTACAGGACAAAAGGGATGCACATTTCTGTTGCAGGTGAATATGAATGCTTAGTACTTTGCATTTGGGAAGAGAGTGCTCCTTTCCCCTGTATATGCTGCCATAGTTTTTAACTAATGAGAAGCTGCTCACTTATCTTTACTAAGCAGACACTAAATTAATGTAATGCATGGCAGTGGGGAGCGTTAAGAGAAGTGCAGAAAAAATCCTATGTTACATATCCACTTCTGTGAAAATGAATATTCCAACATGTATTATGTCCTGCTAACTTTCCTTCTTCTTCACTGGCCTTCCTCACTCAAGCTAGTTTTACACCAATTGTATAAAATCATCCGAGTCGTCAGTGAAGGTATTACAGAAAATCTAATTAGTACTTACTGACCTTTCTACCAAGTTTTTCAACAAACCAGGTGACAATAAAAGAATTTAGCTTACACATAAATAAAGACCATATTCTTTTTGCTGGCTCCAAATGTTCAGTAGCTCCACCACAACAGGGTGTGTTTGTCAACTCTACTGCATGTTTCAACATTTGTTGAAGAAATAGATCCGACGCGGCAATATTCAGAACTCTTTGTTTCAGCAAAATTCCCATTGATTTAATGAGAAGATGCAACAAAGGTTCAGGTCATATTTATAAAAATATTAAGTTCATATATGTGTGTGTGTGTGTGTATGTGCGCATGTGTGCATGCATGCATATATGTAACATATATATTTGTGCAATACACACAGGCACATAAAGAAATCTTTCCTTTTTTTCCCTGACTGATAAGTTATTTACTTAAATTGAAGTTTGTAAGGAATGAAGGCTTGAACTCCTGCAAGTATTTACCCTGGGTTTCAGCTCCAGGTTTTTATCTGACTTTGACCTACTGTGGCTCTGTGATTTTAAAATAGCCCCTCCTAAATTTACTGAGGATATAAGGTGTATCAAGCTGAACAAGATACAAGTCTCCTCAGATATAGGTATTTTCTCATTTAAAAAAGAAAACTCAAACCTACATTTGCACTCCTTCCCATCTCTGTTATGAATCTAAATTTTCAATCTAAATGGTCAGATACAGTACTGCTGGATTTTTAGCATAGCAAATATTGGATGTTCTTACTCAAAAAGTTCCACCCAACATGCAAACTTACTATTTATTATTATTGCTAAATTGCATGTGTTTATTGTAGAGTTTATCATTAAAAGATAGGATTACTCAAGTGCTAACTTCTAATGGGAGTTTGGAGGGCAGGAGTTGGCCCTTGGAATTAAGGTCATGTGGTTTTTTTGGTTTGTTGTACATGAAACAGGAAGGTTCTGCTGATTATTACAAAAATGCACATTCTCCCTTTTGTACACTAATGAGAAGTTTTTAGAAGGAAATATTGAGAGTTCTGTACATAATACAGTTTTCATAAAACTATAAATTCTTGGCACGCTACTTAGACATATTTAACTTATGTGTGCCTAATCTGTATTTTTACAGGATTTCTCTATCCAAGAGTTCTGCTAGCTATAGATTGCTTCCACACAGAAACACACACATCTGGGTGTTAGCATCTGTGCAAGATTTGATTGGTTGCATATTTGCCTGTGAATTTTCAGATGTGGGTAAAAAAAAATCCTATTTCTTGAGGACTATATAAGGAAATAGTTCAAGTCTTGACATGACATCATATTATTCAGCAGCAGATTATCAGCCTGCATCACCACACAGTACACAGTAACTAGTTGTTTATTCAACATATGGTAGGAAAAGTGCCTGTTTCATCAAACTCTAGAAATAATGATCATCTAAACATTGCTGCTTCTATAATGCCTTGGAAAAGTTCCCTTTATGCTCAAAACGATTGAGCAAGGATGACACTATGGGTCTCCAGAGATCAAATAAGATTTCTCAAAAGAAGAATTATCTACATCTGCTTTACTGTTGCAGGTTACATAATATTAACCATATCTCAACACCTTTAGAGTCTTGAAAGACTAGCCCAAAGGACATATACACCAGAAACAAGATCTTGCACTTCTTTGGTGCTTGTAGAGTACTCCAAGAGACATAACCAGAGAGAGGAATGTTCATCTTCTTGTCCCCAAGGAACAGAACCCTTTAAAAAGCATCATAATTAATAAGAATGTGACTTGTCTTCCTAAAATGCCTGCCTGACATTGAAGACAAAAGGTTTTTGCGTTGTTCAGGAACAGTTCCTCTTTATGAAAATAGTCCCATAATACTGCTGTCTGTACCATCCTAGATGGTCTGCCACTCTGTGTGCGTGATGCCTAATTGGAAGATGCCTGATGGATGTTCATCAACACCATTGAAAGATTTGAAACTTTTACTTTCATAAGCCTCCTTCTACTTCTTCTTTCATGCCAAATCCTCTTTTCCCCCTACTCTTTCAACTTCTTCAGAACCCCAATCCGGAGCTCACAGACCTGTTGGGATTCTCTTCATTAAGGGTTATTTCCTCTACTACACAGCTAGGGTAGGGGGCTAGCAAAGGTCTTTCCTAATCTCTGGACACATGTTACAAGGCTGAATAGATTGCATGATAAATGACGTAAATACAAAGCATCTTTGACAGGATGGGAACAGGGTCCATAGGTGTTCTGAAAATTCTGTCAGAGGTGCATCTCTCATTCAACATAAAGGTTTTCGTCATGTGAGGTTGAAACACCCAGTCAAATTCCTCACCAAAGTGAGGCAAACTATGAGCCCTCTAATTACCTGAAAGTAGTCAATGTGCTTTACATTGATATTGCACACTTCTGTCTTGGAGTTGGCCACGGCTTATTGATCCAATAGGGATTTTCTGAACCTTCTTCAACTGGAGGAAAAAACCACAGCTATTGCCTTTGAAAATGAGGGTGTGAAAGTAAAAAAGAGCTCCTGCCTCCTTCCTCCCTGTCCGTGGCCCCAGGACACAAAGGATCTTGAGGTGACCACAGGCACTTTCTTTCTCCTTGAACTCTCCCTAGCTGAAACCTTCCACCATGACATAGCCTCCTCATACATTCTACAGCTGTGGAGAAAAAGAGATGTCTTATCAACCTAATACTTCCTTTCCCATCGCTCCAGGAGTCTCTCACCTAGCTGAAGATTTCATCCTATTTATGACCAGAGATCACTGCAGTCATCCTGGGCTAGCCTCCAGCAATCCCAGGATCATTTGTGATATCTACAACCTCCTCTGGGATGCTGCTAGGACCATGTTTGGTTCTTTTGTTTTGTAGTCTTTGTTCATTCTTTTTGTCCTGATCCTTTAAACGAAAGGCCCCCATCTCTGTCCTCTGTATTCAAATGTCTCAAAAAAGAGTCTGATGGATTAAGAGAAACATCTTTAGGCACGGTCCTCTCCTTGCTGAATTCATACCGCTCGCTCACCTCTGCCAGCCACAAGTCTGGCATCCAATTTGGCACTGAGTACTTTTCCTTCCCTTATGTGCATTAAACATGCTCATTACACTATAGCTTCCACGTCATAACTCATGTAACTCACCCAATTATACCTCTTTACTTTCTTCTCTTCTTGGAAGCTGAAGCTCACTTCTTTATGATGACTGTAAGGCCCAATTCCCAGACTTCTTCAATGCATGCCAAATGCTGCTGCCAACCTCCTTCCACTTGAAAATAAACATGAACATATCACCCTCACCCACAACTGTATTTATTTCAGAATGTTGATCAGAAAAAAAAGAAAAAAAATCCTTTTATTCTGTACAATTCTTCCTGGGCTTTGTCCAGTTTATCTCATGCACTATTCCTTTCTCCCACCACTTCTCTTATGTGACTGAAGTGAAGAAGACCTCATAATTAAGGAAATGTTTATCAGGTTATATTACTCTGATGTGATTATCCTACTGTTTAAGAAAGGGTTTAGATTTAAAGAAATTACAATTTCAGTTTTTCCCTGAAGTAAAATTAAACAAATGTTAATTAAAACAGCTAGATGTATCTAAATGCACATAAATATATGCAGATACATGAGTGTGTGTGTGTTTACATACACACACTTTAACAAGTAACTTCCTGATTGTTTTCTGGCAGTAGCAGGTAGCAGATATACAAAAATTAAGAGGTAATTACACAAGAATCTGATGCTTTGCAGCTCATTGTCACTCAGTGGAGTCTTCAGACCTATATCTAGTATCTGGGCTTCCTCTGCAATTTATGGGGAGAATGAAACAAGTAAAAATTACTTAAGCACAGATTAAATTCTGTTAGAAGAAGGAAGAAGTAGTGAGTCTCAATAAGGTGGGAAGCTAAAGTCCCGTCTTGCAAAGAGGTTTGACCTATGTCCCTATTGCTAAGTAAAACAGGGCTGGGAACCTTTCTCTGGCCCTGAGGCTAAGTGGCATTTGTCACTAGGTCTTTGGATCCCAAGTGATGCCTCTGTGGTTCAAAAAAATAATTATTTCCAGTGGGGTTTTACTTCTGAGTATCAGAGATAATATAAAGGATGCACTGTAAATTGGTCAAGTGATATTTTCACAGCAGGAAGCGGAGTGAGGGTGTGGACTGAGGGCATGGAAGGGTACCTGGGACTGCAGAAACTTCTGGGATAGTGTTGGAGGACTGGAATAGTGCAGGATGGAGGGAGCCAAACTAGGTGCCATCTAGTGCAAACTGCACCTTGGGAGTGATCCCTGGTGTGCATGGCACCCCCAAGCACTGTCTTAGAGAGATCAGAGCCAAAGCTGTGCCTGGGAGCATGCTGGCAGCCAAACAGGGTGCTTGATCTCATGCCCCCTCCTCACATTAGGCAGTGACAGTGGTTGCTGCCATTAGCATCTACTTCCAGTGGCAAGGATGTGCCCTGACACACCTTACCACGGACATGTGACTGGGCTGTTGGAGGAAATAGGATGTGGGTATGGTACCCCAGCAGCAGATTTTTTCTTAGCCAGTAAGGCAGAGAGCCTTAGTCTTGCCTGCTGAAGTGGCTTAACTGGCTGAAACCAATTCAATGTTCACTGGACTGGCCTTTTCTGCATCTTAAATACACAACAAAGTCAATCTTAGTCTAGTCATAAAGCCCTTGTTTATAAGGAAGATAAAACCAATGACAAAAATTAAAAAGGAAAAAACAAAAAAAAAGGTGGAATGAAACAGGATACCAGGTCTGTTTAAATTACATGGGTTTTTTTTCTGGGAAGTAAAATGTCCATGGTGTGTTTGAGCTGATTCAAGAACCTATGAAATAAAGGGGAGAAGACATCAAAGGACAGAGACAGAATTAACCCAGGAAAAAGGAGGTTGAAACAATCCACAGAGGAAAATACAGAACATTGTCACAAGTTCAGAAGTAGCGAATTTTCCATCAGAAAGTTGATCAGCTTTAAACTGATGTTAAATTATGTAAACTATCTAGCTTTCCACAAAGCTTTTCCTGCAGTTTTGATCTGTACGCACAGCTTCTGAGAGGTTTGCAAGACATGACAAACAACCTAAATTGCACTAATTTCTGCAAATAAGGCAATGTACTTATTCATTACAAAAATTATTGGGAGTGAAAACAAACCGAATGTATTCTGAAATTTTACGAAGTTTCCCTTACAACTAATAATTATTTTGGTCTTAATTGATACAGTCTTGTTTGTTTTTATGTATTCCCAACAGCAAATTATGGAAATTATTTAAAAGGGAAAAAATCCTAAACCAAAACAGACTCCAGTTAAGTCAGTTAGTGTTGTTTGACACCAATATCTCTGTGTGTACTATTTGCTAAGACTGCATTACATTTCAGCTTGCCTCAGTCCTGCAGAATTTAAACGATGGATGTGTTTATGGGCATACTACACTCCATAGACCATGGAAGAACTTATGCCAGCTTTCTATACTGAAGGAAAAGAAAAAAAAAAACAAAACCAAAAATATTTTTACGTGTCTGTAAATAGTGCTTGCTGCTTGATTCTTGACAAGGATACCTGTCTTTGGGGCCCACTGAAAATGGGAGTTGTGGTTGTTTTAGGGTCTGTGCTTCCTTCTCTTGCCATGAGATGGATACAGAAGAGGGTGGGACCCCCCAAAACCCTCTTGTCCCGTTACACCCCAGGAAGGGAGCAACAGCTCTGCTCACTTGCAGGTGGAGCAGGATGGGAGGTTGCTGTTATTAAGAAGACAAGCGATTTCTTGTCATGGTGACGACCTACGTGAGCCACCTTTGACAGTACCGGGGCGGGGGGGAGAGATTTTATCAGGCTGAATCCATCGGGAAGACTAAAGCACATCAAGGACGAAGCCTTGTTTTCTCTCAGCAGCGATCGGAGCTGAGTATTAGAGCCCTCTAGTGAGATTTCTGGGAGCGGATCTCCCCCTCCGGCCCCACGGGGCCGGCCTCAGCCCAGCCCGCAGCGGGGGGAGCCGCTTTCCTTCCCCCGGGGGAGCCGACATTCCCGCTGGCGCTGCAGGAGGCGGCCGGAGGTTGGCACACACACACCCCCACACCCACATATACACCCCCTTTTAGGCATCGCGCCCCACGGGCCCCCGCGGGAGCGTGGGGTCCGAGCGCCTCGGGGCGCGCCGGGCTCACCTGCGCCAGCGCCGCCCGAGCGGCCGCCGAAACGCCGGCGGTGCCCCCGAAACACCGGCGGTGCCCCCGCCCCGGGACAGCCCGGGCCCCTGCGGGAAGGGTGCCTGTGCTCGGCCCCCACCCCCGAGGCGGGGACCGCGGACCCACGGAGCGGCAAGACCATGGCCGAGCCCCCGAAGCTGTCAGCTGCCTGGGGAGGGAGGGCAGGAGGGAAGGGAGGGCAGCCTCTTCCTAAAAATACTGCCCGGTCAAATCCCCGTGAGCCAGGGATGGAGACGGTAACAAAAATGCCTTGAATCGGTAGGAACAGTGAACAATCTTCGTGCTTTCCTCATCATCTTGGAATAATCAGCGGAATTAACTGAGGTCGAGGAAACAGGCTCTTGGGTTAGTTGTGGGAGGCTGTGAGAATAGGGGGCAGCCATTAAAAGAAACCTGATCGCTATTCATCAACTCGGAAGAGGGGAAAGGAGGAGGGAAGAAAAAAAAAAAAAAAGTCCTTCGTGTCTCAAGCTCATACCAACCTGGTCTATCGCTGATCAAGAAGATCCCTGGAAACAAGAAGTTTACAAATATTGTCAAATTGATGCTTGTAGGGTGATTTAAGTTGTCAATCCTGCAGAAGCCCACCAGAAGTTTAGATTCAATGCCCTGCATTTCTGGCTAGTTATTGCCAATCCCCTAAGGCAGAAAGCTCGCTCTCTCCTTATTTTAACCATATGTGCCTTTTGTTGTTGTTGTTGTCTTGTCTGTAAGCTGTACGCTGTCTGCCGAGAGAGTCCCCTTGTGCCGCGGAGCATCTGAGGCGGTCCCCGCAGCCGGCAGCGCCGCGGGGGCCGGCTGGGCACCGGCCCGGGCCCCCCCTCGCCGCCCGGGCCGCCCCCCGGCCGGCTGCCCTCTCCACGGGATCTGAGCCTGGCTGCGGGCCGTGGAGGGGGGACACCCCAAACAAATATCCATGCTGGGGGTACCGGCCGGGAGGGCGCCCATAGCAGAAGGGAGTGAAAACTCTGAACCCCGCGCCTGAGATTGAGAAGGGATAATGTAAAGGTAATCAGGACCGGCCGCATCAGCCGGCTGGGGGCCTATCGGGTTTCGTGGGGAGCGCGGGAGGGTACAGCGCCTTGGGCTGGGGACCCAGTGCCGCCCCCGGAGTCCCGTTTCACCGGGGGGGCGGCCGGGAGGGGAGGGCGGAAAGGTTCACCGAGGCCAGCTCAGACAGTCACGTCGCATCAGGCCTCAATCTCCTAATTAATACATCTCTTTCCAAAAGGTTATTCGAGCATCTCGGGTCCAGCCGGCAGGGAAACGGCTCCGGGCTGGAGGGGACCGGCGGGGCTGCGGGCGCGGGAGCGGGGCCGCTCCTTGGGGCAGAGGCTCCGCTCCCGCCGGGCCCCGGCGCGGCCCCCCCGGCCCACGGCACCCCGCTCCCCCGCCCCGCAGCCCGAGAGCCTCTGCTTTCAAGCGGAGTTTGTTAGCATAATCGAGTTACCCGCTACATATCTGAAATCCTTGGCCGGTCCCCTTGAGGAACAGCGCATTGCGCGCAGCAAAAGCTTTGAATTATTCCTTTCGCCCCAAATCACGGAACAACAAGCTATTGTTGTTTGCCTTAATTTAGTTACACGCAGCGATCCTCCGTCGTGTTTTCCTTTCCAGTTGGGGCAGGATCTTAGTGCCATCTGTGATGGGATAGACCCGGGTTTTAAACAAAACGCAAAAAAAATAAATGTAAGCGTGAATAAATAACGGGAGGGCGGGGAACAACCCGCGGTTCCAGGTTGCAAACTACCTCCGTGAATCCCGGGCGAGCTTTGATCGCCTGAAAGGGCCGGGTCCCGCCAGGGAGAAACGCCCGGGGTGCCCCGGGAGCCCCCCCGCGGTCGGGGCTGGGGGACAGGTAGGCCCGGGATGCTGGCAAAGGTTGCTATGATTCATTAAAAAACGCTAGCAGGAGTAGCAGGTTAATTGCGGCAGGCTTTCGCCCACTTTAAAGCCCACTGGTTTTAAGGAGAAAGCGCATTGCCCTCCCGCCAAAAGGAAAGAAAATAAAATGCAAAAAGGAAATAAAGAAACGAAAACTTGGAGTTGTTTGTCATTCGCTTGCTCTCCCTACAGTCCTTGCTGCGGTAGCGGCCATCTGCGGGGAAGATGTGTTCCTTTCTGGCGTGTGAAGATTGCGGGGTTGCCGCTGCCGCCGATAAAAGCGCCCCTCGCAGCGGCTCCGTCGGCCCGCCCTGCCCACGCGGGGAGCGCGCCTGCCCTCAGCCTTGCGCGAGTGGGCGAAGGGCGGTGGGTACCGGCCCCTCTGCCGCCCGCCCCGCCGGCGGAGGCTTCGTCCCGGGCCCAGCCAGCGGCACCCGCGCCTCTGTCAAACGGGTGAGGGGCTCGGCGGGGGCGGCGGCCGTAGGGGCTTGCGGGAGGGTGCAGGGCAGGAGGTCGGGTGAACCGGTCCCTGTCCCGAGTGGGCAGGGTGCGGGCCCGCAGCCTCCCGCACAGGCTGCTCTCTGCAAGGAGGCGGCCGAGGCACAGCCGAGAGGGAGATCCGCAGATCGCTGCGGCGCTGGCTGGGCACTGGCTTGTGGGCACGGGTCAGTTTCGTACAAGGCAAGGCTCCGAGGAAGGGACACCACCGTCCCCCCCTTCCCTCAGCAAGTCTGCGCCCCGCTTAATAAAAGGAGCATTACGACAAAACCGACTTTTTATTTCACTCCTATTTCACACTGATTGTGTTGACACTGCCGGTCTCACACGCTGCTGGGTGCGCGGCGACGGCTGCGCGGAGTGGTGAGGCGCTTCCCGAGTGGGCCCTCGGCACAGCCACCCCCGGGGCCGGGGCCGGGGTAAAACCCCGGGCCTCCCCGCCGGGCGGCAGCGGGGCCGGGCACAAGTCTCGGTCAGCCCGGATAAAGCTTTCACCGCGGCTGAGCCGAGAGAGCCGGCAGCGGCCAGGCAAATTGTTCCCGTCGGACTGGGGGCAACGTTAGCAGGCGACTCGCGCCTCCTGCTCTGAAATTCAGATTTGCAGTGAACGAGCTCTTTCGCAAATGCCGGGGGGGAAAAAAAAAAAAAAAAAGCTCCTCGCCCGATCGTCTGATTCCCTCGCAAGTCACTGCAACTTGACTCGCCCCGTGCCGTGGCTTTGCAGCCAGTATCTGCTCTCTCTTCTAGCATGTACAGGAAGATTTTTTTCTTTCCCGAAAGCTAAAAGCAGTTATACAGAATTTGGATCCAGATGTCACTAATTTGCAATTGCTCTGGGACGCAAGCTGATATAGGGTGCTGGGGAAGGGGCCAGCCCTGCCTCTGCCCAGCGCTCCGGGAAGCGAACCAGCGCTGCCTGCACGCTGCAGCCTGGCTAAGGCAGCCTAAAGTGAAAGCGCCTACGGAGGGGCTGGCGTGTAGATTCTGTACTCACATTTTAGGGTGCTAAGAAGAGTCTTTCTCAGATCTAAGTCCATGCAACAGGTTTTGACATCTCCTTTCCGGCTAGGGCGAACAGCAGCTCCCGTTCAGATTCAACCGCTGTGGTTATGAGATGGAAGGAGAGAAAGCGGAGTCAGGTATAGCCCTAATAAACGTGGGGCGACCGAGCGCGGTAGCGGCGAGGCGGGGGGGGCAGCTCAGACCTCGCTAGCGCTTTTCTCTGTTGCCACGGTCCCCACCGCGGGAGGGAGAGGAACGGGGCTATATTCCCCTCCGCGAAAGGCACACGGTGTGTGCGCAGAGGTCGGGGGTGGGAGAGGGGATTTGTGCTTCTCTCGCCGTTTCTGCTGAGAGTAACGTTTACACCGGATCGGTGCTCCCCTCCCGTGACCGTCCGCTACAGCCGCAGCTGCGAACTATCCTGCCGCTTAGGTTGGCTGCGAAGCGCCGAGATCGGGGTGCTTTCGTTTGCAAACAAGCATAGTTTGAATCCTGCAGAAGTCGGCCGGCGCCAAGGCACTAGGCGGTCGAGGGCTCATTTTGTAAAGGGAGGGAGGGAAAATCATGCAAGGGGCTTTACGGACCCGTCACCAACATCCCCGAATTTGTTTTAAACGAATTTCAGCTGTCTCTCTCTTGCCCTGCAAAGGAAGCCTCTATTTTGCGCCCCCGGGGGAGCGAGGGCGGGAGCCGCCCGCTTGCCACCGCTTCTTTATGGCAGCACTCGGGAAAAGCCCGGACAGGTAGGAGGAGGAGGACAAGCAGCTTCCAAAGCGGAGCGCACTCGAGAAAATACAGGCGTACGCGGCGGACACGCACAGGCGTCCGGACAGGCTGGGAGCTGGACGCGGGCTGCTCCGCTGCCCCCACCCTCCTCCTCCTCCTCCTGCCTCCCTCCCCCGCCGCATTTCGCCTGGCCGCAGCCCTGGCGCGGCTCCTCGCCGGGAGCCGCCGGGCTGCGGGCCGCCGCCCCGGCCTCGCCTTCCCCTGGGGACGGCCGCTGCGCCCGCCCGGGCCGGCACGGAGGCTCCGTCCACCGGCCGCGGAGGGTCAGGCTGCGAGGCGGGGAGCCGCAGCCTGGTCTCCTGCGGCTTCGCTAAATCCCTGACGCGCCGGGGCGGCTAAAAAGGTACCGTGGCAGGAACCCACAATTGCAGAGACCTCTCCTGTCGGGGCTGCAAATGGCGTAGAAAGAGCCTGTGGGATTAATTATTATTTCTCCCCAAAAGGGGAACATTAAAGGCCATGGAAACTGCCCTGGGTTTGGGGCCGGGAGGCTCCTCCCGAGTGCCTTCACCTGGGCGAGCCTCGGCGCCGGCCGCCGCTCCGGCCGTCCCGCCCGCCCGCCGCTCCCGCGGAGCCGCCGCATCGCCCTTCGCTCCCTCGTCCTCCCCGACCTTCCCCCTTGCACAGTCCCTCTCCTTCGCCTTTCGCTTTGTGGGGACCGAAAGGGACGGGAAAGGATACGGGTCCCTGCCCCGCACAGTCAGTGAACTAAAACCGCCGTGTGTAACGGGCACGCGTGGGCGATAAGGGTCCGCTTAATCACGCCAAGTGTCTCTGACTTTTACGCGTGTCCCTCTCCTGGATGAAACACCCCGACACGCTCCTGGAAATCAAGTAGAAATAAATGCCCGGCGTCCAGTGATCAAACCCGCAGCGCCCTGCGCACCGGAGCGCGGTGGGGCACGGCCGGCGAGGAAGGGAGAGGCAACCCTTCCTCGGTCCTGCATCATCCTGCCTCCTCCTGGCTCCCGGGCAGGTACGACCAGCGTGTAATGGGATCCCAGGTCACGAACAGGGTCTCTATTGTACACGAGAGGCCCCTTCCCTATAAAACTCTCCGACAGTTGTTACTGGGCGCTGGGGAGAGGGGGTTAAGCTAACGCATTTGGAAAGAAACTTTCTGCAAGGGCCGGAGACGGGGTTTTCTCCCCACCGCAGCCGCGGGTGCCAGGGACGGCAGGGCCCGCGCTCCGGAGCGGCGGGGCCGGGATGGGGCTGCGGGGCCCGGGCTGGGCTGGGGAGCCGGGATGGGGCAGCGGGATCCAGGCGGGGCGGCGGGGCCCGGACGGGGCGGCGGCTCCGTCCCGCCGCGCCGCAGCGCCCTGGGGCGAGAGGCCGGGGCCCGGGCTCCGCGCTCCGGTGCTCCCCCTCTCCCCCGATGGGCGCCTGCAGCGTCAATCACGGCGGAAATTTCTCCCTCGCTAGCTAATATCTCAGCTCGCAGGGCCGCCTCTGAGTGGATCTGAGCAATCTGTCAACCCAGCCGGGGAGCCACCTCAAAACAGATCGGGTTACCCCTGATTGACAGCGTCACCATGGCAAATAATTTGACTAAAACTATTGTCTTCTCCTGGCAGTCCCCGGGTCAGATAACCGGACCAATCACAGCGCGGATAATCACTTTTCATGCCAGCTTAGAATAATATTATTAAAAAAAAAAGGGGGAGAGAGAGAGAAAGAAAGGGGGGGAAAACTCCGAGAGGGAGAGGAGCGAGGGAGCAGGGCTTTACCACTATATTATGTGGGATCTTGCGGCGGCGGGGGGTGGGGGGGAAGCAGGGAGATCCCAAACCGGCGGCCGAGGGGGGTGGGGGTGGGAGAGCCGCGGCCGCTGCGAGCGCTGCAGATAGGAGACAAAAGAGGCGGAAAGTTACTCTCGCAACTTGGACTTACAAAAAGGAGGCGGCCGGGGGGAAAAGCCGCCCGCGCTCGGGCTCCCGAGACTTTTTTTTTTTCCTTCGCTCTTCGCCTTTTTTTTCCCCGGCTCCCGCGGCCGCTCCGGGGCCGGGCGCCGCCGATGGCCGCGGCCCCCCGCGCCCGGCCGTGACGCCCGCCCGGGCCCCGCCGGGCGCCGCCGCCCCGGGGCCGGCCCCGCATGCCGAGCGCTGCCCGCCGCCCCGCGCCGCTCCCCTCTATGCGGCCGTAGGGTGCGCGGCGGGGCAGGGCTCACCATGTCGATGCTCCCGACTTTTGGCTTCACCCAAGAGCAAGTGGCCTGCGTCTGCGAAGTGCTCCAGCAAGGCGGCAACATCGAGCGGCTGGGGCGGTTCCTCTGGTCCCTCCCTGCCTGCGAGCACCTCCACAAGAACGAGAGCGTCCTGAAGGCCAAGGCGGTGGTGGCCTTCCACCGGGGCAACTTCCGCGAGCTCTACAAGATCCTGGAGAGCCACCAGTTCTCGGCGCACAACCACCCCAAGCTGCAGCAGCTCTGGCTGAAGGCGCACTACATCGAGGCGGAGAAGCTGCGGGGGCGACCCCTAGGGGCGGTGGGCAAGTACCGGGTGCGCCGCAAGTTCCCGCTGCCCCGCTCCATCTGGGACGGCGAGGAGACCAGCTACTGCTTCAAGGAGAAGAGCCGCAGCGTCCTCCGCGAGTGGTACGCCCACAACCCCTACCCGTCCCCCCGCGAGAAGCGGGAGCTGGCCGAGGCCACCGGCCTCACCACCACCCAGGTCAGCAACTGGTTCAAGAACCGCCGGCAGCGGGACCGCGCGGCCGAGGCCAAGGAAAGGTACGGCTCTGCCCCCCCGGCTCCCCCCCGGCTCGATCCCCGGCCCCGCCGCTCGCCCCGCGCCTCTCCCTCTGCCCCAGCCCCGGCTGCGGGGAGGCCCGCGGGACGGCGCGCCCGGGAGGGGCCGGGGGCGCCCGGAGAAGCGGAGGTGGGCGCCCGGCGAGGCCGCCTGTCCGCCAAAAGCAGCCCCCGGGAGAGGCGGCCGGGACCCCTTCCCCGCCGAGACGCCGCGCCCCGCGCAGCCGGGCGCCCTTCTGCCGGGGCCGCTTCCCGCGGCCGGCGGCGACTCCCGGTTAAGCAGCGCGGCCGCCTCCTCCCCGCCGCAACCCGGCGTGGGGCCCGGCCGGGCGGCGGGGCCGGAGGTGCGGGTGCGGGACCGCGGCCCGGCGGGAGAGGCCGGCGGCGGCGGGGCTGCGGGCGAGGGCTCGGCGCCCCGCACAGCTCGGAGCGTGTCCCTGAGGGTTACCCCGGGGCGGAGAGGGCAAGTCGGGGGGCAGCCGGGGAAGGAGCGGGTCTGAACGCCGTTAGCAAAAATTGCCTCTAAGGTCGGCTCCTGGCGTCAGGGGCAGGGACTGCCCGGAGCAAGCTGCTGCCTCGCTCATTACATTGCAGTTCGTATTCACTACCCAGCAAGGTGCTCACGAATGCGTGTTACGAGGTGTATATTCTTATACCGAGCGTGATTCCGAAACTGTGTTTTTCTCGTTAAATGGAGTGAAGGGACCATTAATTGCCGGGCAGAGGTTAATGCCTACAGCCTTGGGTATTCGGGATGACTTTTCCGTCAGCAGTCCCCCTGCCTTAGGAAGACGGTTTGAAGAAGCAAAAAGCGTCCTCTAACTGCACGGTGGCTCCTCACTAGCTCACCGAATTGCCCGGTCGTAGGGCCTGCGCCGTTGATGAACGGATTAGAAATCTCCCGTAGATCCGTCTCTCCGAGGAGACTCCTATTTTTCGCTTCTGCCTAATGTGTTTTGGAAACGGCCAGCGCCGCGGCCGCGCAGCTTTGCAGCCCGGCAGGTTCGGGCTCCGCACAGATTTGCTCCACACATTTCCCGAAACGGTGCTAGAGCTTTAATTTTCCTTCAAATCCCCGCAAGTGTTGGTTTTACGAGATGTTAGAGATGCTTTTTATTACTGATAGCGGGGACTCACCTTCAAATATCCAAAGGAAATGAAGGTTACACTTATTCCATTCGTGTTTTGTTTTGTTTTTCCCGAGGAATCAAATTTTAAAGGCCTCCAGAGACACATAAGATTTTTGACATTGAAAAATACACTCAACCTAATATTACACTCCAGGCGTTGGAAAACAGACCGTTCATGGGATTGCCATTCACTCAAGCAAACTTGTTCAAACAGAGCTTTCTTGTCTATTTTTACTTTTTTGGCACATAGTGTCTCCAGCCACATCCTGCAGCCCTTATTGAGGAAAAACCGTCAGCGCAATGGCTTCGCTGCTCCCCACCAAATCCTGCAGGATAGGGCCCCTCTGCCAGATAGTGTGTTTCAAAGCTTCCGCAGAAGCTTTTAAATAGACTTGCAATGCCTTCAGTATTTCGGGCAGGGCTGTGTCGAAAGTACTTCTACCAGGGCTGTGTCTAAAAGCCGCCTTAGCCTTGACGGGGCGGCTGCCCGCACTCCATATTGCCCCTCTCATTTCGGAAAAAAAAAAAATATGTATATATCTCTGCAAGGGCTTGGCCAGCCTCCAGCGATTTCTCGGTATCTACCCGGTGATGTATTTTGAAATTATGCCCTGCCTTTCCCAGCCGGCCGCCTCCGTCGGTAGCGCAGCGGCGGTGCCGGCTCCCTCCGCCGCGGGGCCGGGAGAGCGGCCCCCCGGCTGCGCCCTCCGCCGCCCGAGGAGGGACGGAGGGACAGCAGCGGCCGTGCGGAGCCGTGCCCGAGAGGGCCGGGGAAATAAGCGAGTTGACTCTCTTTGCTTGCCTTATCTTCCATATTGGGCTATGTTTGGGGCTTGAAGCTCCGGGCGAGGGGAAAAAAAAAAACGTCGAGTTACTTAAGCAAAAGCCTTTCCCGCCTGACGGGAGCCTGATGCAGGCTGCGCTCCTGCGCGGAGCCATCCTGCCTGCAGCTCGCCGTGCTTTCGCCTTCCCGGGAGAAATCGCGGCCGAACTTCTCTTTGGCTCCGGCAGCAGTTTTAAAGTTTAAAAGTTGGTTTGTTTTTTTTTTTTAATGTCTTCCTCTCCCCCCTTTCCTTTCCTTCCCCCTCCCTCCCCACGCTGTGCAAACGCTTTGGACGCAGAAAATGACGTTTTGGCAAAGTGACACTTTCCGCTGGGCTAGTGGGAGACTCTGTTTACAAGCTCAGCGGACCTTAGACCTTTGTGCCAGATGAAGAGGCCTTGGAGGTTTGCAGAGTTTGTAAACCTACTGTTTCGGCGTTCCCCCCCCGCTCGCCGGCCCCGGGAGCCAGCTCCCCGCCGCCCGCCGCCCCCGCTCCCGCGGTGCGCGCCCCGGAGCGGTGGCCACACGGTGATTTCCCTCCCTCTTTTGTGTTTCCTATAGGGAAAACAACGAGAATTCCAACTCCAACAGCCACAACCCGCTCTCGGCGTCAATGAACGGGAATAAGACAGTTTTGGGGAGCTCAGAGGACGAGAAGACGCCGTCAGGGACCCCGGATCACACCTCCTCCAGCCCCGCGCTGCTGCTCAGCTCCAACCCCGGGCTGCAGCCCCTGCACGGCCTGGGCCACCCCCAGGGCCCCAGCGCCATCCCCGTGCCCAGCGCCGACCCCATGCACCACCACAGCTTGCAGGACTCCATCCTCAACCCCATGTCATCTAATCTGGTCGATCTGGGCTCTTAAAACCCTGTACACGCTCCCTCCTTCGCACCAGCCCTCCTTTACTCTGTTTTTTTCTTTTTTTTTTTTTTTTCTCCTTAATCTTACCAGAGACTTTGAAAGCGATGACAAACTCCTTAGTGGATGTGTTGTCCCCTTTGGCAGCAGGCTGGCTGCAGGTTCGGAAGGTATCGGACGCGGCTGTGGGCAGTAATGTTGTGAAAAGCCGTAAGGATTGCTTAAAGGTGGTCTCAGGCGTGTAAGGACTGTTGGACAGGAGCTGTGATTTCCACAGCAGGCTTGTAAGGAGGTTCAGCGTAGCAGCTCTTTCCAGCCTTAACTTCACAAATGTCTCAGTGGTGTCACTCGATCGGGCCGGTCTGTGTGGGAAAAGGCACATTGTAATCTTTTATTTTTCGGGGAGTGGGGAGGAAAAGGGAGCACAAGGCCGCTGTTTCCATGCCTCTTTGGAAGTTACACATCGCTCCCGTTATTCTATTGTAGTTATGTATCCGTGGCAGGTGTACGATGTACAATTTCAACTAAGAATACAAAAGTTGTAGTCAAGTTATAGCAGCAACACGCGCTCTAGGCAGATTCTGTAACCTTCTTGTAGCTGATGCTATGCAGAGAGAGGGCTTCTTCGGCCTTGTCCATGTGGTGCTTTCGCCATTTGCTGGGTGGGAAAGGCAGTGAGGGCCCGGCTCCGGCCCAGAGGAAGGCAGGGGCAGATTCTCCCCTCGGCGTGCAACGAGGGCAGGAGCGGGCTTTAAAAAAAAAAAATAAAAGAGGAATTGCTGCTCAAGTTTAGACCTAAACGACAGTATCAACCGCAAGTCACTCACCTTAGTTTTGTTTATTGTTTATATTATGTGAATACATTCTTTGGAAAATATTTCTGCTTTTATTTTATAATAAAATTTAGAAATCTAACTCGGCGTGCTGTTGCTTCACTCGCCCGCGGGGTGTTTTCGGGCTCAGCCCCGAGGGGCAGCAGAGCGGGGGGCCCGGTGGCCGGGGCCGATGGTGCTCGGCCGGGGGAGGCGGCGGGCACCGGGGCGGCGTCGGGGCCCCCGGGGCTCCCCCCCTCCGGGGCCTTCCCGGCTGCGAGCGGCGCTCGCCCTCCCGCCCCGCGGGCGGTCAGACGGCCCCCCGCCCCCCTGCTCCGTTTGGGGCGCCCCGCGGAACAGCGCCCGGGCACGTCGGGGGCCGCCCCGGCCCGGGGACGCGGCGTGCGGCGGGGGGAGCCGGCGGCGCCCCGCGGGAGCGGGGAGGCAAGGGGACGGGGAAGGCTCGGGGTGCGGGCCCTGAGGCGAGCGGGGAGGTGGCCCCCTGCTGCCCCCAGGGCACGGCCGGGCAGGCTGCGGGCTTTTCCGCCCCGGTGTCCGCTGGCCCCGGCGGAAAGCCGCCCCCGCCTCCCCCCTCGCCCCAGGGTCCGGCACGGCCGCACTGCAAACGCCTTTCCAGCGCCTGTGGGAGTGATGCCGGGAGTGGGATTGCTCTGTTCCTCTCCTTTTTCTTTCTTTCTTTCTTTTTTTCTTTTCTGAAAGCACAGGGTGGCAAAAGAGACAGGCAAGTTGCTTGCAAGTTTGCTTCATTAAAAGATAAGAGCTCAGGGTGATCTCATTACAGCTTGCACCCTCGCTACCAACTCTTTGCTAGAAGCCGAATGTGATATATCACGTTTAAAATGTTCCTCAGAGCTTGCAAGGGGAGCAAGCTTTATACCTTTTTTCCCCCTAAAATGAATTTCTTGTGAAAAATAAACTGAGTAAACGATATGGCTTCAAGCGGGATAGAAATATGTGTAGATCAGCAAAGATCGTGTCCAGGTTTCAGACGCTGGCTGAAATTTCAATCAGCGGGAGTTTTGTGCGGGCAATGTCCTAATTGGATATAATCTGGGGCTGGATTAGCGCCTCTCTGCGTTTGTGGGTGTCCGCTAAAAGCACATTTCTCGGAGGCCCCGTTAAAGTCTATAGAAGGGAAGGTATGGATGTCGGTAACGGGGAGGATCAGCCTCGGGAAAAAGCTCTCTTACTCGTGGTTATAAACCCAGTGTTCTCGTTATGCTGGGGTGCAGCGGGGTATAATGCTATAGAAGAGACGATGTGGTCTATTCAGGTTTATGTTTCTCCTGTTTCTGCTCTTTGGGGTGATTTTTCAGCAGCAGAGAGGATGCGGCTGTTGCCTCTGCTGTGGGAGCGTACCCGTGTGGTCCTGCCTGCATTAGGGTCTCAATAACAGAGCCTGTTATTTCCTTTGAGGGGCATCTAATAATTTTAGCTATGAATTTTAATCCTTTGAAAATAAACATTTCGCAAGTAGAGGAACCGCTGCTTCCTAGGGCTACAGAAGATCCCCGCTCCCTGTAAAATAACACATGCAGCGGTGCAATATTGTAAAGAATTAATTAATTGGCTAGTTAATTATTTTGTATTTTTAGAGATAGAAGTAAGTTTGGGAACAGAACGACTGGGTTAATAAAACATGGTCTCGAAACCGAAGTAAAGCCTTAAGGCTTTGCCCGCTGGAGGAAAAAAGAAAAAAAAAAAAAAAAAAAAGAGAGAGAGAGAGATTAGGGAAAGAGTAAAGCCAAGATGGGGAACAGTTAAAGAGGCAGTATGAAAACAGGATGGGGTTTACGTGGTTAATAAAAGGTCATATTGCACAGAGGAGGCAGAATTCGATCGGGGAAAGTAAATGAAGGGCTGACAGGGTGAGAAAGGCCCTTCGAAAGCGAGGGGGGATGAAAACTGTAAATTGCAGCGAGGATCACTTTTATACGCAGAGGAAGAGAGGGCGAGTCGCTGAAGTCAATTAGAGACAGTTAGAAACAGAAATCATGCAGTAAGAGGAAAAAAAAAAAAAAAAACAAATCTGCAGGTCAATCTAGCATTAAGGGCGCACACAGCTTAAAGCCCAGATGACGGGACGTGTGTAATGCAACCTGAAAACCCGTACATGTTAGGACTCATTTTATCGGACCGTACTTGCCTTAGTAATGATGTTTGGTAAATTAGCCCAAATCCCCCCGATTTTCCACGCACCAAAAAAGTTCCCGATAGAGGAATATGCCGAAACTGACGTGACTAATCCTTGGTTTTAAACAGATTAGTTATGATTCACTAGCATTACGTTACATGGGGCATATCTCATCTCAGGGCTGGCTGGTTGCGGGGTACCCACGCAGGTTTCAGGGCATAAATAAAAAGATGGTCCGGACCCGGCAGGCTTTACCACTGAAACTCCCCCCGGTTATCCCGGACTGAGGCTGGGATGCCGCGGGCAAACCCTGCAGCTGAGCCCCTATAGCTGGGACACCCAGGGGGAAACCACGCTCGCTGCCTCTTGCGGATACGCACACACACATAGATATATATACATGCATATGCATATACATATGTATAAAAATGATATTTGCCCTCAAACTAAAACCTTACCAAATTACATAATGAATGCAGCATTTACGGAGCCCAGAACTGTAACTGGAGTAATTCCTTTAGATAGCAGGGCACTGAATATTCACGGTGTGCTAGAGCAGATTTGTTCTGCTGGGAAGCCCTCTACTTTATTATATGAGCGCTAACTGTCCTGGTGCTGCGCTGAAGAGGGTTATGAGAGAAATTACACATTTGAGACAGAAAATAATTTTAGCTGTCCTGCCAGGGCTCAGCTCATCACCCTGCCGGGAAAATACTGACGGACGCAAGGGGAGAGCATCCCGACCGGCTACTGAAGATGTGGCACAGTCCTCGGAGGGGAGCATGACCCTCTACTGGGAACAGGGAGAGAGTTTATTGGAGTAAGAGCCTTTCCTATAAGCAGGGGAGCGTACGCTGGAGCTTGCTGGTTAAACGCCTTCCCTCTGCAAGCCCTTGCAGGAGCCTAGGGGTAAACAGGACCCTCTGGGAAACACAGTCGCATCTCGTCTACAAGGCTGTGTGGCTGCGTTTTCCTTCGGATAATATAAGCCATTTTGCAGACATTCAATGTGATCTACACGAGAGAAGCTGCCTGCTTGGCATATTTCTTGTGGGCTACCCTGGAGAAAACTACGTTCCCTCTTCTCCGTCCCACCCCTGGCTCAGCACTTTGGGCCTAACTGAAGCCTCAATCTGTGTTTGAAGGGGGCTGCTCCAGCCCCGGCACCAAAAGCCTTGGAAGTGCCCCTGCCTGCCCAGCGATGTTTGTGTAAGGCACTCGGGCTTCTGTTACCAGACCCGGAAACAAAATCTATTCCCTTCTTTAGGAGAAACAAATGCAGCCCGGTATGAGCAGGCTCTTGCCTTGAACAAACCCTCACTTGAGCATGACAAATAATGTAGGGGGATGGCGATGAAAACACTGGCCACTGGCCCTTACTGCAGAGCTCTTTAACTTCCTCTGCTTAGTGAATCAAAACGCTGCGGCTCAGACAGCCAAGAAAAATATACTGAAGGGAACTTTCAGTGCTTCAGCACACAAGGAAAAGGTGAGGGTTTTGTCTGAAGGAGAGTAGCTCTGGGGTTTGGAAAAATACATACTTAAACTAAGGAGCTGGGCTGAGCCATCAGCTTTTTCCCATTTTGCTGCGGGGAGCGGGGCTCAAAGCTTCCCCTCCCTGCACCGGGGAGGCGACTCCTTGCTCGGGAAGAAGGTCCATCTCCTTCCCACTTAAATAAACGGGAGGGAGGCTGTTTGGCTGTTGGTTGTTTTTGGGGTTTTTTTTTGTTTTTTTGCCGCTGGACGAGAACGCTCAGCCTCCAGCTCCAAATCTCAAATTCGCCTTTTTCCGGAGCCCCGGTGTGCCGCAGAGCCGGTCCCGCTCCGCGCCCCGGGGCACCGGGAGGCGGCCGGGCTTGAGGGCGGCAGAGCAATGAGCTGTTCCTGCCTCCGGCCCAACCCGTGGCCGACAGGAAAAAAAGAAGGAAAGAAAAAAAAAAAAATTCTTTAAAAAAAAACAGACGGACAGACACACGGAAACAAATTGGGACTTCACCAAGAGTTTGGGACTCAGAGGGGGAAACGGACAAGTTTAGTGGGAGCTAAGGTGAACAGACAGGTAAAATGTTACATCAGCAAGCAGTGCTGCTCAGGAGAAGCGGGGGAGAGGAAAAATCAGTTGGAAAGATGAAAATCGCACATGTGCTTCTGATGACCCCATTAGATGCGAAGTCCTCCAGGAAATACATATTTGAAACAGCCAGGAAAAACAAACACGCCTTTTATAGACTTGCCTGTCCCGCCATGAAAAATGCAAACCTTGGTATGGTGCGTGTATATCTAGGGGGTGGGAGGGAGGAAGGGGGAGTAGATTTTGTAAAGAACCCGATGAAAGCTACCTTCATCAGGAATATTCATTTGCGCTGCCCTGCGCTCCAAAAATAGGCTGCCGCGTGAAAACCGAGGCAGTAGTTAAAACTACCGCGTGTGAGACGGACATCTGAGTCTGAAAAGTGACTGTCAAGAGCTCGTCTGGGTGTCAACACGGGCAAGACTGGCTGGCAACAGTGAGGAAGAAAAAAGCCGGGGGGGTGAAGAGCCAGCGGGACTTTATAAAGCCTACAGTTTGCTGTGAAGTTGGACAAAGTCCAGCGAATCATATTGGAAGAGCGGTTTCTAGCAGTGCAGGAGTTGGGGTCTCGGCAAAAATACCCCCAATCCCTCCTTTCCAAAGCCCCGTTTTAGACGCAGTTGTGCTGGGGAGAGAGCAGAGACGCGATCCGAGAGCACTTTAGCAGTAAGGGCGTCATCGTTCCTCCTCTTCCCCCCGACCACGCTGCCCAGGGAGCCGGACACAGTCACCCCGCCGCCGGCAGGCTCCGGGCGGACATTTTGCTCCCCCTCCCCGCTTGCCCCCGCGGCCTCTGGGCGCCCCCGGGCTCCGCGGGGAAGGGGCAGGTCCGCGCCCACCTCCCGCCATCCGCCGCCCCCCTGCGGGGCCCGGCTTTCGCCCGCCGCTTTGCAAAGCCCGGCGGCAGGTGCCCGGGGGACGCGGCCGCCCCGGCAGCGGCACCCACGCCGCGGGGGGACAGGCGCTCCTTCGCAAGGGGACGGCGGGGTGCGTGGCCGGGGAGACACCTCTCCCCGCACACCTCGGGGTGCTGCCGGCGGGGAGCAGGGGACTGCCAGCCCCTCTGCTTCAGCGGGGTGCGTTCAATCGAAAGAGGCGCAATACCGTCGCCCTGTTGTCACCGGAGAGCTGCGGGAGGCGGGAAAGCGTTACCAAAGCCTGAGCTAACGGCATCCCCGACAGAGGCCCGACCCGACCAGCGGGCAAGGCCGAGCCGGGACCCCCGTCTATTTACCCCGGCGCCGTGAAAGCAAGCGGCCGCCGGCTCCGGCCGCCGGGGCCGCCCCGTCGTAGGGAACCGGCTGCTTCCCACCGACGGGGCGCACAGGGCAGGCGGGGGATCTGCTCCCCGCAGCTCGCTCCTTCCAGCCCGGTCCGCTGCCAAGGCCGGAGGAGCAGGGCAGGGGCACGGCCTCCCCGGGGCGGCAGGCGCGGAGGGCGCAGGGGCTGCTGGAGCGGGGGGACGGGGCTCCCAAGCCGCTGCAGGGCCAGCAACAAGCGGGTTTCTCTCCATACCCTGAGATATGCGGTTACACATGAGCCCAGCAGCTGCTCGGGATCCGCGCCCCGCACCCCGAAACACTACGCACCGCGCAGCGAGCGAGGCCGCGGCTGGCGCTGAGGAAGGGAGGGGGCATTGAAAACTTAAGAAACGGCTTGGGACATGGCTCTTAAGAGCGTGTCGAGCGCACACCCAACAAAAACATCAACAACTGGAAAGTCAGAACGGTTTGGAAACCTCCCGGAATCAAACGAAACCAGACGTGGGGCAGGGAGGTGTTGGCAGCGCTGCGCGGGGCGCGGAGCCGGGCGGCGGGGGCCCCACGGGTGGCCGCGGAGAGAGTGGCGTGGGGGCAGGCTCCGTCCCTGCGCAGCTCACCTCGCTGCCTTCCCAAATTAGAAGGGCCGGAGGTGGGCGATCCCACCTCCCTCGCGATTTTAGCAGAAAGCGAGGCGGTCGGAGGCAAGAGGCGATGCTGACAGCGGGCTCTGCGGCTCTGGGGGTGTGCGGAGCCGGGCTCCGTCTCCCCGAGCGTGCCCAAAAAATGTCAGCGCTTTCCGCGGCAGATCCCCCACGGTGCCGTGGCTCTGCGGGGTGGTTTCGGTCTGAGAGAAGCCCCAGATACCTTTCAGCTTGGAAGGGGCATTTTTTTCTTTTTTTTCGGGCGAGGCCGGCACAGCGAAAGCGGCGGTGCTTCCCACCTACACGCTATTACTTTGAGATCTGATGTTTTTTTCTGCCAGTCTCCGAGATGCCGTCCCGGGAGGGGATCTCCGGAGGTGGAGGGCGGCCGGTCGCTCTCCTATAATTACTCTAAATCGGGTGTATTTATTACCTCGACCAGTGCGGGGGGACCCCAGCCCCCGGCCGGTGCCCGGCGCGTCCCCGGCTCCCCCTGCCCGGGCGCCGCGCCCTTTTCAGGGGCTCGCTGGAGCCGGGGCAGCCCCGCGAAAGGCGGCGAGGGGCTGCGGGGTTCCTGCGAGGGAAGGCTGAAGCCTGCTGCCCACTCGCTCGGTTGGCATGCGTTGCCATTTCGATGGTATCTCGCTTTTGGAGGCATTTTATGGCTGGGGGAAATCTAATCCGGTGAAGAGAAAGGAAGAGAATACTGTTGGCATTGAATGAACTCCGTGTGGTAATCTTCGGGCAAATGTGCGGGTTTCCATGCCAAAGCAAAGTGTTTTCTCGTCGGGTCTGCTCATACTCTGAAGGGAGGCGAAGACACCATTTAAGAAATCCAGCTGGTTGCAAATCATACATTTAATCTCTCAGCTGGAATGATTTAATGGATCAGTATCGAGTAACAGTCCTGGAAAAGTAGCCTCCTAAAAAAACAGAGATAAATCCTGATTGAATAATAGTAAATGAAAACCGTGGATTACAGTGACTGCAAGACAGTATTTTCTTTGCAGTCCTCGAAAGATGCCGCCTCAGAGGGGCCGATGGAGCCGACAAAGCCCCGCGTGTCATTTTGCTGTTGGCGGGGGCAGGTCCCGCCAGCCTGCGTTGCCCCCCCTTGCCCCCCCCTTGGGGCAGGCTCTCCCCTCTCTCCTCATGCCCTGGCCACCTTCTGAAACGGCTTCCCTGCGGTGCGGGGAGCAGGGACACAAGCTCTCCCTCCGGCTCTCCGCGGCCGGGCGAGTGCAGACGCGCCCGGGCCAGAGGCGCGCCTGCGGCGGGGGCAGCGGCGGCGGCACCGGCGGGGTCCCCCCGCGGGGGCACCGGCAGCCCACAGCCACGGCGGCGGCCTTGCCGAAAGCCACCCGCCTGCCTTGGGCCTGCCCAGGGGCCTCGCTGGGATTTTTCTTTTTCCAGCAGGGCAGGCGCGGAGGCGGGGGGAGGAACTGTCACGCCTGGAAAAGTGGCATTTTCCCCCGAAGTGTGAAAAATAGGAGAGCAAACCCTTTGCCCCTCTATTCCCTTTTGGGACCTGTCGGAGAGAGAAGCGGTACCGGGGCGACGGGGGAGGCGGGGGCAGCCGGGGGGGGCCCGCGGGGGTCCCTGGCGCGGCGGGGGCGCGGGGGCCTCTCCGGCAGCCGGGGCTCCGGGGGCTTTTTTAACCCTCCTATTACCTTAACTTTAACCGGGGTCTGGCAGCTCGGGCAAAGCCGGCATTGAAGGAAGGATCCCGGCCCGGAGGGCAAAAGCACTTGACTCGTCTCCCCGCGGCCGAGGGGGAGGTCATTACCGCGCTTAATTAAAAGCACTTCCTCGGCGGGGCAGGTGCTTTCCTTGCAGCGGCCCCGCGGGCTGGGCCCCCCCGGGCCCCCACAGCCCCTCCGTGCCCCCGCTCGAGCCTCGGGGGCGGCTGCCATGCGGGGCCCCGGCCGCTAACCCCCGAGCCGCGGCCTCGCCCCCGGGAGCCCCCCCGAGCCCCCCCGAGCCCCCCGGGAGCCCACCCCCGCACCCCGCTCTGCCCTGCGAGCTGGCCGAGGGAAGGAAACCCCTCCCCGGGCGCTGTCCCCCGGCTCCCCGGCTCCCCTCGCCGCCCCGGGCGCGCACGGCGGGGGCAGGGGCCCCGGCGGAGCTGCCCTTCTCCGTCCCGCGGCGGCGTGGGGCTGAGGGGGTCTTCTTCTTTTTTTTTTTTTCCCCCAAAATCATCCTCTTCGCAGCTCGGAGGAGCAAGAGTTTTAGGGGGAGAGGAGGTGGGTTTGCTCTCGCGTTTCGCGGACTTTTCGTGTTCCCAACGGGGAGGCACCGCCGGAGACCGTCTCTGCAGCGGGCTCTGAGCCGCCCGCACCCCTGGGGGGGAAAACACACCTTTGCTTTCTGTTACTGTACTGGGAGCAAAGATGAGAGGGCAGCGAGGAGAGCGCGGGAGGGCCCGCCGCCCGGCTGAGCCGCCCCGCCGCCCGGCTGGCCGGATCGAGCAGCGGCACCCGTGTAAGGACCGTAATGCAAGGGCCAGTGTCGTCAGCACAGCATTAGCACGCTTTTGTCAACTTAATGTACTCGAGTCGTAATAGTTGTTTATATTTACAGGGCATTCTTGAACGCAAACCACATGCTCAAATCATCCCTAGGTGAATCTGGAGTCGGTGAAAGTCGGTATTTCCCAGGGACAGCTTTGGTGACAAGGGCAGCTCGGGTCAAAATCAGTCTAGTTTAGTGTTACCTATTTCTAGAGATGGAAAATCTAAAGAAAGTTAAAGAACCGGGACGTCGAAAAAACTCAGAAAGCGTTGTGAATCTCAATCTAATTTTTGTTGTCTTTGTTCACATCATTGTATGTTTTTCAACCTCAGCCACTTTCTAAAAATATTACTGTATATATACTGTCTGTTAATATAAATTTAAATACAATCATAAATTTAAAACGACTCCTCTATTTCAAAAGACGTCTCCAAAACTTTTCAACAATTGCAATGTCTTACTATGTTTATACATAGAAAGGCTGTTAAAATTCTCCTATCTTTTTCTGCAGGCACTATGGACTTTGACAAATGGGTATTTTATGTTTGCTATCAATACTTTTCATATTGTCTTCAAATTAATTAGGATAAGCTTTTGAAAAAATCCCCACCTGCCCTGTCTATTGAAATCATAGCTACTGTCACCCAGCTCACTTCTGTAAGAAAAGCTAAATAAAACAGCCGTTCTGAAAAGCAGTGTTCATGCACACAAATCAGAAAACTGTTGATCTTAATCATAAAGGACTCAAAGGTGCTCTTTAACACGTTGCTTTGAATCTATACAATCTTTATATGATTACTTTTTCTATTAAGTAACTTTTTTACAGCAAGCATGTAAGCAGATACGTGTAAAATTTCTATTTAGGTACAATATCCTTCAAAACATAGATTCCTGTGTGTTTAATGTTATTAACAACGGTATAGCTACAGAAATTCAAATAATAAATTATTTCTAAAGCGTTTGAAAAGGATTTGTGTCTTTCCCCTGCATTTGTTTTTCAGCCAAGAGCAAAAGCCTGGCCCTGTTCTTTTTGAAGACAGTGGCAAAGTTCCCACCTACACCCCAAGGATCCGTGAAGTCAGTCAGAGTTTTTCCATGGACTTTGGATCAAGCCCATAGCATGAGTCAATTTAAGAAGTGATTACTTCTCTGTCATAGAAATGCACGTTGCATTTGCTTAGATAACTACATCTCAAGGATTTTTTTCCATCCCCATATTCTAGGATCTTAAATGAGGAACTTCTTAAGTCAAAATTTCCTTGAAATGAATCCAACTCTCCCTGCCCCCACCAAGCACACACCTCCAATATGGGACTTGCTCTAGGTGGCACTATTCTTCTAGCAAAACTATTCTTCCTTTCGTCCCTGTTCACCTTCTGACCTGTCTTCCCCACAATCCTCCAGCAAATGTGTCCTCTTTCATGAGACAGAACCAGGAGCTTCTGGAAAAGGAGACCCGAGGAATCAGTGGAAACCCAACGGCAGCACCAGACACAGGGATGACATGGAAAGAAAGACCCACTCTCCCACCCCTCATTTCTGGCACCAATTCTCCCACTTTCCTCACTCCTCAACCTCCTGGTAATCAACCTGCCCCGAGATAACTGGTTTTGTATGAGCAGGAATGGCTTTACTGCCCTCTCTGCCAGTTATGGGAAACTCACCCACCCCTTGTTGCTCACCACCCACTAGAAAGAAAGGGTCACAGTGGAAGGGCAGACTGTTTGGGTAGATTATGGTAAAAAACAAACAAACAAACAAACACAAAACCCCAAAACCAAAAAACAAAACCAAAAAAACAGCTGGCCCTGACAGGATCATCTGCTACAAGAAAGATCCTCCAAGGACAACAGTGCCTGCAGCCCTGCAGCCCGCACGGGGCAGGGGGCAGAGTGGGGCAGGCACTACATGGGGGGTGATGGGGCCCATCCTGCAGCCCAGTCACTCCCAGGTGCCCCTCAGCAGCTGGTGCGCGTTTGTACCTGCCGTAGCTAGCTTGCTCTGCTCAGCAGCATCAGGAGGGTGGAAAGGTGAGCCCCTCGCCGCATTTCCAGCTTGCCGTCAGTCTGCACTACGTGCAGTTTGGCTGGACCCCAGAGCCCGCCTGGGAATCTTCAGATCACATCTGTGTTTGATTACATCTGTTTGGAGCATCTGTTTATGTCTATCTGTGGCATTATAAAGGAATCTCCGAGGCCTGTTCTGTTATGTCATGCAGAAATGAAATGGTGTCAGCGAGTCAGCGCTGCAGCACAGTCAGTGACCCAGCAATCGGCGGAGCAGACTGAGCGCACGGGCAGAGCTGCGGCACCGCAGCGGGCAAAGCTGAGACGGGGCAACGTGGAGGTGCAAATGGGTGGCTGGGTTTTATCCACCCCACGCCAGCCCACAGACCCACTGCCACCAGCGCTCACTGACGTTTCATCTGTGAAATCCGCTTGTGTTTGTGTATGTCAAGAAGAAACATTTGTGTAATTAATGTTTCCTCATTTCTTGCAAATCCTGCTCTCCAAGGAGTGAATAATGCTGACTCCTGGATAGGTCGGAAGAGTTTGTGCAACATTTGTGTGTATTTCCCAAATACAGATTTGGAAACCTGTGGCTGCCGGTCCCAGTGCTCCTTGCTCAGGTGTAAACCACCAGCACTGCAGTCTCCAGCTGGTGCAGCAGTGCTGCCCAGAGGAGGCTGGGGGGCAAGCAGTGAGGACAGAAGCCAGACAGAGCTGTAGAATAGCCCAGCATTTATTTACAGCATAACAGCAATTAATTTTGCCTTTTAACTTTGTGGCAACTGTATCTAGTCTCTGGGCACATTAAGCCGAAAATAAAATTGCTGCTTTGCACACAAGCAGATCACTGACATTGATATTTATCTAATCAATTTTCTTTTGTCATTTACAAACAAATAAATTTTATTCAATTGAAATAGGTGGTGGAAGGCAATGCTGCTTTTTGTCTGTGACTGTGCTGAAATGGTGGATTTGCCAATGCAGTACTTTTTTTAACCAGATCTGGGGATCTAAATGAGAATGCTTTAAAAAAAGAGGGGCAGTGTCTTACTAGGATCCCATAACCAACTCCTCACAACAGATGAGTGTGCTCATTTGACTGTCAGTTACAGAGTGAACATCAGCATGAGGAGCACCCGGTGTGACCGCTTCAGGATACTGGTACGTCTACAAGCACCTGTAAGCAAAAGCAACATAAGTCTTTTACAGCTGAGCAATCTGGGACAGGGAAGTGGCTGACAAGCCTGGAAGTCCAAACTATTGATAATCCAATATTAACTCAAAGTCTTTTTAAGACTCATTTGTAGATCAAATTTCTCAAGGAAAAGAGCTTTATAAATCTCCTGACCATCTGAGAAAGACAGGTGAAACTGTCACCAGTACATTTTATCATGCCCTGGACCAAGTCGAGCCTCCTTTACCTGTGAAGTGTAGCCTCCTCCATCAAGGCTGGCGTTGCCTGTGACCTCTGAAGGATGCTGCTATTGATTGACAGTTTTGTTTTCTTACACTGCAAAGCCATAAACCCGCATTTTGCCTTTCACTATCATCAGCATTTTCTATCACAGTACAGTAATAGTGCAGGTTTTGTGATCCGATAGGACATAACGTAGCGTACAGTAAGCATTTCATCAGAGACTGTTCTCCCAGAATTGCCAATCACGTCGCCAAGGAAATACTGGTTGTGACAGAGTTTCACTGGCAAAATGGTGTCAGTAAGTCAATTATTGGTTCTGTGACGACAAAATCTTGCAGTTGATGTACACAATCTCTAAAAACTCCTCATTTCCTTTTATCTACTGATAGACTTATTCCTCCTGGAAATAAATATGGGCTCGAGGGGAATGCTGTTTTGCCACTTTGATTTCATTGTATGGAATTCACAGATTAAAAGTTCCCTGTCGTAAGCTTATACTTTACCTTTCAGTGTCATCAGTGACGGAACAGTCCACCTCCAAAATCAGAGAGGAGGCACCCATAAGGGTAAGGTATAATGAGCCAGAGGAGAAACAGTGTCCAGTGCTTGGATTATGAGTCGTCTTGGCACTGTCTTGAGACCTGTCTAGGTGTCTGTTCTACGCATATAGGATGATGTTCTACAGTTTTCTGCCTTTACTAGGGAAAAGGTACATACCGTGATTTGTCCCAGCCAAATCCCCATAAAAACATCTTACATTTTATGCAATTTATTTCTTTATTTCTTTATTTATTTTTATTTATACCTATCTGTTTTCTGTTAAATCTCAGATTGCTTCTGTTGACCTTTCCTGAAGTTTCTCCAGTTTGTCCCTACTGTTCAAATAATACTGTCCTGAATTGAACATAACGTGGCAGCAGAGTAAGATCACATGAGAGCTACTGTAACTCTACTCTATGATGCAAACAAATAGATAGATCTGTTATCACACCGTGGAGTGCACAGCCATGTAGTGAAGGGGCATATGCACCCTGGCATTCACTAGTTTGCCCTATTTTTACTATCCATTAATTATTTTTCATAGATATCTTTATGTTGTATTTTTTTTCCTCAAACAAATATCATATTGTTCATTTCTACCCACATTTTAATCTCTCTGGATTCCTTTGCCTCGTTCTCAGTTCAGCAACATTTCCTAACCCAGTGTCATTTGAAAGTGTCAGTGCTATGTATTGTATTCCCTCTGATTGTTAATGAAGATGTCAAAGATGATGTCAAATACTGCTCTCACTAAATACGGCTTTCTTGATTTGATACACTACCATTAAACTTGACAGTTTTTTTCAGAGCCATTCAGGCACCTTTCCAACTTCATGCATGCTCTCAGGAATTTAAAATTAATTTCCAGGTAAGATTTCACTATGAAACTATCTAATAAAATACACATATAGTTACTATACCTCTTTCATCATCCAGTTTTGTGATTACACAGGAGAAGGAATGATTAATTTTCCATGTCAGGATTCTTTCTTGACAGCCCTGTTGCAATCAGTTTGCACATGTAAAACAGGTCCAATACTTCCCTGAAGTGATGAGTTTATTGCACACATGGTATAAAATAAGAATCAATTTTTAGCCCCAGGTGTGAGGAGCGGCCAGGAAGGATGATGGCAATGAGGGAATGTTCTCATGTGGGATAATTCATTTAGTGCACTCCCAGCCACTTGTTTTTTCTTTTTTTTCCTGGAGCAATTTGAACCCATCAAGGAGGAGCCTGTTGGCTGAATGAGTTGGTTTGCTACGGACCACTCCTGGTTGCTGTTTTTCCTAGAGGACTTCAGAATTTTCCCCTCACACAACTGATGTCATATTAGGGAGAAGACCCTTGGAGCTTCTAGGACAAGGTTTGGGCTGGATACACGTTCGTGGCAGGTTGCATACAGCCAGCAAGGCAACCTCGAGGTGGAAAACTGCTGTGGTCAAAACTAAGGGGAATTCACAATAACAATCATTTTCTATCTGAAAATACAGAATCATCTAATCAAGAAAGGTCAACTTCGTGGGGAAAGAAGGGAAACAAGTTCTTGATGAGATCTGTATTAAATAGGTATCTTTTGTTGTGGTGAGGATCTCACCTCGTTCCTCTCAATATCAGTGGTTTATCTCTTAATGTACTGATCTCAAAATGAAGTGGCTCTTCAACATCCAGTTTAGAGTAGGCTGGGAGAAGCCCTCCAGTCATCATCCCATGGGAGGGAAGTGGACAACCTTCCTGAGAAAGAGGGGAGCTCAAAAAACCCTAGAATAGCACAGACGGTTCTGGATTGGTAACATAAATGGAGTGTTCCCCATTTAGCCACATGACATAAAAGAGGGCAAAGACAGAGGACACAGCAGGACTCACGTGTTCCTCTCCTGCCTGCAAGCACTAGCTTTAGAAGTACAGGCAGCACCATCTGAAAGGCATGAGGTGGTCAGCATGAAATGGTCAGCATGGCAGTTTGGACAGCTCACAAAATAATGGGTGGGGTCTGAGGTATGATAAGTACTCCTCCCCTCACTTCAAAGACCTACTCCATCTGGAGTAACCAGAAATCCCAGGTTAGAAAGAAGAGAGAAGTGTTGATGGCAGGCAGGGTACCTGCAGAGGATTTGGATGGAGCTCCAGGGTTAGGAAATCCAGGCGTCAAGAGCAAAATAAACCAAATCTTTTATTGGGTTCAATTGGTGTGTTACAGAGGGGACATCAACTCTGATCAACATACCTACAATAAAATTGTCTTCACTTGTGCCAAGAACTAGTCTCTTCTCTTTGAGCACCAATTAATCCCTCCTGTCACTCTCTATCATCTACCCAAACACAATTTCATTTTTTCAGCTTCCATAAAAAGCAGCAGTCCTCTTGTCATGGTTAGAGGCCAGACTGGTCAACATCCCCTCTTAAGTGCCTCTTCTGTTTGCCTCTTGTGTAGCTGCCCTGACCTCCAGACCGCACTGTGAGGGGACCCGTGCCACCTAACACTGGATTTTGGCCCCATTCTCCACTTCTCCAAGCATGCTAACAAGCGCCAAATGGAGAAGTCTTGAAATCCATTTTAGTCTTGAAACCTATAGCTGTGGAGCTGCTTCCCAGACGATTTACACGTAGGAGGGTCCCTGTGCTGCCCCAGGTGATGCACGCTCGGCCTGCTGTAGGCTGGGGTTCCTCCTGTCTGGTGCTACTCCACCGGTTCCAGTAGTCGTAGCTTTGGGAAGAGTGAACCGGTTCCAGCACCCTTGTGCTGGCTGGAGCACGTTGACAGCCCAGAAGCTTTAGTGTTGTCTTCTCCAGGAGACGTGCGCACGTCATGGCGTTCTGCGTCCTCTTCAGTTCCTTTAACAATCGCATTCACGGTACGTGAAACGAAATAACGCATGTGGGCATGAAGAGTATTCATATGAAATAGATAACGCAAATATTTGTCGGGTCATCCACCTGCTCCCGCGAAGTCAGCCCTCTCCTAATCCACCCCTTCCCCCAGACGTCACGGTGAAACCCATGCCGTCACACTTCTCTCGCTCCCAGCTAGCTCGCCAACCGCACCCGGCCCCCTCCCGGGGCGGGAAGGCAGGGCGGCCCCGCGGGCCGCGGGCGGTGGGCAGGGGGAGAGGCGGGCCCGGCCGGGGGAGCAGCAGGCCCGGCCCGGCGAGCGGCGCGCCCGGCCGGCCCCGCCCCAGGCGGGTACCGCGGCTGCGGCAGGCCGGGGCTCCGCCGCCGGCCCAGGCTGAGGCCGCGGCGCCACCTGGTGGTGGCGCCGCGGCCTCAGCCTGGGCCGGCGGCGGGCAGGCGGGATCGCTGCCGAAGGCTGCCGGGTGCATCCAGGCGAGACCTCGGCGAGAGTCCCAGCAGGTAATTGGAGACATCGACGGGCCTGTGGCACCGTTTTAGAGGCTGCGGGAGAGAGAGGAGTATTTCTGATGTGTTTCCAAGCGCTGTTAGAGGCACTAACACGCTAATGAGAGTTTCTCGCTTTTACAGATGGGTGGCTGGGAACTAATTATTGGTGGTATTTTAAAGAAGAAAATCTTCACGATTCCCATCCTCCTGATCTGGTAATAAAGAGCATCTTTTATGATAGAATGATACTTTATGACACTTGAAGATCCATTAAAACGTGGCGAAGGTGTTATGTTCAAAACACTCAGTCCCTGTATTGCTTAGACACAGCAGATTAATAACCGCAGCGGAGCTCACCCATGAAGGCCTCAGGCTTGCACATCGCACACGCCCAGAGTCTCAGGTGATTCTTGGTAGCAGCAGCGAGAAGCAAAAAAAAAAAGATGAAAGGGCCCCAGTTCTCATTTCGCCTGCTCCGGTTCTGTGGTTGTCGACTGAATCGACTTCAGTGGAGTCACTCCTCACTTAAACCAACGTGAAAGCAAAGCTGGCCTCGCAGGTTTTCTGGTCCAGTGGTGAGGCATGAGCCTGTTGTAACAGGGGGGGCAGGGAGCGCTGGGGAAAAGGACCTGTCACCGGCACTGCAGCGCTGGGGGCTGGAGAGGGAAGACACAGGGGCAGCCTTGGGATAGGGAGGGAAGGAGTGGTCAGGAGCCCAAAGCAGTTCAGTGCAGTATGCTGCCTGTTTTCTCAGGTGAGAAGGGTCAGCACCTCCAATCTAGCTAGGTGGTGACACTCAGAGCTGTTTTCTGAAGTGGTTTTTTTTTTCTCAGGAACACAGCAATAGGCACACTCTATCAGACTTCGCATCCACCCTGTGCACGCTGACTCACTGCAGATGCTGCGGAAAGAAGCGTAAGAACCGTCTTGTGTCAGCACCCTGCAAATACCTGTCTCGTTTCCATGAGTTAGGCAGCAACTAGACCCCAAGGCAAGGGATTTATGCTAATCCATTATAGTAACTATGTATGTGCAGAAGAGCTATAGCGCTATCCAGTCCCTATCTGAGATTGTTAGCTATGGTTCTAGCTTCTCTAGTTTACTTGTGAGAGTCCAAGAAAACTTGAGTTCAGGCCATTTTTCCACACTCTTTCCAGCCTGTTTCACTAGCTTCCCAGCAACAGCAGCAAATACTTTCTCTGTTGCTCGTTGAAGTTCTGGATTCTCACCCTATCACCCGGTTTCTATCTAGCGGGTGATGGTTCACATTGCACACTGCAGTCTTAAACGCAGAGACAGATGCTGTTCATGTATATTTCATTGAGCCAACCTGTTATGCACACCCAGGCAGTGACTGATAAAGCTTGCAAATTCCTTTGTCCATAGATTCATGACGTGCCCTACATTCTGCCACCATGCTGCAGTACACGTCTCCGCTGTTCAGGTTAAAGCAGCTTCTCCTTGAACCTGACAAATGTGACAACTGTTAAAAAATGTTACATTATCTGTAGAAGTCGCGTGTTCCTTCTTTCCAAATGAGCTAATGCAGCTATGGTTTAAATTCTTTTAAATAATCCATTACCTGCTTAACTGATTAGGTGTTGACATTGATTTCATTTGAACATGTTGAGGAGGTCTTGTCAGACCTTGTTAAGCTAGAAATGCTTCTGCCACCACTCATACATGACAGCAGCCTCATTTTCTAACTTAATGGCATTGGCTTTATTAGGAGTGCATTTGCCATCAGTCATCTGTCCAATGAGAGCTCTATAGCACTTGGCAGAGTAGCAGGGAACATTTCTCTTCTTTTGTAGAGATATATAGGTCAGTCATACAACACAGTATTTAGCCTCCACTGGGACAGGTACAATGGCACGAAGACGGCCACCGGAGTTTGCTCTTACAGGCAATTTGAATAGAACTGAGTGACCTGTAGCCCAGCTATCCAGAAGTCTTAGGACATGAGGTCCAGAGTTACAAGAGTGATGAGTGTCTGGCACCATCCTTCTTTATTTAAAGACAGTTACCTCAAAATACAGTATCTGTGGTGTTGGTCCATAGGAACTTTAAGGGATTATTTTCTTCAAGATCAGTCTCATTTCCTATAAAAAATGAATTGTAACATCTAATTTTCTTGGTTCATAGTTCCTTTTCTACAGCCTAAATTGCCAGAGTCCTATGAGGTTTCACCTCAGGGGATGAATTCCCCAGCCCTCTTTTTTAGAAAAACAACTTTTTAACAACAAAGCTCACCCAAGCTTTGCATAGATCTTATGAGATCAGAGTCGGGTCCAGCATGGCGGATCTGTTGTCCTTTCTCATCTCTCATGCTGGCACCCCCTGCCCTCCACCCTCCACACTCTGATCCCACCCCAGTCCACAGGGAAGAGTGGTCATGTAGCTATGCAACATTCCTTAAATATATGCCAATATAGTCAGTGTTAGCAGATTGCCCCAAGTAGCCTGATGTGCAATAACAGAAAGAACAGATTTCCTCTTCACGCTCAAAGTTTGACTTAGCACCCTTAACAGATGAATAAGGGCTGATTGAAAATATATAAGAGGTCTTGGACACCTGATTAGTAGATGTACAGACATGAGATGAAATGTAACTGATGAAACTATAGTAGATCCCAGGTCACAAAACCCCCTCCACGTTTACAAAAAAAACACAGACAATACAGTCCATTGGTAAAGACACCGTTCAGGGGGATTGGGATGTAAGCATGTGGTAGCAGAAGAGCTGAACATTCACAGTTCTTGGTAGATTCAGATAAGAGCAGGTAAGACAAAGTGTCACTATGTGAAATGTTGCAGTCTCAACTGATGCAAACACAGGATGATAGACTGCAAAATCTTGGACGTCTCTTGCCACAAGAGCAAAAGAAAGACCTTGTTTTCATGTGGAATTAATGTCTCCAAGACATGTTTTGTCCTGCATACTGTCAAAGCCTGAACAGAGGTACAGACTGAAGTAAATATTTGCTGTCTCTCTTCCAGTACTCAATGTTTTTCCTTCCATCATGCAGCCAACAGTTTTGTATCTTCATCAAAGCTGGGAGGATGAGCCTCTTTAGAGCTGATGCGTGTATTACATGATGCATTCATTAGTGAAGCATTTGGCTAGGAGACAGGGTGAGCTTTGTAACTCAATGCCAACCTAAATACAAGATAAAAGTATCAGGTGACAACACTACGGACAGTCACATGGAGCTGAGAAGGAGTTCAGAAAACCTAAGGCACAGGACAGCTAAACCCTACTGCACTATAAATACTTCTGTTACTCTGACTACTTAAGAAAATGCCGGTCTAGATTCTTTGAACTAGATCCTGACAACCTAGCTCAAGGATGTATTCAAGTCCCAGAAGAAAGCCCAGGTTGCCTGCTTTTCAGCACCACTAGACCCTCAGGGCACCTCTGTGCTGTGCATCAAAGCACCCTGTCAGGCTCCATATATGCTAAGGGAGCAGAAAAAGGGCAAGAAAGAAAGGGACAGGTAGGACCGAAGGGCAGGCTGCGGCTCTGCCCTCCCAGCTGAGCATTCTGCCTTTAGTGCGGGTCTGCCATTGCTCTTGCCATCCTTCCCGGCCTTTAGACTTTGCATTCCCAGCCATGCAGGAAACCAGCTTTAGCAGGAGGGAGGAATGTGGCATTGGTATGAAAGCCTGATAGACTGGAGGTCGATTCTGGGATGTAGAGTCACACCTCTTCAACTCAGTCATGTCCTGGGGATGTTTTGCTTTCTATGCAAATGCCCTAACATTAAGATCTAACATTTTCTCTACCTTTTTTTTTGTTGTTGTTGCTGACATCCCTCGTCATTCGTAATCTCAGCAAAGCATTCTAATTCCAAGATGAATGAAAACATCTGATGTCCTGAAGCAGGAAGAGTTTTCAGGTATTCTCCCCCCATGCATCTAGCATGTTTTGTAATTTGACTCTTCACGGTTCTCACCCAACACACCAGCTTTCTGGATTGCCATTCAGAGACTCCTGCCTCCCTCTGTTAACTGTAGATTTGGTCTATCTATCCGACTCATTTAGATGCACTGGGTCATCTTCCTGGAGCTAAAGTGGCTTGTAGTTAAGTGCTGCTGTACCTAAATTATGTGATTTGGATCTGGTCATTTGTACAAACTTATTGTATTAGTTTACCTTTATTAGGATCAACTACTGCCTTGCCGCCTTCTTGGAGAATAATGCTCAACCTGGCTGAGTAAAGATATTTCAAATTGCTTATGGATTCTAGTTCCTTATAGTAATTCTAAATCATGGCCCAAATTTGCCATGAATTCAGGTTTGTAGTACTGCCAACCTCAGTGACCTTACACTGTGGGATTTTCATAGGAAGTCTATGAAAACACTTTCTTTAGGTCAAGGGCTAAAGGTCTGGAAAATTCACCCTCTCAGAAATATCTTCATAAATCCTACATGATGAAAAGTCTTTCAGAAATATAAGCCTCCTACAAAGAAGATGAAAGTTTGCCAGACAATGTTTTTCTCATTTTCGGGTGATTATGACCAATGAACAGTAAGGTGGCAGGAGAGCCTTGTGATTAACACTCAGCAGACCTTGTTCACATCCCAGCTCTGTCTCTTATTTCCATATCTCTCAGCCAGTCCAAAGGAAGTTACTGGATGTGTCTGAGATGTACCGAGTCACACAACAGCCTTTTTGTCTGGAAGTTCTTGATGGCTGACGGACAGCCAGAAATCCAGCAGATTCCTGGTGGAATCTATGTAGGGCAGTGGGCTGTCTTTAAAAGCAGTATAGTCCTATCCAAAATGATAGACCTGGTAAGTCTGTATTCCTTGTCTGTCTGTATGCATCTTACTGTATGCAAAATCTATAAAACAGGGACAGTTCTGAAATGTATAAAATAGGGACAATAGTCCTTCTTTTCTCTCATCTGCTCAGGTTGTACACTTTATCTCCCAGAAGACAACTGCGTGCTGCACCTACTGTGCAGAGCCCTGATCCCATTTGGGACCTCTAGATGGTACTGTAATATAATAATATAATAAACTGACAGATGGATACCTCTAAAAAAAATGGCCAATTTGCAGGAAAATGCCACAAAAGGAATAACTGGGTTAGCTAAGTTCCAGCTCCCATGGCTGAACTCTATAAAATATATGCAATGAACAAGTACAGCCAGGAGGAGGATTTTTTGTTCAGCAGACTTACCTGGTGGAAAGTCTAAACTACTGCTAACATTTCCATGTCTTACAAATCTGCTTTCTGTACCCATCATTAAATACCTTCCAGGTAAAAAAAAAAAAACAGCCGAGCATAGAAAATGGCCTTCTGTTATAGAAGCCAACGCATGTCCAATGGGTGACACAAAACTCAATTTTCCCTCTGCATTGCAATGGGTTTTCTCTGGCAGTCCCTTTGAACAAAGGTAACTGTCAGCAGGAGGCTATCACACCCTCCTCTGGAGTTTCTGAAGAAGGAATGTCAGAGATTCAAAATCCCTGAATAGGGAACACCCCTGTCAAGGGGAGGCTTTGAAGTGACACTAAACATATATTTATAATTACAGATGAGGCGGTATAGTATGCACAAGGAATAAAGACATGCAGTGTCCTACGGGCATGGCAGGAGAGGTGACATGCATCATGAAGCCTTGTTAAACTGCTCACTGGGGCTGAGGAAACCTGAGGCTGGTGCTTCCTATCACTTTTCATGTCACAATGCAATCCTTTTGCTTTCAGGAGTGCACGCACTTCACATGCACTATTGATATCTCTTAAATACATGACATAACTCTTAAGCCTACCTCAAGAAGGTAACATAATCTTGTTCGCATACCCAGCACGGATGCCAGAAAGGATGCAGGGCAGATTTTTAGGTAGCTCAGCTCAGTGTGCTCCCTGTGAGAGGCCTGAACTCAGGCAAACAAGCCTCAGGAGGCTCGCTTGGAAACAGTCAGAGCCTTGCTGCCATTTGCCTGGGAGGCTTGGAGAGAAAAGCAAAGCCAAAAACAGCCAGAACGTGTACGTTTCTATTTTGAGATCCAGTTGTCTCCATCCCTTTGTGTGCGTGCACATATGCATGCAAGAGTGATTATGATCTCAGAATGAAAGCAGTTTATTAAAGAAGCCAGTTGTTTTCCTAGTAGGAGAAGATATGTGTATGCATATATATATATAAACATACAAATATATATATTTGTGCACAGGGATTTTCTGTGTATTAAAGTCTGCAGCACTTACTCCCTTATTCAGGAAAATGCATGGGTGCTATTTTTTATTGCACGGGAAGCCTGACCAAGTGTCTCTAGAGAGTCAGAGCCCCCAACATCTGTTGGAGAACAGTGATCTACCTCTACTACAGCTGTGGCACTAGGTACTTGGCTCAAAACCCAGTGGGTAGGTAGCTTCCTACTCACGTGTTCAAAGATGATTTGAAAACACATGTGAATGGCTTTCCAGATGACACCTTTCTTCCATCCTACCACGTAACTGCAAGAAAAAAACTGACTTACAGCTTCTAGACAAACTGCTACAGATACGGTGAGTAAACATTCCTGTAGATTGCATTAAAATCACAGCATTTATCTCACTGAGATATCTGCCTGTGGCACCTGCAGTGATTTTCATTTCCTAGGAAAGGAGAAGGCTGCAAATAGTGAGATTTAGCTTCAGCAGGTGACATCCATCATTATTTAAACCATGCCTTCCCAGAGTGCTTTATCCTGAGGGAGAGCAGACACATGATGCCTGAAAATGATGCATTTCCCGTGTGAATCTGATTATAGGATCACTTCATGGATGAAGTGGCCATCTGAACTACGCATCAACTGCCACTAAACAATAGATGGCAAGAATCTCTGACATCATACTGCTACTTCTCGTTTATGTTGCATACATTCCTCTCCACCCATAGAGTTTAATTGACACTGCTCTTTGTATTTTGCCTGCCAGTTTTGATCAAGCCCATATAAAGAAGGATGTATGTTTAAACTACCACAGCATGAGTAATTTGAATCAAATACAGGTTTGCATTAAGCTTTGGTGTATTATTTGATGGTAAACTTATTCTAAATCTTCAGGACTGCCATTATGAGGTGGGATGCCACATCCTGGTTGGAATAGTGATTGAATCGGAATGCAAATCATCCTTTATATAGCAATGCTTTCCTCTCCTCCTCTCTGCATGTGGAATATGTTTGTTTTATTTTAGGGCTCACTCAGCCTACAAGATTTTCTCGTCAATTCATTGCAGTCATATATGACCTATTTCTAACAAAATTAGGGCTGGACCATGGCCCTCTTCCTCACTTTCCTCTCCTCACACAACAGCCACCCTGAGTACATTTACACTGTCTTCCAAGCAGTGTTCAGACATGGCTTCCGATCAGGTAAGCAGCCCATCTACACAGTTTGTTCTCAGGAGCAGGCAGGGTTTATGAGCAACTCGTGAAACTTAAATCCTTTCTCTTGAAAGTAATAGCCTGTTCTCCCCTAAGGAATAGTTAAGCATGGCCTAATTTACAGCATGGGTTGGCCCTGCACACTCAAGAGAGATTGGTCTGGTCACCTCCAAGGCCTTTTGGAAATGTTAAGTGGTAGACACCGGACAGACAAAGAAAGTTAGCGTTCCCTGAAGAGACCTCTCTGGTACCTATCTAGGGGGCAGAAAGAATTTAAAGGCACCTGTGTCTATAGAGCAACTATATCGATATGAAGTTAGGTCTTGGGAGCAATATGGTCTTCAAGATATTTGTGGGACTGCACAGCTAATGCATAGAGCATACGTAGCCCCTGTAGCTGTGCAGTTCATTTAGAGGCTCAGTGGCATGGGCAAGGATGTCATCTGTGGTTTTATGCACTGGTCTTTTTCACAACGCAACAAAATAAACTACCGGGAGGTGAGTCTACAGTGCTCTGCTCCCTTGCCACATTTGTATCAGAGCCTTCTGGGGAAATCTGGAGAGCTCCCTCTGTACTCTTCCCCAGGGGATATCTGTACACACTATTTACACAAAATTTTTCATCTGGGATGCTTTACTACATCTGGGAGAGCTAGAGCACTGAAGGACCAGTCAAAATGTTTACAGAATAGACACAGTGAGTAGATTCTTCCACTTGAGGAAATAAGGGTTACAGCCTGCCTAAGGGAAGTCATCAAAGTACCACTTCAGGTCTTTGGCAGAGGCAAACCATGACTGTCTGATGTAGTTATTTCATGAGTCTTAACTGTGTAGTTTATGAGCACATAACATATTGCAACTCAGATGTGCAATCAACTAGTAAGGTGTAGAACAGGCAGGACCTAGATGCTTAGCCCTTTGGAGCAAGGGCATGCACAAATGCCCCTGAAGAGTTTTCCCAGTCAATTTCTGTGATTAAAATGTCCATCTGAAAATTTGACTCTTACAAGCAGTTTATCACATATGATGAATCTGCCATCCTTTTCTGAGAATGCTTCTCCCTTATTTTTATACCCTATGTGCTGCATGAGCCTTAGTGAGGGAAAACAACATCCTGTGAACAAAATATGACTTGCTTATTTATAAATCCTCTGTTAAGGTGTCATGGTTGCAGTTTTGCTGTTAACAACACAGTAGCTTTTAAGCATCCTTATCATAGATCTGGACCGTACTGTTCAGATCAGCTGCAAATGTGAAACAAAACTATAATTCCTTCCCAAAAGGTTTATGAGGAATAGTCAGAGGCTACAGACTGTAGACAAGAGAGTGCTGTGAAACAACTAAAGTGGGTGCAATCTACCAGAAATGAGCATTTTTTATCCTCCTCATTGACTAATGAAGCTGGAACTATTTCTAGCAAGTTTAGCATTTCCAGCAACTGTTTAGTGAAACATGAGCTGGTTTTAAAGCCATTTTTTTCTACAGCTTCACATTATATACACTTTCTCACTATATATCACGTTTTGTATTTTTTTTAACAAAACTGTTATTGAAAACTTATTACAAACATTGTTCTTTCTAACATACTGGTATTTTACTAACCGATTCTGAAAAAAATATCTAATCCTACTTTAAAATAAGCACAGCTTACTTCTATTAAAATAAGTTTTATGTTTCAATCAACTACAACTATAACAAAACTGCTTTCACGGTATTTGAAATAAAAATCATATACATAAAGATTTGCTCTGCTGCCATTCACTGCAGTTCCACAATGTCTGACATAGCTGATGTCTGATCAGAAGCAAACATCTAGTTTTCTTAATTGGGACGGTACAGAAATGTGACATTATCGTGCTACTTTGGTTGTACCTTAAGATCATTTGGTTTGATCTCTTACTGTGGCTGTTTTCTTGCTCAAACTGCTGTATCCATAGCACTGTATCTCCAGCTGGTCAATATTGGAAGGCCCTTATATTATGGACTTAGCTGTGGGCTGCTTCAACCTTCTCTCTCACCCTTTCCAAGTGTTCCACCTACTTCCCTGCGTCAACATTAGTGTTTTTGCATCACCCAGCGTGTCTGACTGTTCACTGATCCAACTGAAACTCACTCTGTAAAAAACAATTAAAAAAATATTTTTCTGTTGAGTATATTTTCATGACCAGTAAAACTAGCACAAAAAAAGGAGGAGGAGAGGCAAGGAAGCAGCCAGTAATCAGATGATCCCAAGATGATGAAGACTTCTTGTAGTATTCTCTCTGAAAGTGAGTGAGTAAAGCTACATCTACTAATAGCTGCTGAGAATCTGTCCCTGTATATATACATGAAATGCTTTCTCTGCATAATTCCTGTAATCACATTTCCTCACGAGGTTCCTGCTTCATTTTGGCTAATATCTAAATCGTCTCTCCTTCTTTTTTCTGAAATCCCTACTCTTCTTTGTCGGATGTCTGTGCATCTCGTTACTGGCTGTATTTCTCTAATATGAAAATGCTGCATTCCCATAAGTAAAACTAGGGGAGTGATTTATGCATTTTTCTGCATGAAAAGGCCCCTTGTGTGCTCCACATGTAAAGGCAGAACAAAGCAGATCCCTACGAACATTTGTTTTCCTTTTAGCAGTTATTGCCATAAAAAGAGGTCAGAATGAAATGAAACAACTTAATGTTTTGTCCCTTGTCCAGCTCTGGTGCCTGATCTGGTTTCAGCTGAAATAATTATGGGTCTCTCTCTGAGTACATGAGAACGGACTCTGGCCCCTTAAGGATTACATCTCGCTCGGTGGTTCCCACAACTTTGGACCAACTGGTCACAGTCCACCAAGCCAGCCATGTGTACGCTTTACTTCTTAATACTTTCTGCAGCCCCAGGTGCAGAGCACTCACGATGGCCTCGAGGACCACCCAGGATTTCTGCACTGCAGCAGTGGAGCCACTGAAATAAGTAACTTGACAATCACACCCTGTAATAAATAGATCTCTTTGGCCAGGAGTTCCAGCACAGCTGAGCTAGTCAGATGTGCTCATCTTTAGGCATTTCAGGAGCAGTCTGAGGGGAGCCATGGCTGGCTTCACTGTCTGGATTTGTTCCTAGATGGAAAGCAAAGCCAAAAGGCAAATAGTTTTCCTAAATAATATTATACGATTTCTAAAAGTTAAGATGACCATTCAGAATCCATTAGGTAAGTGCTGGCACTGTGCACTTGAACGTCTAGTCTGTGAGGAACATAGTGACTGGGAAAGAGTAATGGACTGGTAAATCTTCTGCTTGAAACTTTCTCTTTGGTCACAGAGCAAACGTCATAGGGACCATCTCTCTCCCACATCAGGATGCTCCCAGACCATCTAAAGAGTCCTTATGTGGGAGCCTGATGTCAGTCAGGCTTTCCGCTTTCTGAAGTCCTCACTATTCAGGTAGAATTGACAGGTGCAGAGGTGCTGGTTGAAGCGGTGGTTTGACAAGGAGACAACTTGTCCAGTGCTGAGAGACTGCTGACTTATTTCACACAACACTCCATAAGACTTGAGATCAGCTGCATTCAGTCCCACCACAGCCAAGTGCATCTAGTTAAGTCCCATGGCAGTGAACTCCAATGAATACTTGAGAGTGTAGGAGTTAGAGCAAGCACATATTGCTCTTCTCCCTTGTACATCTACCCACCTCTGGATAAGGGAATTTGTGAGCTCAGCGTTGCATCCAGATCATAATTTTTAAAATCTGCCAGTGGACCTGTCCTCCATGAGGACATATAATCTTTTTCAGACTTCCTTTGGAGTTTTGCCGTCTACCAGATCCTGCATCAATGAGTTCCACAGTTTAGTTATGTGTTGTGTGAAAAAAAGGGCTTCCTTCACTTGGTTTTATATTTGGCAATTAATTTCATTGGATGTCTCCATGTCCCTGTGATGTTAGAAATAATGACTGTATATATACTTTTCTTTATGGCCTCCATCCTTTTACAGTCCTTAATGCAAACTAAGGGTCTTTTCAATTTCTCCTTAAATAAGAGCCATTTCCTACTTCTTATCAGCCTTTTTACCCTCTCTCTATCTTCTTTTGATAAACTACATCCTTTTTTGGTATGAAGAAATGGCAGAAATGCATGCAATATTTGAGATGCAGATGAATCGTGAATTCAAAAGCAGACATAATTATATTTTCTGTTTTGTTCTCTCTGTATTCTTTCCATAATAACTCAGTTCCTAGTTTTGGTTTTACCTGATATAAGAATGTCTGCTGCTTCTGCTGAAGTTGATGGTGAAAGTTCTGATCTGATTTCCATGAAGGCAGGTTGAAGCCCTGGCCCAGGGCTCACCCAGCAGCCCTGCACTAATATCCTGAGTTATCAGGCCACCTATCAGGACTCTGTTGTTCAGCCTTTTGTTCATCTGAGGAGTAGATCTGCATGGATTCCATGACAGATCAATGACTCTAGGCTTCTCTTGAGAGAAAGGGAATAATTTATCATTGCTAATGGTTTGTTTTCTGTATCGATCTTCTTACCTCCCCCTGACATGCAGCTCTGCTTATGAGGAAGTGCTCTCAGAAATATCCCCAATAAAAACCACTTTATTTCTGGACAGAACTCGGTATGTTGGACATAACAGTTTTAGGTCCTTCTGATCAGGTGGGATTATTTTTGGCTGTGCTCTGACTGTTTTATGACCAACTAAAAAACTGTCAGTAGATGTTAGTGTAATTCTTACATACAATGCTATAGGCAAGGGAGTAAGGTCAGAACATTCACCCTGTTTTCCACAGTCAGGTGGCATTGCCCACTCCAGCAGTTTCTTTTGAAATAACTGAACTCCAAAGTCTGACACTCACATGATGACATGAGAATTGCAAAGTCAATTTTTAAAGCAATTTTCTCTCTCTCATCACACCAGAAATAAAAGAAAAAATCTTCACTCAAACACGTTCTTATGTCTCAGAAAACACAGGAATTAAAAAGAACAGCCTTCCTCTCTGTAGGTTTAGCCTCCAAAGCAGGTGTGTCTTTGAGCTTTTGGGATCCACAGGAAGGTGATATCAGGAATGGCAAGCTAGCTCTGCTACAGACAGTGACACAATTCCCAGCAAGTTCATTATGAATATGGTTTTACCCAAGGGCTTTACTAGCTAGCAACTGTTACTGTATTTATGCACTGTTAGAGGACTCATGATGTAAAGTGCCAAGCTTTTCAGGTAGTTTCTGCTTAGCATCTGCACAGACATGCATAGGAAATGTCACAGTTGAGGCACAGTCTTTGATTGTTGCATTTGGGTTCGCCATTTTGTATATGAAGGCAGAAGATAAAATGAATTGATTTCTTCTAGGTCCTAACTTTGTTCCCCAGAGAAGTAGATTTCAAGGGGATTGCTTCTATGAGCAAAATTACTCACATGCATGTATCTTCGCAGGATCAGCACCTAAATTCGTGCGTTTCTTCTCACAGAGCAATTACTTTTCACATTTGATTTTAACAATGTTAGCTCCCAATTCAATTAACATCACCACTATTTTCTCTTGACAATTTCATGGCAAGTCTATAGGGATCCCATTAAAATGTCATTATATTGCTGCTGTGTTGTAAGACTTCAGTGGGAAAACAATTTCAGCGCAAGTCTACAGAGATCTTGTTATGAAGCTGTTAGAATGTGAAATGCAAATGGCATCAATTATTTCAGTGTGAGCCTGTGGAGTCCCAATCCCAACGTTGTCATGATATGAAGTTAAAAAGAAAAATCATTCCAACTTTCATGTACGGAGATGCCAGGATGATGTGAGAATTAAGGGAGTAAAGGAAAGAGAGGAAGGGGCAAAACACTTTTAACGCATTGTTACAGTGATGTGGGACAACAAATGGAATTCATAGGTCATATATTATGGTCACTGTATGACCTTGACAACCCTAGTCCTTAGGCTTCTGTATATACAGTCCTCTAATCCCATATGCAGAGGGTTTACACAACGATATTATAGTGATAGGGGGTATTTTTAGATCCCTACAAAGAAAGGATGCATTCCTGCTGCACATATTTTGAGCAGAATGTAGTTTCCCATAGCTGAAGTTTACTCTGCACCATGCAACACATAAGTACCCCTTAAATCCATGGTAAGTCTAATCATGTCTGTACATTTAATCTGTGTAATTCTCTAGAAATAATTAGAAGAGAAGGATCTCCAAGCCCAGAGGGTGGATCCCCACTGTGTGCTAAGGGCAGCTCCAAAGCTGCATTGATACCAGGCGCATCAGTCACGCAGACAGCAAACCCGTGAAAGGAAGCTCAGATGCAGCTCGAATGTGCCCTGTGGAGCACATCCGACATTGGTCCTCCCAGCACATGTACAGAGGGGGACTTGTCTCCCTGGACGTTGCCTGTGTGGAAGTTGCCTGGATGGTCACTTGTATGCCCTAAACCCCGTTGTTTCCTAGGGCGGGAGAGAAAGCCACAGGGTCTCTGTGAGTGAGGCTGGGAGATGGCTGATCATGCCGTGCTGGGTTATTACTATCTGGGTGAGTGAAGACAGAGGGATTAGCCCCAAAGGCAAGAGCTTGGTGAGGTTAGTTAAGGAGGGGGAGCAGTCACTGTGGGAACGGATAGAAATGATATGAATATCTGGAAGATGTGACTGAGTACAGTATCAAAAATGTATCTTTCCATGCTGTGCCAAGCATAGATTTTTTGGTGTGCAGAGCCTGCATCCCCATGTTTTTGTGCAGATATGCTCCTCTCCATTTGCAAAAGATCTACACAAAGTAAAACTAAAGTAATGGTTAAACATAGTAAGCTCCAAAAAGTGCTCAGGCTTTCAGTCAATCCCTTTGGACTTCGGTCCAAACTCATCTGGTCAATGATAGGCTACAGAAAAATATTCATTTTGCCAGTACGGGCCAAGGATGTTGATGAATGTTACCTACTCTTCTGCCACAAACAATATGAGTCTGAAAGGACAGATCTGTCTGATAGGACAGATAATCTCCTTAAGTTCCCATCACAAATGAATGTTTGCTTTTCCAGAAAATTGTCAACATTGTCAGCATCACCTTTGAGCAGTCCCAGAACCATCAAGGGCCTCGGTACAGGTCCAGGAATCCATGCCTGGAGGAAAAATGGGATTTCCTCTTTTTCTTCTCCTTTCCTAAAGACATTACAGGTTTGACTGTTTATAACTCTGGCCTTCTGTGGATAAAATGCGATCTATGAAACCCTTCAGAAACACAGGACTCCTGAATGGCAAGATCTTAGAAAATGTCTCAGATTTAGGAACTACCCTAGGGGAGTTGATCTGACCATATCTGATGTGTCTGCCTACATGTACTTATGACGGCATTTCACAGGAGACGCAGCAGCAGCAGCAGCGCATACTGCATTGCACTCACAGAAGTCCGTAATAAATAATTCTGTAGATGCCACAGTGCTTTCAACACAAAAAGGCTGAGTTCAAGGAGCTGTAATTGCCTTATGTTTCTTAACATCTGTTCAATTAACCAAGTTAACAACTTTGTTTATACTTGCTCTGAAGCCAGGTATTCTTTGCAAGCTGAAACTTTTTTTTTTGTAAGGACAGGCAGTTACCAAAAGAGTTTCTACCTCACTCCAGCATGACATTGGTATCATCTATCTGTAGTATTCACTTCCAGAAGTATTAGAAGGGAATAACATTTATGGAGATTAGATGGTTTAATATTCCTTTTAACTTACTGAAGCGTGAAAAGGGAAGTACTATGGTAACACCTCAACATCCTTCTGCTGATATTGCCAAATCATGGGCAGGCTGTGGTATGTTACGCAAGCCGCTACACTTGCCAATGCTCAGAAATCTCCGTTTGTAGCTCATCCACATGGGGAGCATTGGACTAGAGTATCTGTTGGGAGTTTTGTCCTCACGCTGTGTCTGCTAAGATGCACCAGAGATAGTCAGTGACTTGATTGCAAGACTAGAAGATTTTTATGTTCTCTTTTCTGAGCTGCATGTTAGGCAACAAATCTATGATATCCTTTGCTATTATAATGGGCAACATTATGAAAGTTTCCCCAGCTGAACAGCTACTGTAGTTGGTGGCAGCTGCTATAGCTGTGAGTTACTCCGAAGAGTAACATCTTGTGGGTAGCCTGTGTTGTTTATATGTGGACAGATAGAGCTCAAGGGGGTCTGCATCCTGGCAATCTTCTTTCTGCACTGCAAATAATACAGACTTATTGAAACATTCTTAATCTGCATAATCAGGACAGAAAATGAATGTGAACAGACTCACTCATAAAATTTCTCTCTCTCCTGCTTTTATACTCCCAGACCTCCTCTGTGAACAGCCTCCTCTGCAATGTATTTTGCTATTTCTGGATCTATTCCAAGACAGAAAGCAGAAGAGCACCAACATTGCTCTGGGATAGCTGAGTTAAAAAGCAAAAACCAGAAAAACAAAACTCAACAGGCAACCTAAATTGTATCTGAAGCCAGCTTAGGTTGATAGGGGTTATTTAACCCAAATCAGTTCACCCATCTCCTCCTCCATTTAGCTACAATGTTTATTTTGCACAGGAATTAATAGAGATGATAAGTGATAGATCTTTGCAAAACATTTACGAATGAACCAGCATCCCAAATTTGCATAGCCCAGAGCTCGTACTATAAGTTCAATCAAGTTTTGCACACATGCCTGCAGAGCAAGGTGGCTTGTTGAGCCTCTGTTAAATTCAACAAGCTCCAGTGGCTATAATGAGAACCAGATAAAAGACCAGTTGAGAGGTGCTCTGGCTCTGGATAGCTGGTTGCCAACAGCCACTTTTGCTGCAGAATAGAAGAAATAAGGCCAGAGGGATGGCCAGAGAGGACAGGAGGGAAGGCAGCAGGAGAAGGAGGTTGGAGCTGGGTGCCAAGGCAACAAGGCGGAACAAACCCTCTGAGTGATAAGCTTCCCATTCACATCAAGCAGAAGAGGATAATATCCCAGACACTTCCCTTCCTGCAGGGGTGGTTATCCCTGTTGTCTACTCCTAGATACCTCCTTCCTCTCTCCCCTTTTCCCTGGCATCATGAAGCACATGTTCTGAGTCTGTTGGCTGGGACAATGATGCGGTCACACCCAAATCCACTCAGACTTGGAAAGGGATGAAGGGGGAAAGAGACACTGCCAGACTGGAAATCCTGCCCCAGGGCTGTACCACACTCCTCGGTACAACCCCAACGCAGCCTGGTTCCTCCCCAGGTCAGACAACCATACCAGATTCAGTGTGGGCCTGCTGGGACTAGATGAGAGGTCCTGTGCTCTCCTGTAATACTACAAGGCTCAGCTTTGCATGAAGTGATTTGTCAGTATTTTCCTGCTAGCATTTGGCTTTTCTCTTGGCTTTGCTCCTCACTGCTGTTAACTGTCCTGACAAATGAAAGTCATTCTGAAACTATGTGGCTTTGTAATTATTATCTTTGGTAAATGTTTTGAAAGCTGAAGAGTTGCTGTTTGCTCCCTCACAAGCTGGAAATGCCTGCCAGAAGTTCAATTTAACTGTCAACACCTCTGCTCACAAACTTAAATATTTTGGAGTCTGTCTTTATAGTTACATATATTAGCAAGTTCTGCTTTCTGTAGGACAGACAACTGGTTTCTAATAAGAACGTATTCCTGTTTAGTCATGTTCCTTTATTTAAGGCTGATGTTGAACTAGTTTTCATCTCTCCATGCAAGTATTCATGCCAGAAATAGGTTTTCTGAGTTCACTGTTGACTATAGCCCTTCAGGGTCTCAGTGCTTTAAAAAAAAACAGATCCTGGATAACCTCATGACTGACATTGCTACCAGCTTTTTGAAGTTGGAATGGTAATGCCTGGAAAAACTTGTGGTATGTCCCTCCCATTTCCATGAGCACTTTCACACACAGATACAAACAAAAACACGCTTGGTAACTACAGGGGGAGAATTTGTGAGCACTGAATTAGGCACATTGATAGCCAGTTGAAGAAAGAGCCTGAGAATGTGGATTTAATAGACATATTCAGCCTGTGTCAAATGAATCAACCCCCAAGTTTCATGGCAGTCGATGGCAAAAACTGTATTCTGTTCTGTGGAAGCCAGCCAGGTTGTATTTGGTATTAACAGGAAATTGGTACCTTGGGCGCTTTTGAAAATCCTCCTAAGATTTAGATCTTCAGACTGATGCCCAACTCTCATGGACTTTAGATGGAATTAGATACCTGTGTGGTCTTGAGGATCGGGGCTGCAGAAAGATTTCCAAAAATGCTGATGCACTTAGTTGCCTTTAATTTCACATGAGAAATTGTATCTGCATCTTTAAGCTCCAGAAATCTGAACCAACTCTATTCCACCTCATTCCTTTGCATCCTCTGTCATAAGGAGTAGGAATAAGAATTATTTGCAGTGGGATATACTCAAACCTCATTAGTTTTGGCTGTGTTTTTAAAGGAACTCAGTACGCGTTCATCCTTAAGACACAATGGGAGCTGGGTATGACCTTTATTGGATACCCCAGTAATAGCCCCTCTTCATTAAGAACCCTGCACATTCCCAAAAGACTATTCTTTCATCCTGGCTGGACAGTGCTCAGCCACAGTCTGCTTTCCATGGGCAGAGGCAGGAGGAGAAACAATGATGTTAACAAGAACCAGATAGAGAGAATATGCCCTAAAATCTTCCCATGCTGAAGAATGCTTGGGCATGACCACAGCAACTTGGGTGGGGAAAGGCAGAGTGGACAACTGTCTCCTTCAGAGTTCATGCACATTAAGGGCCCATAAGGAAATAGCCTGATTTTCAGGGTTGCATTTACGCTCCTCTGAAACTCACAGCATTTCTTCCACATAAGTCTAGGTGCCTCCCTTTGGTAGCTGCCTTTAAGTTCTGTGTGAGAATTCAGTTCAAAAGTAAAATCTTCATTGTTCAAGATGTTTCTGTGGATGCCACTAGCAAATTCATTACTAAATGCCACAGAAAATAACTATGTCTGCTGACACAATCCCTGGAATGATGAGTTATTAATTAGGCCATTTTTTTCACATGTCACCACCTAATCTGTTATATTATATCCCTCTACAATTTCCAATAAAAATAAAGCTGCTTTCATATTAATTTGGGGCTTTGTCATAGGAGGAATTGGGTTTGCATTCTTTGTTGGGGTTGTGTGTGTGTGTGTGTGTATCAGGAACCAATACATTAATGAGACTTCAAGAGCAAAAAACTCTTTAACATGGAAGAGAAATAATCTCCTACACAGAACAGAGCACACTGAAGCATAAATAGGACAGACTGCATGGCAGTAAGTACAAGCAGCTGGTCAGAGCAGATTCACAGAGTGGAGCTATAAGGGGATAAGAGATTCATTTAGCTTTAGAAAGTACCTAATGTGCCAAAATAGCCCAAATGATAGGGTTTCCCTGATCGCCGTGGATAAATTTCATGCCAGGGCTGAGACCCTCATTGCGCTAGCACCTTTAACTCACCTAGATTAAATTTTGGCCCTGTGAAAGCTCAGAGGACTCGGGCTTCTGATACTGACTTTGTGCAACCCCTTTGTATCAGTCTAGATTTCACCTCACAGCCACTCATGTGCAGTGCTGGTGCCAAAAAGTAAAGTGAGAACTAAAGTCTTCAGCAAGGTACTTAACATGTGAATTGTTGGGCAATGGGGAAAATAATCCCACAGTTCAGATGTACTGTTAGGATATGCTTATGAATGTGCTTGGAACTTGATTTATCAGAAAGCAGTAACACCAGAACCTGAGTTTTAGAAGTGTCAAGCAACATTGCCACCAGGACAGTCTAAGAGAATATAGCAGCACATGGAGCAGGAAATTAAGAATATAAGCATAAGAATAGTGTTGCCCACAAGGGAGGATCCCGGAGGAGGCAGAAAAAATGTTCTTTTATGGAGAATGCTGTTCTGGAAAGTGGTATAAAGAACGTTTTTGCTATGAGGAGCAATGGCAGCAAATGAGCAGAAAGACTAGGAGAACTGAAATGTAGTTTCTCAACATCTAGTTACAAAGGTAATAAACAAGGTGAGTTGCCTGGAAAGGCTATGAAAGGTCTATGAAAGGTGATTTAAATCTATTTTAAACACCATGATGATAGTACTGAAGGAGGAATTGGTGACAGCTATTGTGAGCAAAAGAGGTGGTTCTGGTGACTAGAGCAGAACCACTGATTTCTATCTACAGTCAATCTTCTGGCTCCCTAAATAGCCCTGGGCAGGCCACTGAGGTGCTAGTGCTGCACCAAGCCTCAAACATCACTCTCCAGTCCCCATCAGGGACAAGCAAAGCCCAAAATGCAGAGGACTCAGCAGAGGTATGATGTGAAGTGACTGACCCGGCTGGTGAAGAGGCTACCTGAGTGAGCTGTGCCTTAAGGACACGCTGCCTGCCCTGTGTGCCCGTGCAGCCTCCTCGCACCCTGCCACAGCTAGCTGCAATCCTCTTTACAGGCATTAGTAATCTTTGCAGGGGGAAGGATGGAGAGAAGTGACTTCAGATCTTTAACGTAATAAAAGCGCTTTACATTTGTTCACATGAAACCTTTTCATATGTGAAATAATGTTATTCATTTTCTCAGGAATAAACCAAGTTTCTATAAATGCAAATTCAAAAGGTAACAGTGCCCTTCAGTATATTCACTGTCTTGAAGCCACACTGGCACAAGATGACAATGAAATGGAAATTTTCTCTACAAATATCTTTCAACAGAGAGTTGTCCCATGGTGCGTGGGGTGAATGCCAGCTTGTGGCAGTCCCTTCACTCCCCTGCAAGGCAGCACTGAGCATCAGCCCTACCTGCACAGCGGTGCACTACGTACTACCAGAGCTGTCATCTGCAGCTTGTATTCATAATTGTCAGGCACAGGAGATGAAAAATTACTGCAAAATCATTTTGTAACACTGAATTTGTACAGCCAGGTGCCTCTGTACATGGCTTTCTCTGTGTTGCATGGCCAGGAGAGGTGTACAGCAATGGGATATGTCAGCAAAGGAGGGCTGGACTTTCCCTGGTCCAGTTCTCTGCTGCTACCTGCTCTCTCCCAGTAGAAAATCTGTACCCATATTTATACCTGAAGTAGAGAGATCTCAATATATGGAAGGTTCTTTTCAGAAGCAAAAATCATGGAGATTTGTACTTCAACAGCACTCTTACCTTTTACAGTTTTACCCGCTGTGAGTGTGCATGCACGTGTTTTGGGCTGATCATCTCTGTTCAGTGAACAAAAAATAGTGGGGATACTTTAAATTTGGAAAGTTCTTAATTAAATGCATTAGGAGAAATCCCCCAAGCCTGCCATGCAGATAGACACAGACCCCACCCCAGGAACCCTTAGGAAGGGTTATCTGCATGACTTTCATCTGCCCAGCTAATTTCTTTGTCTCTCAGTATAACCCTTTCTGAGACACTCTATCCTTTTACAGTTCTCTAATACACTCAGTTGAAAGCCGCCGGAGAAGTGCCAAATGTCAGTGTCATTCCTGTTGGCAAGTATAACTGTGGAAGATCCCTTTCTCGTCTCATGCTGCTGCGATGTGCCTTTGTTTTTCACACAGACATGCAGAACTCTGACTTCTGCTTGACTCTCCAGGGGAGAGAGATGCTGAAATGCCTTGTTCCAGATGCACGCTTTTGTACAGTGTGTTTAGCAATGCTCATTCACCAATGGAACCCGTACTGTCACCTTCTAGACAGCAAGTAACCTGAGAGAGGAATGTGTCAAGGAGTGAAAGTCTTCTGTGCTGCGGGAACAGTTTCACCTCCACCTCCCAGAACCTGCAGGCTAGGTAAAGTGGCCAGAATCAATATAATGTGTATTAAAAGAGGCATGGATTTGGCTTTTGGGAAGAATCTCCTTGTCATCTGAGCCAAGAAATACAATCCCTGGAGCTAGTTTGCATCAGAAAGCCAGATCATTCTTCCCTGGTCTCCTCCTGAGCCCTGGGGATTACACAGCACCTGTACATCTTATTCCTTTTACAGGTCTGTTAACATAACAGGACACAGTGGCTGGTCTGGAAGCACCCATCTGCCTTGGCACCCTGCGGTGACATGTTCAGAGCTACCCTGTTTGTTGGTGGTAGCCTCACTGCTACACTGGGCATAGTCTCAAGCTTGAGTGCTCTCAGGCAGGGAGGCTCTCCTGAATGCAAGGAGCTGTCCTTCTTCATCTCTTCCCTCCTTCCAACTTGAAACATGAAAGAATTTACATTTCAGAGTCTCTTTAGGATTTCTTTACATCTTTTCTCTTGTCATAGGGGCCAACCTGTGACAGAAAGTGTGGGCACATGATGTCGGATGATGCCAGGACCAACAGGTGACCAACCTGCCCTGTAAATCAAGCTTAACATCAGTTCCCGAATGTGATTTAACCACCTTACTTCATAATCCCAAATTTAAAATTTTGCTTTATGGCCCTTGTGCTTCCTTCCACCTCAGCAATGTGGCAACAAGGATATCACTTTAAGGAAGTGCAGTAACAAATACTCAGCTTAGGTAGTGACAGGGCTACATCTGAAATCTCACCAGAATGCAAATAAATCCTCAGTACTCTGAGACCTCATGCCAGCCTCCATGCCAACCCGTTATTTGAACAAAATTTCCTGAAAACTGACGTCTCTATCCAACCTCAGTAACACGGTGTGACTGAGATGGGCTCCAGTGCCAGCAAATGGATTGGGTTCAGTGTTCAGTCAGTGAGTGCTTACATTGATATTGCACTGTTTCTGCAACCCACAGACCCCAGGACAGTTGTTCCACCTGAACACTCAGTAGCCAGATGACTGCACACAGCTGGGCTCCTCTGAAGCTTCTTCACCGCTGGTGAATTATTTCTTAGTGTGTCCAAGATCACAGATCCCAAATATAGTCAAGATTTTCAGTGTATGAATTCACAGGAACTGTCTTGTGTCCAAATAGCTCGCAATTATTCTTCAAAATGTTCATGGCAAAATCTTGTCCAGCTTATTAACAACTCTCTTGTCAATCCAGTGCAGACCCCTGGATTCAAGTGCAGTAATTAAACAGATGAAACTTTCAAACTCAAGGACAGAAGAAAGTACATACTATTTGGAGCTCTTGGCAGTAAGGCACACATGAAATAGCATGAAATATGACATTGCCTGAACACTCCAGTTCCTATCTCAGGTAATCGTTTGCCTTCAGAGAGGAGAGGAGGAGGAAGAAGAACTGCCGAGCTGTTGAATTGTTTAACAGTAGCTGTAAACGCTGTGTTGACCCATGCTCTGACACAGTCTCCTTGCTTTCTGGCTCCCGCTGACAATAACACCATAGCAGCTTGTCTCTTGAGCAAATAGATTCATCAGTCTGGTTATGTTTGCATGTATTAATGCATTTAGAGAGATCTCTAATCCATCCAAAGCTGAAACTGTGACTCGATCCAAAAGGTTAATGCACTGCTTTTACATAGTGCAATGAATAAGTTGAACTTGTATGTTATCACTCATTGTTTAAACACCGTAACACCTCACAAATACACACTGCCTTTCAGACAGGAACTTCAAAACATTTCTCCAATCACCAATTTAATCCCACAATGCACCAGCCAAGTCAGCTGGCAGTTACAGCTTTCCCCTTTTTAGGTAGGTAAACTGAGGCTGAGAAAGCTCAAACACAGATGTCCAACACGGCTTGTTTTCAAAGACACGAGCTCCTTACAGCTGTGATTGCTTTAGGATTCCTACATACCTCTGAACTTCAGATAACATTTATGGAAATAAATAATGAAGTGAATAATGAAGTGACCAAAACATGAATAAAGACGACAGCGTATGAATATATTTTCCTGTCCTTTTTGTGATCTTTTAGACTTCATAACTTGTTTTATACATGCAGGGAAGATGAATGGAAGGCCAGGGTTTTGGGGGTTATTTTGCCAGAAGGAATGGTTTGTGTTCCCTAACAAAGACACCTAATTTTTAGCGAAAGCTGAAAAGAGGAAGAGAATTCCATACTACTGGTATTATATATCCCCATGTTTGTGCACACTGGCCTGTCTCCAAAGCAGAGCGTGTGGAAACCATATGACTACTATTGAATATGTGCCTAAATCAAATTTGCAGTGTTTTTGCTTGCCAAGCACAAGCCTCCAGTGGGGTTAGATACCATATGTTAGGAAGAAAACAGGTTGCAGTTTTATTGCCTACCTTTCCAGGTGCAGGATGATCTTGCCAAACTAAGTGACATCCAATTGTATAGAAACTCCACAACCTTCTGCTTTATTCTGAGCCCCAAAGCCCATCATAATACCTCCAGAACGGTTGACCAAAGTAGCCACCTACCTCTTCAAAAGCAGTTTCTGTAAACAGAGAGGGAAATGAAGAAGGTAAGGCTTTGGATCTTTCCTCCGTCTGAACTTGGGAAAAACGCATTTGTGGGAGAGATTGTTAGAGAAGGCATCAGGAAGCAACATGCACCCTGCACTTCAAGGCATCATTCCCTTTGCAGCAGCACTAAAAATTTCAAAATGTGTTTTTGTTCCTTGTTGGCACAAACCCAAATCTTTTAGAGCAGAGTCTCTGCTGTAGATTGAATATGTGTTTTGCTGCTCATGACTCCAGGCACAAACTGAAAAGCCTGATCCAGCTGCCAGGTTCAAAGGGAAGGGGCTCAAATACGGTTTTCCACTTTTGGCCAGGAAACTAGAATGGAAGACTAGCCACTGGACATCTGTCATTTTATTTAGAAATATGGAACCTTCTGACATAAATGCTAAGAGTGGTCATAGTGAATCAGACCAAAGATCCATCCAGCCCAGCAACCTGTCTCTAAGACAGAGCAAACTCACATAACCACATTCCAACATCTTGCTGCTCAGGAACTTCCAGTTCAAAAATAATTTGTATTTGGTGGGCCTTGATGGATGGCCTTCTCTTCTGTTAATTTTCCCTGTCTCTCCCTGAATCAAGGTCAGCTTTCACCATTCACAGCATCCTGCAGCAGAGCATTCCTACTGTTTCCAGACATGTTGTATAAGGGAATACTTTCTTCTGTTTGGTTTGAATATCCCACCTTTATTTCTCGTACAGTATCATTCCATACACTTCACCATCCTTGTCGCCCTTCTCTGAACCTTTTCCAGCTTTGCTCTGTCCTTTTAGACAGGAGGGGCTCAGAACGACACACAATATTCATGGCAAAGGTATGCTGTAGATTTAGGCCATCAGCTTATATGGACTGCTTTTTCTCCATATGCATCACTTCATGTTTATTTACCTCGAATCTCATCTGCTGTCTCAGGGCAGAATTACCTTACCTGTACTACATTACATTTGTCAGTCTATGGAGAGTCACATCAAGGAGAAGAATGCCCTGAGCAGGCAAACATAGCACACCTAGCACACTAAGTACACTAAAAAACCTGTATGGGGGGACTCACACTTCTAACAATGATGGATTTCCAGATCAAAAATTTTGCAAAAGCATGAAAGTAAGAACGGAGTTTGTATAGCCAGCTAGGCATGAGGGATAATTATATGAGAATGCGAAGATTTTTTTGGCGCCTCTTTGAGAGAAAAAGGTGCAAAAGCCCACCTAAAATACTGCATGACTGCTGGGATAGATTATAATGTCTAACAAGTACTTTTAGCACTTTCTTACTTACTTAATAGAGAAGATAACTGGTATCCACTTATAAGTTTGCAGGTAACATCAGTTGTGGGGCAGAGAGCGGACAGAAGCCAGGGTCACCCGGGCCTCAAACATGGAACATTTGACATCAATGTCACACACCTCACTTTTAGTATTATTTACCTCTGCGTCCGGCTTCACTGCAGACACCAAGGAGTGGATATCCAGGCATCACAGCTCTGCTCCAATATTGGTTAAAATAATTTATTTACCATTTACAATCAAAAGCTGATCAAAGACTGATTTTACTGTTGAGCTAGCGTTGTCTTAATCATGTACATCACAAATCCCAGGCCAGGCTTCCTTCTCAGAAAGCCCTGTGCTCTCCACGCTTAACCTTGGTTGATCTTCTTGGAAGCCAAATGCTTGATCTGGTCTTTTGGGATTTATCCATTGGTAATCTGTGCAAGAGTTTGAAAAATCAAAATCTTTCACAAATGCCCAGTGTCTCCATTCCAGCAGGCATTTCCTGCTGAACTGATGATGATGATAGAACAATTTTCCCTGGTGGATCCTGGTCACCACATGAGCCTTTATAGAGTTCTCAGAGATGTTGTCTCATGCCCAGTTACTGCTGTCATTTTTCCCACCACCATAAGTGTGTTGCCTGGGACTCTCTATTGCAGCTCATAGAAAAGAATAGAGAGACACAAACCTGAAGCAATTAATCCAAACAGTGAGAGCAGCTGAACTGTCTGGGAAAGGGTCACAGTAATGACAGAGAACAGCACTGTCCAAGTACTCTAGTTAAAGGCAAATAGGAAGCCAGGCAGACAGACAAATGAAAAATGCCAATGTCAGGATCCAATGGAAAGCAAGAAGGGAAAATGTTCAGCCTATAAGAAATCATGGGAAAAGTGGAGCATTGTAAAAAGGCTTGTGTTATATTCCAGCATTATGATTATCCCATGGTAGTGGGGATCTAGCCTAGGACTGGTCTTCTGATGCAGGCAGCAGTATCTGCTGTGTAACTTTACCAGCTCTGAAGGTACTCTAGATGCACATGCTGTAGAAGAAACATATTGACCAAATGATTGCACCCCTTCTACTGGATGCACTTACAGCCACTTACAGGCTCATGGATCAAGTCAATTCTAGGTGGATGGGAAGCCCTCTGAAATCCCTTCCCAGAAACACTGATAAACAACAGTAATAGAATGCTAGTAGATATCTTCACAAGGAGAACAAAAAATATAAAGCAGAGTCATCAAAACCCTAAAAAAACGTGACCGATGATTGACTGTATTCAGGGAAACCAATTTAAGGCCAGTGTGCAAAGCTGAGAAACCCATGAAACGAGAGAAGCTTTCTTACTGGACACATCCATAACTGGCAGTCTGGAGAACTGACCATTGCTGGACAGCAGGGCACCGCAAAGCACAGATCTGATTGCCATATGACACTGTATGAGTGTGCAAAGAGAGAGAATCATCAACCTCATGTAGCCTATGTAACTGCTTCCCTCACAGGTGAAACTGAAAGGAGCAATAGTCACACGAAGGGACATGGTCAAGTAACTACAGCTGCCTGTTTTCTGTTTACCTTGGCTCTCTGTTTGACTCATTGGTCTGCCTGAACACCTAAAGGAAGACATCAGATAGGGTGGGAAGAGAGTCCAGTCCTGCGATGCTGGAATATAACAATTCACCCTCCCATTAGCACAAAAAAGATGGGCAGGAGAACCAAAAGTCTGCTTCACTTGATGCTACAGCTTAGTAGGACTACGACTACACAGAGAAACATGATAACTAAATGAGCAGCCCCTAAAAAGCTGGAAAGAAGTGTTTTAAGCAGCCTCAAATCTGCTTGAAACAGATTTGGTAGCCATCAAATCTTTTTATAAAGCAATAGCAAAAGGCAGCAGTCTAAGCTTTGTTAAGAAAGAGATCATAAAAGAAAGGTAGACATGTGACCATGGAGAGACAAAGCTGCAGACATCTCCAAGAAATAAGGAAGTAAATGGTTGGTTGACAGGAGGATATAAGCCAAAGCCTCAGGTAGGAAAGTCAGAAGAAACAAGGAGAACATGCAACAAAACAAACCAGCATGATGTAAGCCAAGAAAAGGAATGCAGTGACCAGATGGATGGAAGGTCCCTACTGTCAGCAATAACATGAGCAACAGGAGACTAGTTCAGGGAAGGGATACTAATGTTAATCTGTGATGGGCTGCTGGTAGAAGAACATCTTGCTGGGGTACAGACTCTCGAGTGACACACTGAGCAATACATTTGGCATGGGTCTCACACTCTCATGCCGTCACACCTTTGTCGCACCCATTTGCAGTGCAGTGATCCTTCTTCTGGTTCATGACCCTATGGGGCAAAACCAGGTAATTCATCTAATATATGATAGGCCATCTGGTTGTGCCTGACGCAGGGGGCTCTGGAGCCATGGCGTATGGAAGCCACATTGCAGGTCTGTGGCTGGGCCTGTCTTCCCAGAGGTTTCAGAGAAACCCCACTGAAATGTTTGATCTTTGGCACCAACCTCCGTCTTTCGCTGCTTCCTGTGGTGTGACATGCAATCCTCTTCTGCTATTGCCCAGTAAGCAGTACACGGACAACACTGACCATTTTTCCACTGGGCACAAGCTCCCAGAATCTCTTACAGGAGCGGTGCATTTCTGCTCTAGCCACGCTCAGGGCCTTTGTTTTGCTACCAATACCCATTTGCACATGCACAGAAAGATTTAGCACCAAGACAAGAGCAACTGAAAATTAGTTACCAATTTTAATAGCATGTTCCATGCATTTGTTTTCTCCAGATTTAAAGCAAGTTGGGTTAAAACTCCTTAAATGTTATAATCTTTAATTTTAAAAGACAGTCTTCCTTTGGGCACCATCAGAGCAATGGAAACAACTACAGAAAATACAGCGGAATCAGGTATCACTTGTAAGAAAGTAACTGGGGATGTAGTATTCCATTACACAGGATGCATTTGTACCATTTTAGCTTGCACAGATGGAAATATAGTTCAATGTTTCAACATCATTTGACTTTCACATGTTAAAATATTGATAAGTGCTGCACAGGATAATGCCCCTGTGGTTTCAAGTAGTAACTAGAGCATGATGTTTATCGAAGTGAAATACAGCAAAGCCTTTAACAAGTATTTAAAATTCTGGGAATCATTCTCAACACTGTCATAGATTATTTCTTTATTTTTCTCCAGCTAATCTCTGTTGATATCTTCCAGTTTGTGAGTGTTAAAATAGAATTCATCTTCTCATCACCTCAATGCTTCTGTGTTACAAGAAACTCTGTAGAAAAAAAAATTAAAATATTTCCGATTTGAAAACTAAAATGCTGCTGTCATACATGAAACAGCAAACTTCAATAAAGAAAAACAATGCTACATAAAATAGGCATAAATGGGCCATAGACTCCCTGTTCTAAATATTTATGGATCTTTATGCTTCAGCAAGAACATATGAAAGCCATAAAACACATGATTATCCAGACTGCTCAACAAGGTCTAACTTGTATCATGTCAAAACTTCAGTTCTAAAATGCATAGTATTTCCTACACCACTTAGGATTGCTAAGACCAAATTAGTCCAACCAGAAGCCAGTGGAGGCCAGAAAAGATGTCACTTTAATATATTTGAAGGGAAGATGGGCCATGGAGCATTTTCTGAAAGTGCAGATCACAGGGGTAAGACCGGCATTCATTCAGAATTCATCCATCCAGTCTGCAGCATCAAATTTAGCACAGAGGTGCTTTGGTCCCCTATGAAAGCTAGGCTTCATTTTACACTTCCCATTGGCACAAGCATGGAAAAATCAAAGAGAAAGGTAGTTCACCAGATATAGTTCAGGTGAACAGACTGAAAAGTGTTTCAAATTCTCCAAATATAATTTGGAGGAAAAAGAAAAGTTTTCAGGCACTTGAGCAACTATGCATCAGCATACACAGCTCTACAAGGGATTTAGGAACTTGACTCTGAAATAGGTAATTCTTTAGGATGAGCTGTTTAACCATGTTGTCTCTGGGACAAGACTGCTGGGCGAACACTGAGTAGAGCACATCCACATGGGAAGCCTGAGTCATTCCCAAATAGTTGTTCAGTACCAGGAGTAGGGCTTGCAATTTATCTGTGAAGGTGCATGGCAAAGCTTCTCCTCTTCATCTAACTTCACGGTAGTTTTAAAGACCAAGGAGCATTGTTAGACTGTAAACAGGATATTGTTTTCCTCTTCTCAAACAAAATAAGAAAAATAAATGCTATTCGTCCCATTGTCTGATTGTAGGAATGCTTAAGGCATTATTCTGATCTGATCTGAATTCTCTCAGTGCCAGGAGGCACACAAGGCGCGAACATCGTTCTTCCACTTCGATCGGTCTGCGGCTGCGTGCTCTGGGGTCCCAAGGGCCACAGCGCAGTCTTCTGTTGTTTTTTTCCTCAAGACATGACCGATCCAGTTCCATCTCCTCCTCCTCACTTCACTACTGATTTTTCTCCATCTCCAAGTTGATGCTCGTCGTTTCTGCAACTTTTTATTTTTTTTCTGGGAGGAGGTAGTTGGCCTCCTGCCCAACCCCCATGACTTGGAGGGCCAGTGGTTTTTCTGTCAGGGTGGCCTTCCCTTAGGCTGTGTTGGTTCGCGGCACCTTCTTCAATTTTATCCGGTGCACCCTCCAGAGAGGGATCCCCTATCCACCACCCAGGGGACGCGCCTTCTAGCCGTGCAGCCCCAGCCGAAGGTAAGGCATTATTGAGGTCTCAATATTTCAATAGTTCTGCTCTGAATACTATTCAAACTAAATGTAAGTTCCCTTGTTTCATAATTCATACACATATTTTAGCACATAAATCATAATAATAAGAGTGATCAGTTTCAGTGTAAATGATTATTTTGCAGAGCAGTCAGTCTCCTATCCATCTAGCCACTTTATCATCTAATAATTAGAGCTGGTTAAAAATGTTCTAATTTGTCAATTTCAATACCGGTTGCTGAAAATTCTGTGAATATTCTTTTCAAAGAATACTGGAACATTTCATTTCTAAGTTGTTGAAGTGTTTCCCTTTGGTTTTATAATTTAGGTTAATAGAGTAGAAAAATTGAAATTGATAAGTCAAAAGAAATCCATACCAGCATGGAGTGTTCTAGCCTTACTGAAATGGAAGATTTTGGTAGCTCATGTAGATATTCCTGAGTATCTAAAATTTCAGAACTTTGCTTTTTTGTTGTCCTGAAAGAAAAGTTTGAAATGTTGACATTTCCATAGAATAAAATCCCTCAGTTTTGAAATCTGCTAATTATGTTGAACGATAGGCTTCTAGTGACTTCAAAGTACCACTTACATGTTAGCACCAGAAGTACTGCAAACCATCTCGGAAAAAAAGGACTGTATCAATATGAACTGGTGATGCAGCAAGATGTTCAGGCTACGCATTATGTTTCACAGTGTCATATGCTGAACATTATTTAAGACAACAATAACATATTTTTTTCCACTGGGCTTTTCAGAATCCCTCGTGATGTCTTCACTTATACAAGATTCTGGACCGTTCCCTTGAATAAAAATAATCTCTTATTTAATGAAACCTAGCCAACAGTCTCAGCACAAAGCCCATTGCCATGATTTCTGAATCGTTCAGAATGTGCAAAATGACACAAACCTTTCTTAACCACCCAACTCAAGCCGAGAACATGCCTCAGCTGTGTTCTCTGTATGCTTGCATCTCAGTCACAGAGGACCCATGTGATCATATGCTATACTGCCCAAAAATAACTTTCTCATGTGCAGAGAGTCATTTAACCAGAGATATCAGTAACATCTTCTGTGGCCATCTGTTCAACCTAGGAGGCACAGGTATTTTAGAGCAGCACACAGGTTAAATGCGCGCAGCTAGTATATGCTGCATTACAGCACTATATTGCAGTGCATTAATGCGTTTTGCAAGTGCAAGTGAAAGCAGCTATCAGATTAAAAAATGAGTGATCATGGACCACAGCTGTCATGTGGATGCCACACTGGCAAAGCAGAACGTACAACAAATATGTCCCGCTGTTTTTCAGCAGTCCTGCTAAAAACTTTTAAATATAACGTTCTGTTTAATAGAGTGATGTTGTTCATATGTGCTGAGACAGAATCTCTATGCATATTCAAGCTCAGACTAAGAGCAGTAAAACAAAAGCAGGTATCACCTAACTTCCCAGGGTGGCTAGCTAGTCACTTAGGAGCCAGAAGCTGTCACGTCTGCTTCCAACAGGTACAACTAGCACTGTATTGCTTAACCAGAAAAAAGCAGCACTTAAAGATGGAGTGACACTCAGAGATCTTGGAGAGATGGATACACCCCTCTGCCAGTTTGTGAAGGCCTTGTTCTGCGGACACCTCACACCAGACCACTCCTCTGCGCAGATCTCATTGAAGCCATTTGTCAGAACAGGCCGGGGCGGGAGGGGGTCGCCAGGGCGTGCATATTTCATGACATGTTGTAAATGTCTTTGGTCTTACTTTGAAAATCTACAGTTTCAAAATACACTTTATAATTATTTGCATATCCTTAAAAAGACCTGTATGCTCTGTCAGATAGTGAAGAAGCCAAGGCCAGACGGGAATCCATCGGCTGGGGCTTTATTCCTTGATCAGCTGTATGATGGTAGGCATGGTGTTTCCTCTCTGAGCCTCAGTTTCCTTGTGTGGAGACCATGCTGTGTAACTTTGACTTTTCAGAATAAGGCACGGGCAACTTAAGCTCTCAGCATTGCATGACTTGCGTTGTTGGTGTTCTCCTGCTGAGTGGTGTTTTAAACTTTGGGTTCTTAAACTCAGTTATGTGGAGCTCCCTGGTACCAAAGGGCAGGTGACCCAGAAACTCTGACACGGAGCCAGGGGATGGCTAAACTAGTTAGGCAGCATTATGAATAGAGAAGGTAAGGCGACTCAGAAAGGCTACCTCAGAAACCCATCTCCAAAAGATAAAACCTAAGGCTTTAAAGGAATTAGGACCTACCTAAGTCACTGCTCTAGAGGGATGTGGCCTATCCAGTTGACACTCTTAGTCAGAAATCCTTTCCTTAAGTTGGACTTGTGTCACGTGGAAGAAGAAAAGTTTTCTGTGGTTAACTGTGGTTATACCCTTTCTGGTTTGGAGTACGAATCAATACCAAAGTTTCTCACATCCTGAGAGACCATGGAGGTGGCAGTATTTTTAAGAGGATAAATCAATGTCCCCTGAGGACATTGCAGGTGGGCTCTGCAGGTGAGCCCTGCAGGTGGGCTCTGGAAGTGGATGCTTGACCTGAGATATCTGCTGGGCCCAAGGCCCAAAGATTCTTGATGCCGTCAGAACACAGACAGTCGCTATACACTGTGTATCTGCAGTGTGGGTGTTGTGGAGGCTTTACTGGAGGGATCACAGAAACCTGGGAGACTTAGCTCAGACCTGGGCAGTTAAGTGATTGTTAAGCCCTCAGTGGATCTGGGCCAGGCAATCTACAGGTGGAAATTGTAAGTATTACTTTATCCATTTCTCCTAACCACGCATTCCTTTAAGAAGTTGTTTATGTATATAGTGTGTGTTTCATGGGGTAAAATTACCAGATGGTGTCATTATTTCAAATCAGCAGTCATTTGGAAATAAACAGACAATAACATGAGATGATATCTCAGGAAAAATGCTTCTGCTATGAAAACAAAGCACTTTCTAGAGAAAGTATTGACAAAATACAGACGAAGCCACACTACTGTTACTTATGTAGTACAGCACACCTCCTGCCACAGCTCGGGGGTAGAATTCAGATGGGTATTGAAGAGGGAAAAGGGAGCAGGGAAAACTTTGGCAATAGCTGCCTTTAAATATGACAATGACATAGGATATCTAAAACTTTTTTTTTTTTTCCCCCCTGCAAAACTAATGGTTGTTGTTCAAAGAATATATTATTGGAAACTTTTAGCACCAAAAATATGAAATAACTGCCTTCCTTGTATAAAATCACCTTACATCCAGAGATGGAATCTGCAAAGATACATGCACGTACTTAGCACCAAATAGTGAGCATAGCTCCAGTGAAGAAAAGAGGAGTTATTCCCTATGCTTAAAATTAATGGATTGGCGACCTCCCAGTGCCACTGGCGACATTATCACGGCTTTTCCTACTTACCTGCATTTCCCCCTGCTTGCCACAGATCTTTTTCTTCTCGCACGTGAAAACAGGGAAAAGTTTCAGGGATGAAGAGCTCGCTCAGAGCCGTGGGACCAGTAGATGGCAGCAAGAACACGCCGAAAATGCTTTCCCTGCCCAGCCGGTCAGCCTGGGAAGTGGTACAACTTTAAATGGATTCAATATTTGTCTTTCATATTTGGAGAGTGAAAAGTATATGTGACAATTAGAGGGTAATGCAATATTACAGTGTAAATAAGAGAGTGAAATGACTGTGTAACCACTGAAGAGTTCCCCGATTTAATTTGTTTGTACTGACCAAACTTCTCTGCAACTGCGAGCTCACCTCTGAGGAACTCGACCAGGGGGATGGATGGAGGGCTGACTCCGGCCGGCCACCAGACATATTTTGGAAACTTCCCTGGGCTTCCTTCTCCGTAACGCTTTCTGTGCTGGGTAGAGATGAACTAACACCGCTTTTAGGCTGAAAAGTCGCAGCAATCTGCAAATGAAAGGAATATTTCCCTTTATATTTACCCGGCCATCACAATTGTATTTCTCCTCCATAGGGGATTCGACTCTCTGCAAAAAAATAGTAAAAACGTGAATAGAAAACCCCAATATGTACATACACAAAGAGGGTTTGTTTTTTTTTCCAAAGGGAGGTCGGGTCTGGGCTGACTTACCGCGTATCGCAGTAATTGCAAAGATGGAATGCAACAGCTCCAGAAAACTGCCAAGAAGCAAACATAAAATCTAGGCATCCGGGAGGCAGCTGGGCTTCTTAATTATTGGCAAATATATTTATATATAAATATTTTGCCAAGCGTGATTTGGCTTAAGAGTTCCTGTGAAGTGACCTTTTGCTTTCCTTTGTTTTGTGTCTGTACACGTCCTAGATAGATACATAGGGATAGAGGCAGAGATGCACAGGGATAAATAAATGGATTTCACACAGCTCTCCGAAATCCCAAACGATGCCTAAATTAAACGAAGAGGGATATGAAGCGAGGCATAAGTGTAAGCACAGATTTCAGAACCGTGAAAATATGTCAGCAGAGCATCATTTTTTGGTTCAGACTGATAATCACTCCCTGCTCTCATTATAAGATCAGAAGGGCCATCTGTCCTCTCTGGATAATTTGGAGCTCAGATACAGTGAGCACCCTTGTTAGAAAATGACCCTCCTACTCTCTGTAATCACAAGCACTTGCAGCCCTGGGATCCGCAGGCAGCCGGGGAGGAACAGATTGGTTCCAGATCAGTATTGATTACATATAGATTTGTGGTTTATTTGGTGCTTTATTTTGGTGAGAAGATTTTTGTTTTGGAGGGGTGCTTGTTCCCTGCCTGCATTTTCCAACCTGTCACCTTCCGTTCTCCGGACTTTTCTCTCCCTTCTCGAGATGTAACGCTCGGACGTTGCATGAGGGCGAGGAGCATTTTGATTTTGTAAGGAGAGAAATAAGCATCAGTCTGAACAATACAGCTCGGGAAGCTGTTTCCTAACACGCGATCCCTGTTTGTCTGCGGTGAGCTCCTTCCCCTCTGATACACGGTAGTTCTCGGAGTGAGCGACTGACTCATTCGCAGCCGCAGCAGAGAGGTGTAAAATTCAAGACTTCTTCAACGTTTGCTCTGGACCTGCAGATAAAAACAAGTCTTAGCGACTTCAGTGACATAGGACAAAGTCATTAGCCGAAGGGAAAAATCTTGGCAAGGGAGCATGGGCTACCTTCCTCTTCTGACCCAGACTCAGTTACAAAGTCCCTTGTGTCCCCCCCCCCCAAAAAAAAATTACAGTTTCCAATCAAGGAGAAAACTTGATCATCGGAAGGGCAGGAGCGGAGTGAAGGTACTCTTTGCCGGGGAAGAGTCCTTGCAGGAGTAATTCATCCGGGATCATTCTTGCGGGGATCAATGTGTATTGTATCGCTAATAGCAGAACAAAGGTTACAAATGGGACGGACAGTTTCAGGACATCAGGACACGGGGAAGTCGCAGGTGGGAGGAATCCGATTTTAGAGCTAAGAGCTTCGTCGCCTCTAACGACCCCGCTATAAGAGACTTAGGGTTTCAAGAAGTAGTTTATTATTATTCTGACGGTAGCGGTTTCTCCTCATTTGTAAGACAATGATGTTTAATATTCACCGAGGAGCAGTGAGGTGGCATTTGAAACCCCCCTCCGCGCCGGGGGCAGGGTTCCCATTTGCGCAGAGCTGCGGCTGGCAGCCTGCGCTGCGCCGCGCCGCGCTGCGCCGCGCCCGGAGGGGACGTTCCCCGAGGGGTCGCCGGGCCGGGCCGGGGATGCCGGGGGGACCGGGGGTGCTGGGCCGGGCCGGGGATGCCGGGGGTGCTGGGCCAGGCCGGAGACGCCGGGGACGCCGGGGGTGTTGGGCCGGGACGGGGACGCCGGCGGTGCCGAGCCCCGGCGGCGGCCGCGGGGCCGCTCCCGCCGGGCCCGGACCGGGCACCTCCCCGAGGGGCTGCAAAGCGACCCCGTCGGCGGGGACGGACAGGTATTAAGCGACATTTACAAACTCAAGCGACTTCAGAGCAGGGTGTTAGAGCAGCCGGCGGGGACGGGCGCTGCCCCTGCGGCGTTATCGCCCCCGGCTTCACCGGGGAGGGGGGCTGAGCGCCCCGGGCGGGGGCGGGCAGGGGCCAGGCACACCCGGGGAGAGATTTAGCAGGCACCCCGAGACCGCTTTGCTTTGCGATCGCCATCCATAAAACATCTATGCTAAATATCAGAACAAAGCAGAGCCCAGGTAACTCTCGCTGCAAATGCTGGCTGGCGTTAAGGACGGGTACGCTTTTGGGTAATCAAAATAATGTCTCAGTTGATGCCAAATAGGTCTCTTTATCCGGCAGCTAAATCATTTCAAGTGCTGTTTTGGCTTTTTTTTTAAAGACCCCAGATCTACCTGATCTTTCGCCTCCCTCTCCCTCTTTCCGTAATTTTCCTCTCTAAAGAAAAGCTTGTACGTGTTTGCATAAAACTCGAGCACATTGCGGAGAAGGAGAGGGAGAGAAAGTGGGTGCAGTACCTAAAAACTATAGCGCCAGGTAGCCTCAAATATGTGAGTGATACGTGTATGTTTATTCTCACCGAATATTTCTGCATCTGGTAGGCGAGGTGTCGGGCTCCGCATCTGCCCGCCTCCGTGCACTCCTAGGGAACCCTGTGAAACCGCTTTACCTCCGCCGGTGCGTGTCCATATGTGCGTGTGGATATACAGGCAGGTAGGTAGGTAGATTGCACTCACGTAATCTGCCCGTGTCTATCTAGGTGGGGGGATTAGTTATCTCTGCATCTATCGAGAATTAACAAGGGCGAGAGATTATGTATCAACGTACAGACAAGGGCTATGAATACGAAACCCTATGTACATAGGTAAGATGGATTCAGTCAGCCACTCAGCTGCAAAGCTCTTCTTCAGGGCTGCTCTGTCTCGTCCCCTCAAAGCCCTCAGACGGTTTCCTCCGAGTGCCTCCACCGGGAGTTGGGAATAAGGAGAAGGCTCGGCGCTGCACACCCCTGCTTTTCACACCCGAACTCCATAGAAAATGACATATGTCACGGCCGTGCCCGGACTTTGGTGGAAACTGGCAGCCTCCCCCCGCCCCGCCACACACCCTTTTGTTCCAGGCAACATAAACATTTCGGGGGAGCAGGGGAAGGGTGCTGTGCCAGAAGGGGAGAGACGGCGGCAGGGCCGCGTTCTTCCCCGCCGCGCCGACGGGGCTGCGCTCCGGGAGCCCCGCGGGCCGGGGCCGGGGCCGGGGCCGGGGCCGGGCCGGGCCGGGCCGGGCCTGCCGCACCGCCAGGTGCGGGGAAGGGGCCGCGGCTCCAGCCGGGGGGCAGCAGCGGCGGGCGGGAGCTGAGGGGCGGGAGGGGGGGAGCCGTGCGGCCGAGGGGGCCGGGGCACTGGGGCCGGGGCAGGGGCCAGGGCCGGGGCAGGGGCCGGGGCGGCGCACGGCGAGGTCTCTCCGCCGCGCAGGACCGTATTTTGCGGCAGAAACTCTCTTGAGCGCAGACAATGGAGCGGGATGTTTACTGCGGGCGGGAAGACAATTAGCAATTCATCGGGAGAGATGTGTCACCCAAATGTCACGGGGAAGCTAACATGACATCTGTTTTAATGGCTCCGTGCTAATAAACTCCTCTCGAAGGGCGGCTTTGTGGGGACGTCAAAGATTATTTACAGAATGAGTCAGTTTCCAAACGGGCTGAGGCGCCGTCGGTGGCGGCGGGAGCGCGGCGCGGCGGGGACACGGCGCCCGGGACACCGGGGGGCGGGAAGGACCCGCCGGGGCGGGGGCACCGGCCCCCGCGGGCATCGCCCCGGCCCGGCCCGGCAGGGCCCGCCTGGCGGGGGGCGGCACCCCCTGGCCGAGCCCCCGTCCCCGCAGAGCCCCGGGGGGAGGCACGGCGGCCCCAGCCCGGCGTCCTCCCCCCCGCGGTGGCTGGCTGTGCCCCGGCAGGAGCGGGGCGGCTGCGGGAGTGCGTGGGGAGGGTGCCCGCCAGCGCGCCGAGGGGACGCACGTCCGGCTCCGGGGCTCGCCTCCTGATGAGCTTTGCCCGGAGGTTGGGGGACCCCCAGCCCCCGAGCCCCCCGAAGCAGCCGGGGGCGGCTCCCCGGGGTCCCGGGGCCGCAGAGGCGGCCCGGCCGCCGAGGTGGAAGTTCCTTGACACCGGGAAGCGGCGGGGCCCCGGAGGAGCGGCCGGCTTTACCCCGGGTGCCACATCCTGCGTTATTGAACAAGACACGCCGCAGTAAAACACATAAGTAGACAAACCGAGAGAATCCATTTAGAACAGTTAACACAGTCTGACTCGCTCACAAGCACACAGTGGGGGGAGACAATTTAATTTCCCTCAAATCCATCCGAAGATTTTTATGTTCAGATGGTTGTTTAGATGGCATGAAAGGGTTCTTTAAAAGAGAAGGAGAGGGGGGAACCTCTCGAGCCTCTGGCCATTGGCCTGTATTCTTGTGCCTCCTCGATTTTCGTGTTCTGTAAGGCCACACGGGGGGGGGGGGGGGGGGGCGGGGGGAATGGTAAATACGCAACTGTGCTTGCATATACGTATGTGCGTGTAAAGAGAAAACGTGTTTGTGAGTTTCTGCGTGTGTGTGTATATATATATATATATACACACACATGTATGTGTTTGTCCATCTGTAGAGAGAACAGATACTGAATCTGTTTAAGCCAGGCAGAGCGAGCCAATCCAAAAAGTCTTTGCTCCGGCAAAACCGCCACTGAACGTAATAGCAGGTTATTGCAAACCTGTCTTCGGTACTTATTAATCGCCCAGATCAAACACATTAATGGATAGCGAGAATGAAAATAGGCTGAGAACCGTCTGTCCTCCTTTCAAGGGCAACGAAAGCGCGGCGCTGACACCGGGTCTGAACGCAACGGCGTGCTCCGTAACCTGGAGAGAGGGAGGAGGTGGGCCGGGAAGTGGGTGGGTAAGAGGAAAATTGCCATTGTCAGGAAAACTAAATGTAATTTTAGGTGGCCCACATCTGAGATGAGTAGGTAAGCCCTGGATCTTCTTTGCCTCCTTCTGTCTCCGGGGCTATTGTATTCCCAAAGAAACGGCGAGGGCAGGAGAGTGCCAGCCCCGCACGTGCGGGGTGACCCAGGGGACAGGGCCGCGGGAGCCGGGGCTCGGCCGGGGCTCGGCCGGGCCGCCCCGGGGCCCCCCTCCCCCGCTCCGTCGGGGCCGGGGCCGCGGGGGCTGCGGCGGCGGCCCCCCTCCCGCAGCCCGGCGCTCCTCCTGCCGGTGCGGGGCAAACCGCCTGGCGCAGAGCCGCTTCCTCGGCCTTCGACGGGAGCGTCGGCGCCCTCCGGGGGACGCGGCCTCCGGGGCGGGGAGGGAGCGGGGGGACACCACAGCTGCTCCTCCGTGCCCTTGCCTCACACGGACGCGTCTACGTATCTACCCGCACACGCCGGTTCTGGGCAGCTCCGCGGTGTGCCCGTGACTTCGGGGGGAGCGGGGAAGGCCCCCCAGCTGCTCTCTCCGCTTCAGCCCTTGCTGGCGCCTTCCCCCGGGCTCGGAGGCTGCCCGCTGCGGCCGCGGGGGGCAGCGGGGCGGCCCGGGCGGGGCGGGGAGCGGGCCCCGGCGGGCGGCGGGCAGCGGGGAGCGGGGGCGGCCGGCTTGCACAGCCCCGCCGGCGGCCGGCTGCCGAGGCCAGACCGCTGGGAGCAGGGGGAGGCAGGGGAGGGATCCCGCTCCCTCTTCCAGCTATTGCCAGCGCTTGGGAGCCCGGTAAACAAAATGCTCTTGCTATCTCCTCGCGCAGACAAGGCAAGAAGTGGCTTTCTTTAATAATATGATTGAAATGTTAGGGGTATGATGCCTCCTCGTTAGTAATATTGGCTTTGCATGCAGAGCACAATCCCATCCCTCTAGACTGCTTAGCCAAAACAGAGCGTAAACTCTGTAATTAGTAACGTGTTCCATCATTAAAGAGCCCTGCTGAGAATTTCTATTTAATAATGGTCTTAAATTAGTTATGATGGTAAATACTCATCTGGAAATTCAACATCTAAAACCATCTACAATCTGGAAATGCTCCAGTGTTGCTGTAATCTCCTGTAACACAGAAATGACTATCACATTCAACCATCGCATTAGAAATTCGCCGTACGGTTTGGTCCACGAATATACAGTATGGATGTGTTAATTAGGTTAACCCATACACTGTCTGCTTCACAAATATTTAGAAATAAACAATGAAAGCTCCTTTTTAATACGATACAGCCGGAGGAGCGGGGGGGCGGATTTGACTCTCGCAGTTGGAAAGTCTTTTGTTTTCAGATAGGGTGGGAACCACAAAGTCCTCGGGCCTAAGAGTTCACCAACACACACCCACGGGCGCAGACCCATGGGCACCCACCCACAGCCACAGGCCACCCCGGCCGCCCTCGACAGCCCCCCGCCACACGCAGCAGCAGCAGCAGCAGCTGCAGCAGAAGCAGCAGCAGAAGCAGCAGCAGAAGCAGCAGCAGAAGCAGCAGCAGCACCCACGGCTCCTCCTGCAGAACGTGGCTTTCATCCCTCGCCTCCCGGCTCATGTGGATCAATTCGTACCACGCTCTTTTTTTTTTTTTTTTCCCCCTTTTAAATTGAAACCGGCTCTCTCCTTCTCTGCCGTGTCCCCAGCTGTACAGCGGGCCTCGGCTCCGGCAATCCTGCCAAGACTGTTTTAAAAATAGCCCAAGGAGGGGCAAGGAAGAGGCAGCGAAAGAGTAAATAAATAAATAAAGCTGGCTTCCCTTCCCCCCCCCCCCCCCCCTCGGCTGCAAGTGGAATAAAAGTTTCGCAGATAGACTGTGATGCAGGTATAAATAAGTCATTCAGGTACACTTATCCCCGCTGGGGATATAAAGGAAAGTTATTTGTAATAACAATAGAAAATCAGTAACTGAGATAGTTGGGGGTTATGGTAGGAGGGAAGTGAGGGGAGGAAAATATATTTCTGTATTTACCTAGACGTCTAAACGCTTATCCTCTCTAGCTCTAACCTTTCATGTTTAATGAATGAATCTGCATTGCAGGGTTGGTTTTTTTCCCCTCCATGTGCCGGCTAGTTTTAAATCTGCAAGCACCACAAAGAGGCCGTGATCCCATCTGCCTATGATTCCAAATTAAAGTTCAAACGGACGGCTTACACACTGCTGATCCTGTATCATAGCCTCTCGCGACCCTTCAATTACTATTTAATAGAATTACAGTGTAAAATCCCAATAGTCTTAAAGAATGTTTTATCACAGACTGAAGAGAGAGAATATACAGACACCTCCAATGTTATTGAACTGTATTACTGACCTATTTAGATATTAAAAGGGAATATTTAGTGTTCTGCAAGATATTACAAGAGCTACTTTAATCTGAAAACATGCATACGTCTACGTATACGTGTGTCCACATATACACGTGAGTGTGTGTGTGGACATTACAGACATCAAGCCCATCCCATCAGCGCCGGCACAGAGCCACGCTGCGTGGACGTGAGTGCTCACCCGTGTACGCATGCACGCACACCCACGCGGACACCCGCGCTCCTCCAGGCCCGGGTGGAAATCAGCGTGCTCCGGTAAACTGCCGCACTACTTTATTGTTGCCAGATATTGCTAAAGAGGTTATTCCAGTAGGAAAGCAATTTTTCCTCCACTCATTGAAAAATACTCTTTAATTGACCTTATTATTAAATGAACTTCCCTTAATGATGTTTCTATGGGGAGAAAAAAGCAAATATTTGCAGCAGAGCTAAACCTCCCTCTAATAGCTAGGATTGGAATTAAAGTCAGTCGCAGTCTGGCTTTTAGATACTGTAAATCTTGACTTCCAGGGCAGCTTTCTTCTTTCTTTTTCGACCTGGTCGGCAAAGGATGTGCCTGCCGCAGGGAGAGCCGATCCTGCCACTTCATCTGGCTTACGGCGAGGCGATTCTAACCGCACACTTCCAGATATTTACATCGACCCTTTCTTTATTCATTGCTCTTTTGCATCTTTCTTCTCCTGCAGACCCCGAGGTGCCGAGCCGCTTTGAAGCCTCCTGGTCTGAAAACACCTTGCTTCCAAAATAAAAAAGAACAGCGCCGAAAACAAAACCTCACAGCCGTCCCTCCCCCAGACACACACCAACACAAATCCCTTTAGTATCATTTAATCATAACTGTGTCCCCACAGCCCCTGCCTGTTGTCATTACCCTGCCAGAAGAGAATATTTAGCGCGATCGTCGGTAATATCCTTAGCGCTTTCCCTTCCCAACTATTTGTCTCCCTCCCCTCCCGCCTCCCCGCCTTCTCCATCCCTTGGTCAGTTTGCAACTGGAAGGTTTGGTTCATTCCCCCCTTTTTTATGCACCATTTACAAACTTCAGTGCAGCAGGGCGCTCTGCAGGGCGGTGATGCGCCTACAGGCCACGGGTGCCCTCTGCGTTTTGGACTCGCGTGTGTGTGCGTGTGTGCGTTAGCCTGCACACCCGTGTGCGTGTGTGTGTGTGTCAGCCTGCACACCCGTGTGTGTGTGTCAGCCTGCACACGCGTGTGTGTGCGTGTGTGTGTGTCAGCCTGCACACGTGTGTGTGTGTGTGTTAGCCTGCACACCCGTGTGCGTGTGTCAGCCTGCACACGTGTGTGTGTGTGTTAGCCTGCACACCCGTGTGCGTGTGTCAGCCTGCACACGCGTGTGTGTTCGTGTGTGTGTGTGTGTCAGCCTGCACACCCGTGTGCGTGTGTGTGTGTGCGCGCTCTAGAAAAAGGCAATGTTTGTCTGTCCTCTCCCTACACGCGGAATCCAGGCCAGTGCGATGTGGAGCTCAATAAGAAACTGCATGAATAAACACGAATAGAAAGTTGTGCTCAGCTAACCGAAGAAATCAGAGCGATACCAGGGCACCAACGTCCACATCCCTTTTCACTTCGGGCCGGGGCAGTAACCTCATCTGGATATGCTAAAAATTAAGGGCAACGGGCAAGCAGATTCAAGTCCCTCGAAAAGGCGGCTGTAATTGATCGGGCAGAGGGAGCCAGGGACGATCGAAGCCGGCGCCGGGCCGCGGAGGGCGGCGGCAGCCGCGGCCCGGCAGGCACACAAAGGACACCCAGCCACGCTGAAGGGCCCGGGCCGGCCCTCGGGCGGCGAAGCCGGGCGGGAGGGAGGCGGGCAGGTGACTGCGGCGGTCCCCAGGCCCCCGCCCCGGGGGGCACGGACGCCGCTGGAGCCGCAAGCCGGAGCTCGTTGGGGGTGAAGGCAGCGGTCCAGCCCCACGACGAAGGGGTGGGGGGCGGAGGGGGGGTAGCCATCGCCTCCAAATTGTTCCCGGGACCGGCTGGTCTGGGCCCGACTTCCGACGGGAGGGGCGGGCCCCGGCCCCGCGGCTGCGGGCCGGGGGAGCGGGGCCGGGGGAGCGGGGCCGCCCGGGCCGGCTCCCGGGGAGGCAGCGCGGTGTGCTGCCGGGCTCCGGCCATCTGCCTCCCGTCCCCCGGCTTTCGCTTAAATATTGATCAAACGCACTTCAGCTTCCGAGTAATTTCATCTTAATCAACGGCCGAGCTCGGCGCGGATAACAAACTCATGCTGGAGAGGGGCCGTCGATAATGCTCGGCCAGGGGCAGGGAGGAGGCAGCCCTCCAGTTTGGCGGCGCTCGATAGGCCCTATCTTCCCGGGGCAGATGGACTTAGTGGGTGAGAAGGCTTAAACGCAGCTTTTCATAGATTTACACCTCAATCAACCATTCAGGTTTTTAATGCAAATCCTAAAACAACATCATTTATCCATTACGGAGCCCGGCTTTGAAACGGCATATCATTAGCTGCACCCTTGGCACCCCGAAACCGCGCAGGCACCGCCGACCCCCCTGGCTTTGTATGTGTGTGTGTGTGTGTGTGTGCGCGCGCGTGTGTGTGTGTGCGTGCGTGCGTGTGTCCCCCGCACAAAGGCCCACGGGCTCCGGGGAGAGGCGAACACCCCCAGCGGGGCCACACCGGCCCCCGCCACCCGGGCCGGGGCAGCTGCCTCCTCCGGGTTTGGGCAAAAGGGGTACATTTTCGGGGCCGGGCGGGAGGAGATGGCAAACGGCATGGGAGCAAGGGCCCTGCCTGGGAGGCTGGAGGGGAGGGAGGCTGGAGCTGAGGCCAGGTACGGCTGGGGTGAGGCTAAAGGCAATCTCTGGCCTCCCCTAAGTGCCACGGCACGACGGGGCGATCTTCTGGAGGCTTAATCAGAGGGAAGAAAAATGCAAACCTATCAGTGTAAGGCTCAGCTGAAGTAGATCATTGCTGCCGGCTTGACGCCTTCTAGCTGCAGCTTCGAGACGCGAAAATGAAGGAAGAGAAAGAAAAAAAAAAATCCCAAACTTTCACGCCTCTGAATCCTTTCAGGTATTAAATCCCCTTAAAAATAAAGCAGGGTGACAACGACACTCCTACCAGCGAGGAGCAGAAATGTTGCGCTTAAAAACAATGTACCGACAACGAAGATCTCCTTCCTACCCAAACCCGGGGGGGACTGGAAGGGCCGGGTTTTTTACTGTGAAGGCCTCTCCGCTCCCTCGCAGCCGGGGGGAGAGAAGGAGCAGCCCGAGCTCAAGCGTGAGCCCCGAGCGAGGGTGCCGGCCTTTGGGGAGCCTTTTATCCCCTCCTGGGTAATATTTCTGCCCTCTAAAAGCCGCATGGGGGAAGGGAAGAACTAAGTCCATCACACGACCCCCTTCTCCCACCCACGCGGAACACGGGAGCCTTATTGTCTGTGGTTCCCCCCCCCGCCCCAAGCGATTCCCGTCCATTCCGGTTTCGCACAACCGGGCGTTATTTTCTTTTAACTCCCCACTCGTGTTGGCGACGGGGCAGTGGCGCCGCCGGAGCTGCCCGTGGGGAGACCCCCGCCGCCGAGCCGCGCGTTGAGCGAAGCCCGCGGGGCGGGGAGGCGAACCCCGACGGGGCGGGCGCTGCCCCGGGCCGTCCGTGTGCTTCCCCGCGGTGGCTCCCGCGGGGAAACGGAGGAGAAATTCCCCCCCTTACCCCTACGCGGGTCTCCGCCGTTCGTGGGCACTCAGCGGCCCAGCGTGGAAAGTCTTTCCTGCCCCGGCTAGAGGGGGTCCCACGGGGGGACACATCCCCTTCGTGCTCGCTGCGCACACAGGCGCGGCTTTTCCTCGGGAGCACCAAAGGTGTATGAGAGTATTTGCACATCAGCTTATTCCTTAAAATTATCCATTAGTGGCTTGCTCTAAGATCTCACACCCCCGGAGGTTCCCCCGGCTGCCCAGGTAGCCTCTTGGGGCGGGGGGCTGCGAGGGGAAGCATCCTTAGGCGCTTCCTAAGGTTTTCCGTAAACTTAGCTCGGACTTCCCAAAAAAGGGGAGGAGGGAAGAGGGAGAGAGGACGCGGGCAACACAAAGGTAGATCGGAAGTCCAAATGAGTTTGGAAACGGTCAAGAAATTCCAGGCACGTTTCTCCCTAAATCCCTGGTAAGTTTCAAAATTGTATTTTCAAGTAAAAACAAGTTTAGAATTTACCTCTCGTTAATTCACGGCTGAATAATCTGCCCAGGGCAAAGCAAAACTTTAATTTAAAAAAAAAAAAAAAAAAAAAAGCGAAAAAAAGAAAGAAAGATGCTGAAACACTGTTAGTCATGCAAATAAAGGCTTCTTTCAGCACATTACAATATACTCCGGATTCGAGGGGAGGAGCTGCAGCCCGCTTAGGGCGAGGAGTTTATGTTTTTGTTTTCATTTAAAGCTACAAAACAAATCCCGAAATGTCTTAACCGCTCTCTGGAGACAGCCGGCCCTGCAGACAGGCGGCCAGGGGAAGCCTTTCAGCTCCCAGCGCACAAAAAAAGGACGGGGGGCGGGGGGGGGGGAAGCGCTGGAGCCCGCGGTGGCGGAGGGGACCCGGGGGGACACGGCCGTGCCCCGCGCCCCGCCGCGCCCGCGGCCCCGGCGTCCCCGCTGCCGCCCGCAGCCTCGGCGCAGGGCCGGTCCGTCCCCCCAAAATCCCCGCGGGGTGTCCCGCCGAGCCGGGGAAGGCGGGGGCCGGCGGCGGCGCAGGGGCCGCGCAGCGCTGCGCGCCCGCGGAGCCGCGGCGGGGCAGGGCGCGGGGCGAGGCGCCCACGGCGGGGGGGGGGGGGGGGGCGTGCTTTTCCGTGGCGGACAAAAACACCAACATCGCTGGATAGATAAGAAAATGGAATACTGTATTTGATTTAGAAAGTTTGTACATATAGATAAACACGCAGTTAAGGAAACAATAGTTTAAGCGTCCTACGTGGAGTTTAAGAAGAGACCCCCCAAAGCTGCTATGAAATACTCAAAATAGCTTTTGCATAAGATAACTACAGTTGCACCCTAAGCTTTTTTTTTTTCTTTTTCTTTTTCTTTTTTTTTTTTCTATCGCTGAGGTCCCTTTTGAAAACCTAGCACGTCAGATCTTGACAGCTAAGTTTGTGCAAGGAACACCGAGTCAAGGAAAATAAAAAGGAGAGAGAGAGAAAGGGTGGGAGGGAGATAGACAGAGAGGGGGGAGGAAGAAAGAAAGAGTAGAGCAAATATCATATACAAGCATTTCTACACATATATTACAAACTGGGAAAATGACCGCATCATTAAGATATACATAATTCATATAAAATTTTGAAATAAAAATAAAAATCTGTTACAGTCATAACTATTCTTTTTCCACATTTATAACCAGTACCCACACAGGCAGTGACAGAAGTGTAGAAAAAAAGGTGCTTACGAATAAAATGATTGTCTGCTGAACAAAAAAACAGAAAATTGCATCTTGGCTGGACCATCACTTGGACTTAAAAAAAAAAAAAAAACCAAAACAAAACAAAAAAACAGAGAGAAAGGGAGAGGGAGAGAGAAAGAGAGAGAAATAGGACCAACAAAAAGGCGATAAACATTTGTTATTTCCCTCTTCAAGGAGTTCCTTTTAAATTTTTTTTTAAATTTTTGATTTTTGTACAAATTCGATCGGAGTTTGCGTTTGTTTGTCTGGTTTCTGTTTGTTTTCCTTTACTATAGAGAATATTTTTTCCCAGATACAAATTTAATCATCATCATCATGCAAGTGGGTGAAATGCGTCCATGGAAAAGCGCAAAGGAGAAATCGTGCTTGTCCTAAAAAGAATACAATTGTCACTTTTGCTTTGTTTTTTTTTTTTCTTTTTTTTTCTTTTTATATATATAATAATTATTATTTCCCGCCCTCCCACCCCCCCCCCGCTGCAGCACCAGCGTTTGTGACTGTTGAAGTTTTAGCTCCATCTCTTGGTGGTGGTGTTGGCTGACGGTGGTGGTGGTGGATTCTCTGATCCCTGTCTGTTTGTTTGCTATTATGTTTGGGTCGGGTTTGGCCTTTTCTTTCCTCCTGGCTGTGTGTGTGCGTGCATGCGTGTGTGTGTCCTGATTCTAGGTTGCCTCGGTTTGTTTTGCTCGGGTCGGGGAGAGGGTGCTTGGCTGTTTGGATTTGGATTTTTTGTTTGTTTGTTTGTTTGTTTTCCGATATCATACATCACATTCCGAGTCGCTGGAGGTTACCGAGAGGATGGAGGTGCCCGTCTCGGCTCTTTCTGTCAAACTGGAGACGCTGGTGGTCGGGCTGGCCGCCGTGGACGGAGACTCGGCCGAGCTGTGTGTCGGGCAGCCGGGCTCTGCCAGCGACCGCATGCCGCTCTGTCCTATCGCCTGGTGCTGGAGCCTGCATCGCGCCGGGAGACAAAACAACAGCACAGCCCCGCTCAGACACCGGCCGCCGCCGCCGAGGGGACGGCGCCCGCCCGGGGACAGCCGCGGCCCCGGCCCGCCCGGAGCGGACCCCCCGCCCCGGCCTGGCCCGGCCCGGCCCGGCCCGGCCGCCTTCCCGCATCGCCCCGCGGAGCCCGGGAGCGGCGGCGGGGCCAAGGCGAGCGCCCGGGCCGCGCTGTCCCCGCTGCGGGAGCGGCCGGGCCGGGCCGGGGCTTCCCCGCGCCGCCGGGGCCGGCCACCGGGGGGGGGGGGGGCAGCCAGGGCAAAGACACATAGAGGGGTCGCGGTTTGGAAGGGGACGGGGAGCGGGGGAGCAGCGGTTCCCTGCCCCGGGGTTTGAAAAACAGGGGCAGCGCCTTCCCTTTCCCCGGCTGGCCGTGCGTCCCCGCGGCACCGCGGGCCTAGGAGAAAACCCTGTCTGTGCCAGCTCCTTAAACACTTGGCCACCGCGGAAAGCTGCACGGGAAAGAATCTATGGAGGGAAAGAATCGCACAGGATTTTGTGCTCTGGCCAATATCTGCCTAAATATTTTCCAGCGGACAGATAAATACACTCTGGGGGCTGCGGCAGGACTGGAGGAAGGTCCTGTCCCGGGGAGGCAGCGCTACCCATAAAATCAAAAAGGGCGACTGTGGAACATAGCGCTTCTCTCCGCTCGAAATTTAACTCCCTTTTCCATCTGAAAGCCAAAATTACCTTTAAAGTGCTGGTCCTTTCACCGTCAACACTTAAGGGTACATTGCCGTTGAACATTTTTTTTTTTTAAGAGGCAAGAAATAATTTTTAGGTTTCCTAGCGTGTTGTGAATGTTCCTCTGCGCCCGTTTATTCCGCTGGAAACCCGAAGAAAGCCCGATTCGAGGATAAGGGCTCAAAGTCCTGGGCTGAGCAGCCAGCCACAACCTCTAGCGCCTAGCACTGCCAGTGTGAATCAAAACACACTCTCCGCTCAACTGCTTCTCACCGGGGTATTCTCTATTTAACCGCCTGCAAAGAACAGAAAAATGTAGCCGGTTTATTCTACATTTCTCATTATTTTAAGTTGTCTAATTTCAGCGTCTTTGATTTTTCTCCCATTTACAATTCCTGGTGCATTCATCTGCTGTCAACAGCGTTGAGTCAACAAAAGCATCCGTAGGCAACTTCTGTTTATTTACAGTCCTAAGCTGATCTGTTTTCCATTTAATGGAAATTAAATGGCAAGGCACTTTTAGGTTGCATTTCTCCTACAGAATCTTGAATCAATAGCACCAGTGCTATAATTAGGAGGAATTTAAGAGACAGCATTTACAAGAACAAGAAGTTTTGTTTACACGCTTACAGCGGTAGCCAAACTTAAATTAAAATAAAAACGGCGTGTCAGGCTGGATTAAGGGTCCATTTTCACTTGCAAAATAACTTTTACGGAGAGTGACGAGAAAAAAAAAAAAAGAAAGAAAGAAAGAAGGGTGCCTCGCTTTTGTCATGGCAAAGCAGAAATTAAAAAAAAAAAAAAGAAAAAAAAAAGACGCCGAGAGACACGCAAATAAATGCAAGCGTAAATGCCCAGGAAACACACGACCGGAGGGCCAGGTCGCCATGTGGTGCAAACAGAGAAATGGGGATGGGGAAGAAAAGAGGTTTCCCGGTCTCCTGAGGGCTTTTCTGCCTTTTTCTCCCCGAGCCAAGCGGCTCCGGGCGTGCGTGTGCCTGCGCCGGTCCCGCCGCGCATGCAGAGCAGCACGAACAATCGGAGCGGAGCCGCCTGCGCCGCAGAAACCCGCGCTGGATCGCACCGCCCGCCTCGGCCCTTCGGCGGGGGAACGGCGCCAGAGCCCGCCCGGACGCAGATCCCGGCAAGCCGAAAGCAAAAGCGGAGCCCGCCGGCCCGGGGCCGTGGGGTTCCCGTCCCCGGCGGCGGGCGCTGCGGGGAGGGCGGCAGGGGGAGCCGGGCTCTGCCCCCGCCGCAGCCGCTGCGCCCCGCACACACGCACACATACACGGGCGCGCGGAGCTGCCCACGCCCGCGGGGGAGCCCCAGCCCTGCCCGCAGCCCGGGAGCCCGCGGGGAGCCCGGGCAAGGCTCGGGGCGCGCCGGGCAACTTTGAGCCGTGCCTGCCCCCGCTGCATCCCTGCGGCTGCCGGGAGGAGACCTGCCCGCCCGGCGGGGGGGACCGATTTCTCCCGGTGGCGCTGATGGAGAGGAGGAGGAGGAGGAGGAGGAGGAAAGGAGAGGCAGAAGCGCGCTGCCGGCCGGGCGGCCGCCGAGCCGCGGCGCGGAGCGCGGCCGCCCGCGGGGCCCCGCCGCCCACCTCGCCCCCCGCCCCGGAGCCGGGCCCCGCAGCCCCACTGACCTGTTTTTAGCCGCCGCCGCTCTGTCTCTTTGCCTTCGGTTTTTGAACCAGTTGCCTACTTGCGTGGGGGTGAGCCCCGTGGCCTGAGCCAGTTCCCTTTTCTTGCTGGGGTTGGGGTAAGGGTCCTGCAGGTACCACTCCCTCAGGAGGCTGCGAGTCCTCTCCTTGAAGCAGTGCGTCTTCTGCTCGCCATCCCAAATGGTCCTGGGCAGCGGAAACTTCTTCCTCACCCTGTATTTATCAACCGGCCCCAGCGGGCGACCCCTTAGCTTCTCGGCCTCCTGGTAGTGCGCTTCGAGCCACATGGCCTGCAACTTGCCGTGGGACTCCTTGGTGAATTTGTGGTTCTCCAGGATGTGGTAGAGGTCTCGGAAGTTGCCCGTGTGGAAGGCCACCACCGCCCGGGCGCGGAGGATGGACTCGTGCTTGTTGATGGCCTCGCATGCCCCCGGCGCCACCGGCAGCGACCAGAGGAACCTCCCCAGCCTCTCTATGTCTCCAGTCTCCTCCAGCGTCTCGCAGACGCTGGCCACTTGCTCCGGGGAGAAGTTGAGTGTGGGCAGCTGAAACATTGACAACTCTTCGTGGGGTGCCCGGGAGCTGCCGCCTCCACCGCCGCCGGCACCGGGGCTGCAGCCCGAGCCGCTGCCGCTGCCGCCGCCGCCGCCGCCGCCGCCGCCGCTGGCGAGAAGGAGGGAGCGGTGGTGCGGGTCGGCGGCGAAGTTTGGCAAGAAGAAATGGGTCGGGTAAAGCTCTAGCGGGGACCTGAACACCATGGGATGACCGGGGAGAGGGGGAGATGAATCAAGGAGAAAAGAAAGAAAGGGAGGAAGAAGGGAGGAAAGGGCACACGCACCGCGCACGCATCCACACCCGCACACGCACACACAGCCACATAGAGGCACGGGGGCACACACACGCGCTCACACGCACGGGCGGGCACACGCACGGGCGCTGGCGCGCACACACACACACGCACACACGCACACGCACACGCACTCACACACACCCGGCCCCGCGCCGCCGCCGAGTCAGGATTCAGTGATTCAACAGCAATCGCCCTAATGACAACAGCCTCATAATATCTCCCCTAAATCCACAGTGAGTGCAGCGCTGAAACATTTTGTTTCGCTTTTCTATTGGTCTTCTGAGTGTCGTTGTGGCGTTGCCATGGCAGCCCCTGCCAATCACTGTCAGCCCTGCCAATCATTACGGAGTACGTAAGGAAGGTTTTTACCACTTCGCCCGAATGCGCGGGGGGGGAGGGAAGCGGGGCGGTTGGTGGAAAAGCCTGGTTGGGTTTTTTTTTTCTTTTTCCCCCTTAATCTTTGCAACTCCTAATCTCGGCACTTCCCCTTCTCCCTGTCTCTCCCCCCTCCCTCTCCACACCCCTCCTAAATAAGGGATCAAATAATGCGAAAAGCAGTGTGCACATATTTGTTGAATGGGATGAGCAATTAGAGGGTGGAATATTATTGTGATCTTAACGAGCCTCGTTAAAGCTAAAGGAGATATGGGGGGAAAGTAAATGGGCCAGGCTGGGATACTCGTTCGGATAAAGGGCTCCTAACTGAGACAATTTACACATGATTTGCACGTAGTTTCACTTCATTCTGCCTATCTGAGCACTAATAGTGCCGGGGAAGAAAAGAAAGATGAGATCATTAGACCCATCCTCACGCCGGTGACCCTCCCAGAAGCAGGCACATACAGTACAGGCTGGGTTCAGCCCCGGTTCCCCCAAGAGTCTCTCTCCTCTCCTCCCCGCTCCCTGCCCCTCTCCGCGGAAGGAGGGAGCCGCTGCCCGCGGAGCTCCGCGGAGGCTCCGCCGAGAGCCGCGCAGGGCGCCCAGCCCGGACCCGCTCCGGCCGCCCGGCTCCGCGCCCCGCTCCGCGCCCGGCTCCGGCGGCGCCCGCTCGCCGCCTCCCCCGTCCCACGCCTCGCTTCCCCCGCCCTCCCGCTCCTTCTCGCCTTCCCTTTCCCTCGCCTTTCTCTTCCCTCGCTCCACTTTGTTTTTCTTTCATTCTGGCTTTCCTCCTCCCACTCGCCTCACCTCCTCTCGCCCCTTCCTTTCTCCGGAGCCCGGCGACCTCGCGGGGCTGGTCCTCACCCCCAAACCCGCCGGGGCTTTGCACCGCACCTCTCCTTTTCCCCGCAATTTCTGCCGCGAACTTGCAGGGCTTCTGTGCGGGGAGGAGGAAAGGGAGGCGAGCAGCAGCGGGTTTGAACCCAGGTTTATTTTCCTTCTTTTTTTTTTTTTTTTTTTTTTTTTTTAATTGGGAGCAAGGAAAATCTCCGTGGTGGTTTGAGTCCATCCCTCAGTAAGACTTAGCTGGGTCGCCAGACCTTGCTACCATGCAACTATATTTATTATTAGGTATGTTGCTTTTAAGAAGATTTAATCAGCATCTTGAGCTGGTAACTCTTTTGTTTAGTTTCTGTAGCTATGGAAGTGTGATTTACAGAGATTTGTACGGGTCATGGACATCTTTCCAGACTTACTGTGTATATTTAGACAGGACTTTGCTTGGTGTTAAAAAGTGTATATTTTGAATAGGTTCACACACAGTAGCAAACAATACCGACATTGTAAAGGCATGTACAACGAGTATTGAAACGCAGCATCCAGACTTCAACTAATCTGCCCTCAATAAAGCTGAAATAATTATCCTAAGCCGCCTTTCTAGAAGAAAAATCATTGAGGAATTCAAAACTTTTTTAAAGATCTTTTCTGCATTCCGATGGAGATCGAGGGGTGAGGCTTGGAGCCCAAACTACTTTCAGACATCAATGGAGGGAAGGGGGGGGTGGAAGAGAGATATTACAATTAAAATGTGAAAACATAGCGTGACTTGCCCTATCCGAAGGATAATAATAATACTGCTATGGGTGGTAGAAGTTCTTTAGCTGGGCTCCAAACTGGTTGTGATCCTTTCACAGCGCACTCCTCGTGAAATAATTCCAAGTGGCAGATGAATAGGTCCAGTTGGAAGAGCTGCTGGACTGGAAGAAGCTCGCTGTATTACACATTCATCTGATTTCCACTAAACTGTCATCGGTGTGCTACATGGCTTCATAGCCCTAATGGAAATAACTCGCCCTCTTAATTTTTAGTGATCTGCTTAAACACTTCTGTTAACAGACGTGGGGAAAACTTTTTTCCCCCCTCCCTCCCTCCCTGGCTCATATTTCCAGTTGTACAGCTAAGGAGGGAAAGAGACTTTTCAGCCCCTCTACAAATCGACTTGGAGGTATTAATTGGACAACAATATGTTTAGCCAAAGATTTTAATACACACACACACACAAAATCTTTTTCTTTGTAATCCTTTCCTTTTATGTAAAGGATTACAGAGGGGAGGGTGGGGGGAATTCCTGCGGGACTTTCTTAATATCTGATTCCATTTTTCTTCAAGCTGCAAATTAAACTACCTTAAAATGTATTTCCAGAATAAAATCCAAACTGGCCTGTTGATTTGTTGTGTGGTTTGTTTGTTTGTTTGTTTTTAATTTTCCAGACGATCATACACTGGTCGTTCACCTATGGGTTACATCCCTCTTTCTGTTAGGATTCCTGATGAACCTTGAAAAGCTTCAATATATATCCTCTTTCTCTCCTTCCTTCCTTCCTTCCTTCCTTCCTTCCTTCCTTCCTTCCTTCCTTCCTTCCTTCCCTCTTTCTTTCTCTCTTTCTTTCTTTCCTTCTTTCCTTCCTTCCTTCTCTCCTTCCTTCCTTCCTTCCTTCCTTCCCTCCTTCCTTCCTTCCCTCTTTCTCCCTTTCTTCCTTTCTTTCTCCCTTTCTCCCTTTCTTTCTGCCTTTCTCCCTTTCTTCCTTTCTTTCTTCCTTCCTTTCTTTTCCCAGACACATGAAACATACAACTGCATTGCTGGTGAAAACCTTCCGTCCAAAATATCCTTTCGTAGGGCATTTCAATGCAAGTCTACTCTGTGTGCCCGTGTCTGTCTGTGTCCGCATGTCTAAAGCCAAACAAACCCGCAACCCTGGTGCGCCTACCAGCTAATGCCAAGGTCCCACTGAAGCCCGCTCTCCTCTCGCCGCCGGCCAGCACAGGAGCTCTGCCGGCCAGAAGCTCTTGCAAGGACGGAGCCAGCAGCCTGAAATGTTTGCTCCTCTCGTCGCGGCTCGGCGGCGCGGGTCACCGCGGCGCGGTGGTCCTCAGCCAGACCGCGGCAAGCGGATCCGGTGCTTGCCCAGCCCGGCCGGGGATTCAGCGCTCCCCTAAGCCTGTTAGGGACACACTCTCATGTCCTGAAATGTGCAAGCAGATAATTGTCGGCGCTCTAGCTTTGTGTGAGGAGGCCAGGGTGTAAATGGCTTTTAATGACTGCAGCTGCTGGCTGCAAACTGTCAATGGGATCGGCTAATGCCGAGCCCGGACCCGCCGGGCGCCGAGCCGCCGCAGACGGGCGGGCGCAGCCGCCGGATCCCGCCGCCGCCGCCGGCGGCAGCGCGCAGCGGCGCGGAGCGGCGCGGAGAGGCGGGAGCGGCGGCCGCCCAGCCGGGCGCGGAGCCGGGCGCGGAGCCGGGCGCGGCCGGCGGCAGCGGGAGCGGGAGCACGGCGGCGGACGGGTCTGGGCAGAGGCTGCCCTCTCGGCTGGGAAAATCCTTTCCGGATCCTGTAAGTTTGTTACGGGCAGGCGGAGGTCCCGCGGGGGAGCCCCCCGGGGGTGCGCTGCCTCCCCCCCCCCCCCCCAGCCCTTCCCCACCCCCGCGCTGGGCTCGGGGGTCCGGGGCGGTGACAGGCGGGGTCCCCCCCTCGCTGCCGATATCCATCTTCTCCGGGCTGGGGAACCTGCCGTCCGTTTCCAGTCAATCTTACTTCATCCCACATGATTCATTGTTTTAGCTGCGAGAATGACATGTGGCTCTGCAGGGCAGGGGAGCAACTCCCCCCCCCCCCCCCCCAAAACACCCCAAACTGCCCCTAAATAAACCAGGACAAGCCTGTGCTCTCTTCTGGAGGGAGCCCTGCGAAGTTGTGTGCGTGTGTGTGCGCGTGTGTGTGTGTCGGGCTGCCAACCTGGAGGACTTTTCCGGGGCGAGGAAGGGAAGCAGAGGGGGAAGCTCTTTTATTTCACTGCTTGTTTTGATGGTCGCTCCCAGGAGGCTGCGATTTTCTGCTGCCTAGTTAGTGCCCCTTAATCCTGACTCGGGAGTGACTCAGTCGACGCTTGCAAGGGCTGATTATTTTTTTATCGGGGGAGGCAGGGGTGCAGACGGGGCTGGGGCGCAGCGGTCGAGGTACCGGCGAGCGGAAAATGCAGCACCGCGGCCGCGGCGAGGGGAAAGGCGAGGGGGGAGAGAGGGAGAGCCCGGGGCAGGTAAAGCAGAACCCAGCGCGCTGGTCTTGTTAGGCTTTTTGTTATTATTATTAAGATTTAATTGAGTTTTTGTCAGCCTTCAGTGGCAAGCGCTGACGATTTTGCACTGATGCTGTCTTTACAAACACATCTATCCTCCTCCTTCCTTCCCCCTTTCTCTCTCTTTCTTCCTCTCCCTCTCTTTTTAGTCACGATTTCCCGAGACAAATGAATGCGCATTTGATGGGTGTGTAAGATGTGGCCCATCCGGCTCCCGTAATACAGCCCTGTCGATGCGATGCGTGCTGTGCCGGTCGTGCTAAGAAACAAGTGGGCAAGTGATTTTTGAACGGTTTGGATTGGTTTAAGAAGCCGACGGGGGTATTTTATTACTGGTCCTAAACAGCGCTCCAGCTTCCAAGTTAAACTTTTGGGGGACCTCCTCCCCCACTTTATTTTGCGTAAACACAGAGGCTGGAGGAGGAAAACGTGAGATTTTTTTTTTTTTTTTTTTTTTCCTTTTGAAAGGAGGGAGAAAAGGAGCGCAGCTCGCCTCCGCGGCGAGGTGCCGGCTTGGGAAGCAGCAAACTTTCCCGAGGAGGCGACGGAGCGGCAGCCGCCGCCCGGCTGGGCTCCTTCCCCGCATCCCTCGGGATCCGCTGGCGGCTCCCGCCAGCCCAAAGTTACCTGCTCTGCTCTGCAGCAGCAGCAGCCGTGCAGTCGCTTGCTCCTGAATTAAACACAACTCTTAATGATGTAGCATTATCAACAAGGGACACTTGATTGACTGATCTAGGTATGATATATGTGCTGGGCGTCTAAATTAAATATTAAGTGAAATACTTAGCTCTAATTAGAAATCGTAACCTAGCAATGAAAACTTGAAGAAACAAATTGCGGGGGGAGGAGGGGACAGGCTTTAAACGCGGCAGCGAGGAAAGTAGCGGTGATGTGTACGGAGGCTGACATATTAGCAACAAGCAGCAACTTTGAAATGATTGACGTATCATTAAAGCCATCAGGCTGATTTTAATAATTCTTCTTCAAGGGGAAAAAAAAAAAAAAAAAGACAAGAAAGAAAGGCGTGGAACCTCGCAGACAAGTTATTTATTTATCAGCGCATTAAACCCGGGAGAAACATAATTAGACCGGGGGAAAACGAGGGAAGGCGGGGGGAAATCTGTCGACGAATTTAGCAAACAAACGCCCGAAAAGCAGCGACCGTCCAGCTCGGGGCTTCTCTGGGAGATGGAGTTGTCAGGGCTAGACGCCTTCTCCCCCGAGTGTGCCTTCCCAAGGTAAACACGCACACAGTTGCCTCAACTTTCTCCTTTAGCACAAAGTTCCTGGTGCGACGGAAAATTTGAATATTTTATCAGTCTCTTGTAGTGACCCTCATTAGGTGGGCATCCTGCTAAGGCCCTGGCGTTACAAGAAAGCTGCCCAATCAGAGCATTTGCACGCCTTGTTAGCGATGGTTAATGAAGCTTCCCCATGCACTCAAAGAAAGGCCCCCTCGATGTAGATTTACCTTATGTCAACTCGTTACTTCTAATGAATCGCATCAAAATTCTTCCCTGAATGGGGCCGAGGCGCCCGGACCGGGATCCCCTCCCCGCCCGCCGGAGCCCACCCCTGCCTCCGCCGGCACTGTAGCGGAGCATCCGAGACCGAGGTGACCAGGCGCAGTTTGGCGGCGGGGAGGGGGAGAAGAGGCCGAGGGAGGGGACGGGGCGTGCGGCCGGCAGCGGCGGGGGCACGGCGGCCCGCGGGGGGGACGCAGCCCGGCCCCGGCCCCGGCCCCGGCCCCGGCTCCCGGCGAGGGCAGCGACTGCGGAGGCTTCGCCGCTGGCAGGTAGACGTTTGCTCTTCGCCTCTAATTTCCAGGCTCTTCCCCCCCACCCCCAGCCCCCCACCTCCCCGTCCCTCCGGGCTAGCATTTTAAAATCAATTAGTATTTTCAATTCTTGAGGTGAATTATTCAAACAAATGTTTGGGAGACCCTGAGGGAGAATTTGGCCGTGACAAAAGGTTTGATTAGCTTTATTTCCCCCCAAAAGCAACAAAGGCGCAGGGCTGCGAGAACAATCCGCTACATCAGGGCATGTTCAATTAAATGAAAGTCATTAGCTTCGCCGTGAAAGCACTACCTTTAAAATCAGATGGGGCGGGCGGGAAGAGGGGGGGTACTCTGATAATTGTGGCAGGAGGATTTAACACCCCCCCTCCCCCTATACACACAAAGCCCTCCAAAAAGAAGAAGAAGGGAGAGAGAGAGAGAAGGGGGGGAAAAAACCCAACACTTCACCCTTTGGAAATTTGTGCTCAGTCTAAACAATAGGAAGCCCATAATGCAGATTATAACACTCACTGACTCGAATCCATTATCTGCCCTCCACACTGTCTATATATTGATTTCCATATACTTTCTATTGCTCTCAATGACTGAGCAAAGCTCCAGTTAAGAGCCCGCGACACACAGGAACGCTGCTTGAACCACATCTCACCATTACAAGCCGGAGCCGGTTGTAAACACGAAATGCTCCCACTTTCCCGGTGTAGCTGCGAACAAGCACACGACACACACCCAGCCCCCCCCCCAAAAGAAGCGGGCGGGCGGGCGGGCAGAACCGGGGGGCTGCCCCGGAGCCCCCTCCCGCCGCGGGGAGCCGGCGGATGCCCCCGCGGGGGGAGGCCCGGGTGCCCACGCCCGTGTCCACGGGAGAAATCCTGGGGCCGGTGCCCGATGCCCGCCCGTCCCGAGGGCGCCGGAGCCGCCGGCGGGGAAGGGGGTCTCGGTCCCCCGCGCCCCTCGGGGCGCAGAGCCGGCAAAGCCGGCCGGGCAGAGCCGGGGAGCTGAGCTCCCCGCCCGGGGCCCTCCGCCTGCAGCCCCTCTCCCCAGCCCTGAGCTCGTAATGGGGGATGACGGTCGTTGCTTTAGCTCTGAGACCCAGCAGTGCAGAACTTTTTTCAAAGCAGGATCCTCCGGACGGTAAGTTTGATATTTGGATTAAGATCAGTTCCTCACGGGCTCTGGTTGTGTGTGTGTGTGTGTGTGTGTGTGTGTATATGTGTGTGTGTGTGTGAGACAGAGAGGAGGGGAGGGAGGGAACGAGCTCAGCCGAAAATGGCCATAAAAGAGAGAGAAGAAACCACCAAGGGCACAACCTGCTTTTTTTGGGAAGTGCTTTTAAAGGGAGGCGCGGTGGGAGCGGCCGGGCCGGGAGCGGGAGGCCGCCGGGGCTGAGCCCCGGGAGCGCAGCGGAGGTGCCCCTGCCTCTCCGCAACTTGCCTCTGCAGGGCGGGGGGGGGGGGGAAGGTATCGAGAGGGTTAAAGTGCCCAGAGAGAAGCAGAAATTTGGAAGCGAGTGTGTGTGTTGGGGGGAGGGGAAGTAAAACGGTAATTCTGCTGCTCTAAGGACCCCAAATAAGCCACTCGGAACCTGCATAGATCGGGGAGATCCGGGACAGCGTCTTAAATGGTCACATCTCCCCCCCCTCGCCCCCTTCCTTTACTTTAATGAAGATTGTTAATTTGTTTCGAGGCAGTGCGCTGGGCTGATAAGTCCTCCCCAGCTAATATGTTAAAGTTTAAATACCACCAGGTGCAAATTCGCTCTACTTAAGAGTACAAAAATAATGCTGAAATTCAAGAGCACAAGAAGTTGGCCTTTGTATTGTGATTTATGAAAGGGAAATTGCGCTATACATAGCCAACTATTTACCAAAAAAACCCAACCCCCAAAGCCCTGAAAGTGCTAAATTCTTCTTAATGATGCCGAAGGTGAAGTTGTTTCATATTGGACAAAATGGGCATTATTCTTTGTCATGTAAATCACCCTTCACTTGACCTCAGGTTAGAGGATAATGTTCATTCTTGGTTCACACTAAAACTTATTTAAATCAGAGAGCTGAAGAATCATTTCACAAAATCCGCGTAATAAAGTGAAGAGGACTTAGGGATCTTCATTCAAAAAAACATGGGTTAGGAACGTGTACTTTAAAAAAATTGGTATTTGCTGCGAAACTCCAGGATTAGGAGGTTTTTATTTAATAAAGTTATGCTCCTTGGATTTCCTGAGAAATGTGTATATAATTTCGCCTAACAAGATTAAAAGAAAGGAAAAGATATGAATCAAAGGAGCTATAGATACACAAAAGACCTCCAAGTAACAATTACTCTAATACGTATTTTAAAATAGGAAAAGAAATGAAAAGATATTTAACAATTGGGTAAAACAGAAATGAAGGTTTGATAAAGAAGATGCAGCTTGCGGTGCTATTTCATTCGATAAATATACTTTTGGCGTGGAGTGACAGGATATGTTATTTTGACACAAAATGAAAGCGTTCCTGTAGATATAGAGACATAGATATAGGCGAAGACAGCTGTATACACTCATTTATAAATTAGTGGGTGCACGTGGAAGGAAATCCGAGCGTCTCCACTTCCCAGAGCGAAGCTGAAAAATATCCCATAGGTGAGGCGCCGGGCTGAGGTAGGTGTAATATGGAAGTGCTAGAGATTATTGGAAATCAAATAAAAATTCGACACGCACTGACCCATTAGAGGATTTAGCGGCGAGGAGGGAGAGATTTTCCAGGGCTTTTGTCGCTAACGTTTCAATGCTAGGCGCTAACTTTAAGAAAAGTGTCAGTAGAATAACAAATTGAGGGCATGAGAGGCCACGGAGAGAAAGCAAGCAAGGATGCTCTTGACTTCTTAGCAGTTGCTTAGAAAGGATCTCGAGCTTAATATGGGGACTCAATCAGCGGAGAGCACAAAGCTGGGGAAAGGGGGAGAGGAAAGTTGGGCTCAGCACGTGCACTGCGCTCAAGTCGCCCGGGCGAGCGCCGGGGCGGCAGCGGCGCGGAGCGGCGCGGAGAGGCGCGGAGCCCCCGCCGCCGCACCCCCTGCCCCGCTCCCGGCCCCGGCCCCGGCCCCGGCCCCCGCCCGGCCCGGGGGGGCACCGGGGGCCGTGCCAAACCGCGGCCCCTCTTGCCCCTCTCTGCGGGAGGCAGGGACGAGGCGCCCGGCTGCGGAGAGGCGCGGGAGGTCCGCCGGGCTGCCCCGGCCGGCCGCCGGGACGGGTAACCGGGCCGGGCGTGACTTGCCCCGGTACCGCAGCGCCAGCCGCAGATTTTGTTAGAAGGCGCCGCTATCAAACTCGGTCTTTCCGGGAGAAACAGCCGGTTTTCAAGCCCGGCTGTAAAGATTTTTAACAGCTTAGCGAATATCAGAGATAAGGGAAATCTGGAAGATGCTCCCAGGACATCAGACCCTAATGGGCTGCTTCAGCGGCGGAGGGAGCTCCATTCTGTTCCCTGCGCGTATTATACTGCAGACAGTATTCGATATATACTCTATTTAATCTTGCTCTGTGACAGAGCTGTTTAAGTGTATACCATGCCTACATTCTTTGTATCAAGACCAAAAGGATGCATTGTTGAAAGAAAACTATTCAAAATCTTTCATCTGATAGAAACGATCCAGCAACTGTGAGGCAGCTACAGCACAATGGTTCTGTCTACATAATAGGTGCCTCATAAAAATACAGCGTGTCATTGCAACAAAAAGTTAAAAGTATTAAATGTATCCATCTTATATATTGCATGAAGTCAATAATATTCTAACCTTGCCTGCGCCCCGCCATTAAATGGTACCCGGCACTTTAAAATCGAGGGCATTGTGATTGAAATCCCAGTCTCTAGCAGAGAAAGAGGGGAGCAAGGTAAGTTAAGCGAGGACCATTACGGACGTAATGACCTCAGGGTAAATATTCATTAGGAAGAGGAGATTCCTCTTCTAATACCCAGCCTGTGTTCTTTGGAACGCGATATCACGGAGCCTAGTGTAGTAGCAAGACCCAGAATTTACAAGGAGATTATTGCCAAGTGTGTTGGGTCGAGTTTGGGGGATTTTTTTCCCAGACACTTTCCTCAAGTGGGACGCAAATGCCAAGAACAGGTTTTAGAAAAAAAATCACCTTTCTCATTTTATTCGGGCGGCTGGGGAAGCTTGTTCCTTGCTTAGCCCCCGGTAGGAGAAAGCAGAGAACATTTAAGCAGCGCGGTTCGCAGCCCTGCCTCTCTCTCTTCCTTCCCTTGGTAGGTGCACTTAGCCGGCGGAAAGGGAGACTGCACACAACCCCGGGGACGGAGTTTGCCTCCTGAACTGCACTTCTCTTGCTGAAGAACAGTAGCTCCGACCTCCAAACCAACTGAGACTGGCGCTTTAAAGTAGCTGCGAACAGCGCTCCCGTGGCTTAACAGGGTCACATAGGAGATTTGAGCCTTTTAATTTCCAGACAGAAGGAATTACTCCCCCGGAGCCCCGGTATTTTTATTTTTTTGTTTTCAATAAGAGAAAAAGGGAAGCTGGGGACGATTCCCTTATACACACAGAGAGAAAGGGGGGTGAAGAAGCCGAGCCGGGGCACATCTGGCTGTGGGAGACCGCCCCGTGCTCCTGGCCGCTCTGTTGTCCCCGGCGGGATGGCGGCCGGGGCGGGCGCGGCGCTGCCGGCGGCTGCGGGGGCCGCGGGGGCCGCCGCCGGCCCGGCCCGCGCCCTCGCCCTGTGCGGCAGCCAACGGGCGCGTCGCCTGGTGTCACCTTCAGGGAGCACATTTCCACTGCTAAACATCGGGAAAAAGTGCTTGCCTCGCTCGCAGGCGCCATGTTAATGCCGGGAGCTGGGGCTGGGGCGGGGGAGGGCGGTTTTGCAGTTGGTCTAGTTTTACGCAGTTGTTAGCTCCGACTGGACGAGCTCTCGACGGCTCCGTAAAAACAAAAAGTACTTTGGGAATCTCCCCTCCCCCGTTTCCACTCCCCCCGAGGGGATGCGCTTTGTAATATTGATCCCTGCTCTGGGACCCTACAGAGCATCCCCCCCCCCCCCCGCCCGGCGGGGAAGGGGGTGGGCTGGGGGCGATCCCCGGGGGCGCGGGATGCCACGGGGTCCAGGCCCAGGGCCCCGACACTCGCCTTGCCGGGAGCCCCGGTCACCCCCTGAGATCGCCCAGCTCCCCCCGACCCTGCTGCTTGCCCGGGCGGGGGTGGGAAGGCGCCCCAAGCCCCTCTTCCCTCCGCGCACCCCCCGTTTGTGCTGGGGAGGCTGCGAGAAGCAAAATAAGAAAATACCCCCCCATCTCCCCCCGTGGAAAATAATTTCGCAGGCAGTGGGTCTGCACTCTGCTGAGCTCCCCCCGCTCGCACTGAGACCTGCTGCTTAGTCAACGGCGCTGTTTTGTCTTTTCCCATCTTTTTTTGTTTGATTGTTTTTTTTTTTCATAATGTGAAAAAAACCCCAACTTTTGCAGATGGGCAGAAGTGGACGAAGCAACACCCCGATCGCGGCGGGGACACAGAGAAGTCGGACAGAGCCGCTCCCCTCCGGGGCCGCGGGGCCGGGGCCGTCCTGAAGGTTCAAGTCCCCCTCAGGATTTCGGAACAAAGGCAGCCCAGCCCGGCTCCGCCACGCACAAATCTCCATTGTAATCCTGGGCTCTCCCTCCTTTTTTTTTTTTTTTTTCCCTTCTTTTTTTCCCCCTTTGCCCTGTTTTCCAGCCTGCGGATCCTGAAGGTCAGATGGAGAGGTCATGGCTCTGCATCCCCTATAAATAGATTTTGATATTTAGACAGCTATTGCTACTCAATATTAACTTACAGGATAATGGCGAGAGATACCGTATGCACTGAACCTGTTATTCACGAGTGAGCAGCATCTGTCGAATACAATTTTCGTCTTTTCGCCCCGTTTGGCTACAGCGCAAATCAATAGGGCGAAGGACGTCTTGAGGCTGGGGTGGGGACGGTGAGCAGGACGGCGCTGCGGGGACACAGTTGCGAGAGTGCAGTGTTGAAACTAGACAAGGACTTCAGCGAGCTGAAGTCAAGAGCCAGGTAGGCACAGACCAGAGCTGGAAGACCAGTTCAAGGGCGGCTGGTGGAAAGCTTCCAGCGCCGGGTTTATCCTAGGGCTTCTGGCACTTCACTTTAAAGCACGAGGAATGCTGCTGGGGTGGAAGTGTCTCCCCTCCGCGCATTCACAGCCCGGTTCCCCCTGTTTCTGACTTTCAAACTCGTGGGTTGCAGGTAGATCCGAGCCAGAGACTCGGAGCTCACCGCTAACCCTCTTGCTGTTTACAGAGCATGCAAGGGAAGGCAAGGTCTTCAGCTGCGGGTAATATTTTGAGGGAGTGCTAAGAATTCTTGTTTCCATTTCACAGAGCATCCCCCCTTTCGCCTGACCCCAAATCCTCCTCTGCCTTCCGCCACCTGCAAGGCAGAAAGGCTTTTACACTCCCCAGCCGTCCTGGGCGCCGGCACTTTTCTTGGCGCTGCGATGAAAATGAAATTCACGGCCGGGACTCGGGTTGAGGCTTTCGAGCAAAGACCCCCGGGAACCCGCCGGGATGCGCCGAGAGGAGCCGGCCAGCGCTTGGGTGGCTGGTGGGCTCCCCCGTCTGCGACCTCCGTGGGCGGTGGCGGGGGGGGCGTGGGTGGGTGTGAGAGCGGCCAAGCCCCCGCGGGACGAGGAGAGGAGCGGGGCCAGGCTGAAAGCATCACTTCTCCCCCGTGCGCCGCTTTGCCGGCTCACGCCTGGGTCCTGCGCCTTCTGCAAAGCAAAAGCCCCGTGTCACTGGCGAGACCGCTCTAGAAACTAGTTTTAATCAAGATCTTTTGAAGCAGGACGGGAAAACACACACGCGTTTCCATCCACTTACCTGGGCATGGGGCGGGGGGGTCGTGAAGGGGGCCTATTATTGCTCGCCTGTGAATTTTGTGGTTAAAAGAGGTAGCCTGGGGAAGGGGAGGGAGGAGAGAGGCACTGAATGGTTTAATTTAATCAATAAAGCGTCTGAAAGAGTTGTCGAGATTTGAGTCTCCCTTTTGCTAGTTTAACTCGCTCTTTAAGGTTCATGTGTAGCATCTGGTAATGTGCGTGTGCGTTTCGGGGGGTGGTGTGCGCCTTGTTTTAAGAAAAGGGATTATTGCCAGGGAAGAGGCACAAAGGAGGCAGTTTTAAGACGCTGCGGCTCCCTAAAGCCTTGCGGTTTTACAACCAGCCCAAGCAGCAGTGAAACAAACTTTCTGTCCAAAGTTTCCCGAGGCTCCGGAGGGACGAGCGCGCCTCGCCGCCCGGCCGGGGACCCTCGGGCTTTGTGCGGGCGGGGAGCGAAGCCACAGGAGCTGCCACCGGCGCCCCGCTGGCCCCGGCCGGGCGGGCCCCGCCACGCCGGGCGGCCGGCGGGGACACTGGGTGCAGGGCTGGCGGGGCACGGGTGGCGGGCTGGAGGGGCACGGGTGGGAGCGGGGGGAGCAGGCGTCCGGCAGCCCCGGCCGGGGCTCAGCCGGGCAGGCAGCTGGCCTCCTCCGGGGCGCCCCGAGGCAACTGTGAGCGCCCCTTGCCTGTGGAGGGGAGCGGGAGCGCTTGTGCCAAGAGCCCGACCGAAGGGACGAAAGCGACTTTTCTGGGTGGTTTCTTGGCTCGCCAGGGACGGAAGGTGCCGGTCCCCCCCGGCCTCCTGCGTCTCCCCGGGGGCTCCGGAGGGTGCCGGGAGCCGCCCGGCCCAGCAGGGCCCGGCACTGGGCGGGGGCGGTGCGGGGGGCCCGGCGCAGCGCCCCCGGGGCTGCAGGGCGAAGATCGTGTGCTGCCCCCATCTCGGGGCTCTCTTTGACCTGATGCGCTGCTCAGGGCGAGCAGTTACGGAAGTTGTCCTCGTAAGTGAAATCGGAGGTTTTGTGAGGTGCAGTCCCCATACATTTTTAACCACAGTGATTACTAAATTAATAGCAGGCCCTAAGACAGATGTCAAAACGTCTTGAAAATGTTTATCTGTGAATAATTGAGAAGGTGGTAAGACGCATTATCTGATTGTATAATGAAATATGTATGAGGAACAGCTGTTTGCAATAGTCACCTCCCGTTGTTTCATTAGCCTAGAGCCTCCTCTTTAAAGAAGCGCTTCCCTGAAGTTGGCCATTCAGCGCCGGCCGCTTCCACCGGCGCCGGCGGCCGAGCCGTGCCCGCAGGAGCCGCAGCGGGGAAGGGGGAACCCGGCGGTGTCCCTAGGCCGGGCCACGGGCTCTCCCCGTGGCATTTCTCACCGGTGGTTTGCTCCGAGGGCGGGAGGGAGGAGGCGCGGATGGGGTCCGAAGACGTCTTGCCGGGCAGCCTCAGGCTGAAGAGGATGCCAAGGGAGGAAGGATCCTAGATGCTCACCTCGGAAGCGCAGCAAACAGCCATTTATTAAGATTTCATGCCGAGCAGCGACAGCCTCCTCGACTGCTTAGTGTTGACATAAACTTCCAGACGTCGAGCATATGCTGTTGCACAGCATTGTTTATGTGTGGTACCAGATGTTGCTTTGCATCCTATTGTCTGGAGACAATGTTTAGTTCAGGTTAAAATATCTTTACTTAAACTGCTCAGTTGGCCATTGTGTGAGAATTAGTGAAGTGTCATGGAGAGGTAATGGGAAGTCCGGGGAGGTTAGCTCTCCGAGCGTGGCCAGGAGGTCCCCGGTTCATGGTGGGGTTACAGCCACCACTGTCATCTTTTGTTTTCCCTCCTCAGAGAACCCTTGTCCTTCCTCTAAAAGGATGTGCCCCGCTCTCTTTCCCTTCGGAGCTTTCTCCACCGGTTTCTTGAAACGGCCCGATGTTTGTTTTTCTAGTTCCCCTAAATCGCCCGAAAGAGGAAAGGAAGGCGCGTTTCTGCGTCACCGCCACCCCGGGCCGGGCCGGTCCCGGCGGAGCGGGGCGGCCCCACGCCCCTGCCCGGGGATGCTGGCGCCGGGGGGGAATCGGTCCCGACCGCCGAGTTCACGCTCCAACCGGGGCAGCGGCTCCCTCCCCCCAAAATGCCCGCCGCTCGGCCTGGCCGAGCCTCCCGGGCCGGGCGGGCGGAGGGGGCGGCGGGCCGCACCCCGGCAGGGCGAACCCTTCAGTGGTAGCCCCCGCTCGCCGCCCGCGGGAAGCGGCTCGCCTGGAGCCTTTTCTTCCCTTTAACCCCGCAGCCTGGGCCAGCCGCGGCAGCTGACCTGTGGCAAGACTTTTGCTCCGGAAGAGAGAGGGGAAAAAAGCTATAGACTTTAATCGGATTTCTCCCCAAACACTTCTGGTATGTTGTTGTTATGCATCTATATGGAGATCATTATTTATAAATGAGCGAGTACGATCGGTCGCAAAGACTTTAAGAGCCCGGATTTGTGTCATTAAGTTGAGGGCAGGGTAGAGCGATTTAGCGGGGGCCGGAGGTGCTGGCCGGGGGTGGCCAGCCGCCTTGGCGAGCGGAAGGGCACCTGCCGCTCCCCTTTCCCTTTAGCCACCCTGTCACTGCAGACGAGACCCCCCTTCGGCCTCGGTCTCCGCCGCCCCGCTCGGAAGCGCCCCGATGGCGGGCGGGGAGGGCGGCCTCGGCCTCCCCTCGGGGCGGCGGCCCGGGCCGCCGCGGGTCGTGCGGCCGCCGGCTCTGTTTTCTTTCGCTGCAGTCCTGCCTCGCACAATGGAGGCATATTTTCCCGTAAACTACGTGCTCCGCTAAGAGTGGAGACGGTGTGAGAACATTTCCAGCAGCAGTGGTTTTATAGGTCGAGATAAACCCTACCCCTCTGCTCCCTGGCATTTGTAAAGCCACTTCAGGGTACAGTTAACATCTCTCTAAATGCCCGAATTAAACAGAAAGCCACATTGTGTATTTCAGCATTGAAAGCAGAGGCTTTGCAACGCGATGCACTGTATAATGTAGCTGTATTTGTGTTATTTCTAGCATTTTTGCTTGTGCATAATCCCTTATGCCTTTTATTATAATCCTACACATTACAGTTAATCTGTAATGATACTGCTTCAGAGGGACCTGTTGCACACAGTGATGGTAATTTGTAACCTTGGTAACAGTTTTAAATAAAGATTATAACAATGATGTCAACTGTTTTTATTCACCATACCGTAAATGGGGTCTCAATATTATTATGCCTGTAGAGGACAGAGTTTAAGAAACAGTTATGAGGTTCCACTTTACTTATTATGTTGCGAGCTGTCACTTTTTAGCTTGTCCTTAGTAAACATGATCATGGTTCTAAATAGTATAAAGATTTTCAAACTGCTGAGGACTCTGTAAACTTTAATTTTCTGAATGAGTGGGATATTATTATGAATTAGGGTTATCAGGATCCAAGTACCCTCACCAAGAACATTTTAGTCTTCCAGAGAAATATCTCAGAGTAAGTACTACTTAGAAACCCTAATGAATAATGCTAACACTGACTCTACCATTAGCCTTCTGCACAAGCTCTCCCCTCTATTAAAGCTTACAGAAAACGCTCAGAAGCTGAAAGCAAAATTAAATGTAATTGCTTTTATTTACCTATTGCTTTTATATCATTAAAACATTTTTAGTTATATTTATTAAACAGCATCCACTTCTATTATTACCTGCCATATCTATTAATCCATTTTTGTGTATTAACTACACCACCATTAGCTATTAAAATATGTATATATACACACACATATATATTTCATATATTGTCTTTGCCAAGATGCGTTTCAGTTCTCATTAACCAAAAAATTCTTGTGGAAGATTCTATGAAGCATGATTTTCATGCACACTTATTAATAATCACAGTTGTCAAGAATTAGATATGCACAGATTGCAAATGGAAAGGAAATATTAGATGCAAAATGAAATATACAGTAGAATTGAAGCATAACTATTTTTCCTCCTTAAAATAAAAAATTTACAGAGTGAAAAACTCAGCTATTAAGCTTACTTAAAAGATGGCTTTGTTGGTTTAATTATACTGTAGTTATTTTATAAATATGTTTCAAAGGAAGCTTGCCATATTGAATGTCAATGAAGCCTGTAAAGAAAAGACTTACAAAAGCTAATGCATACCAAATACCAAATTTTAGTCATTAGCATTCCTATTTATTACAAACTAAAGGAACCTATTAACAGACAAGAATTTCTATTTAGCTAGCATTACAATGTTTAGCCATTAAAATAAAAAAGCACAAAAAATGATCCCCCCCCTTAGAAGGTATGTTCTTTTTCCTTAGAAAGACACACATATCAAAAAATCCTGATAACAGAAACTGTGATTCTTCGTCATTACTGGCTGTGCCAAACCAAACCCTGTACTGCTTTATTTAAGCAAAATTTGTACTCTTTCCAAAGGACAAGATCTGTCTGATTAAGAGTTCAGATATTTTGCACATACCTTCACAGCTGCCTTTGAGGGACTTTTGGGTATGGGGAAGCATAGGTCAGCTTTGGGCTGGTGCAGGCCTACAGGGTCAAGCCTGGAGGCTGCCGGGCCTGATCCAACGTCAGGAGGCACTTCCCTATCACGTTCAGTAGTTTAGATCAAGTCTGGGGTGTGGATAGCAGCTTTCATGCTTAGGATGGAGGAAGGAAGGACTAAACCATTCATTAGGTTAGGCAGGCTGCTTACCAGAAGTTTCTTTTCCGTGCTTGTCGCAAAAATCAGCATATTTATTCATGTACTGCTTGTTTGTTCAAGAATTCCTTTAAAACCTCCTGGCCAAGCATTTCTACTGCTCAAATACCTTTTAAGAAACTGTATTTTTGTCTCTCTTGAAGACAAGTGTGTGCATATGTAATACATCTCAGAGTTTCTAATAAGTGTTAAGCATATTATTACGTAATGTATGTTAAATTTCACATATCAAAGGTACATAAGCTTTCTTGTGTTTTTCACTGAACTGCACACTTTTATGTAAAAGGAGAAGCTTTTGGGGACACTGATATTTGTGATGAGGTAACAAACTGATAGATCTTTTCCCCTTTGTTGCATCCAACACGGTCCTTGCCTTCTCAGCTTGTGAGCATCGCTCCTTGAGACTCTGTTGTGTCTATTCAAATTGACAGAGAAATTCAAAACAAGACCAAAGAAGCAGCACAACTGCTACAGAGCTTCTGGGTGAGGGATGCTGTCAAACGCCTGTTTTGCCTCAAAGATTACTTCGGTTTTCAAAGAATCGGGGGGAGGGGGGCGGGGAGCGGTTCAGGAAAGTTCATGCAGTGCTGAGCACAACCCGTCGGTTTAATCTTTGTTTTCTGATTTTCATTGCTCATTTCTAAAACAGGCTTTACATTTAATTTAATAAAGCATGCAGTTTGACTAATAAGGATCACTTTTGATTTTGATTTTGCAAGAATAGAGTGAAGACTTGTACAAAGAAAATTCGCTGTATAGACATCCTGCCCAAGAAAGGAAGGTTCGCCCTTACTCCATCTACAGGATCTGTAAGTACAAGAAATTTGTTCTCTTCAAAGATTTAAACTCCCAGGCTTTAGGATGTCATTGTAGGGCTGGTTGTTTATAGCTTTTGCATGAACATATGGTGAGAAGTTTGGCTGAAATGGTTCTATGATCAGCGCATCTTAGCATGTATGAAATATTTTGAATAAAGAAGTTCCTGTATGACCCCATTTATGTGATCCATGTTGCTGCTTTTCACTAATGAAAACAAAACTGATCTGAAATTTGCATGAGTGCGGTGTCTGGGGATAACAGTCTCATGAAATCAAAATGATGCAGGCTGTCTCTGATTTTGCTAAGATAAATTAGAATTTGGGAGGAAGAATCTCATGGAAAATTAAATATAAAAGCAGTCAGAGTTTCTGAAATTTTAAGAACTCCTACTTTTCCTTGGAGGTATTTTCTGAGTCAAAGATCTTCACTTCTGTTTATTATCAATGAAGAGTCATGGTTCAAGAGGCTGCAAACAGACAACCCATATTAAAATATGTCTGAAGGAATCTTGATGTTGTCTCTCAAGTATTGTAACTTTCACAAGGAGAGCTTTTTCCAGGTCAATGTGTCTATAAACCAAAATGGAACCGATCCATAGATCTGCTCCTGGAAAGACAGGAGACATCTTGTAGGTCTTTCACTTACACTTAGATGGCATGCTAGCTAGCTACCATTAGAAGTTTTTCAGCAGAAAAGCTTTCATTTGCAATGTTTATGCCTACCAAACCCAAACTGATTTGACTCTAAGCCTTTTTTCTAGAGCGGCAAATATATTTAAAGGAGAAACGGTAATAACGCAATCGTTCCGACAACGAAGTTCAGGCAAAAAAAAGAGCAGCCCTATGGAAGAAAGAGCGGTGTGATGAATCACTCCTTTGTTCAAACTGTCCCTTTAATACAAAGCAGAATAGAAGTGTTTGAACAAAAATGCTTAAATCGCTGCATTCTCAGCAATGCTTTCTCTTTTTCACTTTAAACCATCCATAGTTCTTTGTAGCCATATACAGTATGCGACAGAGCAATTTGGAAAAGATTCATCTATCAAGTTTAACAACTTCCCGGTGTAACTTCAGAGAGGTTTATTGCTTATTCATGTGGAAGTGAGTACACCCAACTTGTTTTGCCTGGTTTTGCTACTTTTGCTGGTTTGCAAGGCTGTTCTGGTAGCTGCAAATGGCTTCTCAAGTGACATTTGCTGACATTCAGTGGTGTATATTTATCAGTATTCTTCACCTCACTTCTATATGTGTAATCTATTTTATTTTGTTCTTCATAGCAACCTCCTTTTCACTGTCCATGCCCTGAAAATGATAAATGGCAAAGTGGCATATTTCCCTAGCTGCACTAAAATGTCACTGTGAAAAATCTTTAATGGACTAAGTGTAGCTTTTCAGGTTATAACTTGTCAAGTTACGGAGAAATTCTAGAGTTTCTCCTTAATCCACCATTCTTTGGAACCACACCACTGCAGGCAGAGACTAATTATAAGTTACACCAGTCAGAGCAGGACAAAAATAAATGAAGTAGAAACCATTCGATCAAGGCTCATTTTATACTGGGTTTCTGTCCTTGTCCTGTATTATCTGATTTCCTCTGTTTAGGCTGATGCTGAATGTGCCTTACTGTTTACGTATGAATATGTGTGTATGCTGAGATCTATGTTAGTTTAGAGACTTTGCTTATAACTGTAGCACTGAATATATTTTACTACTCCTACATCTATGGGTGCCAAGAGAAACCCTCTGTGCTGGCCAAAGCAATGATATATATTAAGAAAGAGTCTCTGACAGCACCTGTGATTAAAATGAATACTAGCTGAAAATGCATGGGTGAGGGGAAATACTGTTACTACCCTCTTTTAGGTCAGAGGAAGAATGACTAACTAAGACTTTAAGGCAGCCTCAGAAATACAACGTACCTACCCTGGACTCAGGGATCTAGGAGACTATCCTGCTTTCGGGTTTCTCTTCCTTTTTTAGTAGTCCACAATCATCTTTTTGGACGTAATGCTCAAGCCCGCAAAATGTATGTGTAAGAGAAAACAGTTTTTGAGAACATTCACCCAAAATCTGACTGTAGATGCTACTTTAGAGTCACTTTTCCTTAGTTTTCCCCGCCTTTGCAATGAATACTTAGAAGAAATATCTTAGTTGCTTGGAACTAGAGGGCTTCAGAAAAAACCCTACTTCCCTTTTCTATGATCCTAAAGCATTGTCCTCAGATTTTCGCTCATTTAAGAGCTAGAGAGCGCAAAAGGAATGAAATGCTAGAACCAACAACGTGTGTTTTGTAGTGAATGGTGCATTTTATCTGACAAAGCGTAAATTTGTTTCGGCGCTGAGGGACAACAGCACCACTTCCGTTCTTCCTATGAAGTAGAGGAAGGAGCTGAAATTATTTTTATGTGATTTTTCTGCTACTTGCGTGTAAGTGGTATTTTATCAGTGAGGACAAGAGGTCATAAATCTTGCAGTGCAATGCAGGATAGAATACTTACTTGACTTCTTATCAAGAGCCAGGGTGCAAGTGCTTTAGGGTAGAATCTGCTTTCCCCTTCTCCCATGCTCTATACCAACTTCCACCTTGTTACAAACATGCTATTACAAGGCCTGTGCACTCTTATAACCATACCAATTCCACAGGGCCCACATTTCACCCTTAGGATTTAAGCATTCAGATACTCCGTGATGACTTCCTGTGAGGATGCGACTTTAAATCACTACGCCTACAAATTATACCCACTGGGGAAGAACCTCTTTTCTGACTAACCTTAAAATCATGTCAGTCTTAGGAAAAAGTGTGCTGTGGGTTCATCAGCTTTCCCAATGAACATTTTCAATGCTTATGTACTGTGTAGGCATAGATCACGCAGTATTTTGCATTGAAGCAGAGTTCAGATCTCACTTTGTTTCCAAGGCAAAGTTAGAGGGAAAAGAAACCTCTTCTACTAGAATAGCTGATACCAATAGCAGGAGGAAGGTTTTTGTATACTAAAGAGGATTTGTGTCTGCAAGCTTTTTTCCCCCTATTTAAAACAGGTGGTCTAAGAGAAAATACTGCCTCTTCCTGCAGTTCTTATCCTTAGACCGTACTACTGCAACAGCAGTAGTATTACCACACTTTGTCTGTCCTGTAGGTGCGAGCAAAATAAACTTTTGAGATTAATTCTTATCATGCCTTTAGGCCTTTGCACTGTTGTTTATCTGGAGCTGGCGCTCCCCTGGAAGTCAGTGGAGGCTCTATGCTTGGACCTACAACTTTGTAGGCTTTCCTATAACGCTGTACCTAGAGGACAAACACTTTTCTCCAGTTCACTCTGCAGCCCTCAGCAGCTTACCCTGAGTTGTTTACTGGGTTTACTACCTGTCATAGTGAAAGCCAGATGAGTATGTTCTGCTACCACTGCACTTGAGCATTTGAGGAGCTCTAAAAAGCCTTGGGGTTCTCTACTGCTTTCAAGACACTTTCTCCCCACTAAGAGGAGTGGAGATTCAGCCGCTGACTGGGATCAGAACATGGCTCTGAGAGTTTAGCTTGTAATGTCCTGGTGCTGCACCAGTGTTCAGAAAGGCAGCTGTCTGCTCCGCAGAGCTGTCTGCTCCACGGCGCAACCTGCACTTTGCTTTTCTTCAGAGGCACTCACCAAAAGCTCTCTGGGTCTGAGGAAGCAAATCAGCATCGAGCCTTCGTGCAGAAGTTGCCAGTCTGGCACCTATTTTGTAGCATGGCATTGCAAGGACTTCAGCTTTTCGCATGTATTTATTTAGTTTGACTGTTTATGGCCTTTCAAATAGAACTGTCTTCTGCGTGCCCAAATGCCACAGGGGATGATTTGGCTTTGTGAAAAGACAGGGAAAATATGGAAATAAAACAGCTTCCCTAAAGGCTTATTTATAAGATACACTGCTGCTTGTGGCTTGTTTCCCATGGAGGACATAATTTATCCTAGTGTTTGACATATATGAAGATACAGCTCCAGCTCTTTGCCAGCATCAAAAGGGAAGATGTACTCAAAGATCTACAGCCCAAGTTGCATGCAGAGACTATCAGCTGCTTCAGATTAAGCACATCTAACATCACTGGGACCACACTGGATATTGTAGTATTATCCTTTTTATCATCCTTCTTATTCTTACAAGTATATACAATAGTTCACTTGAAAAACAAGACACAGAAATAAAAACAGCACACATTTTTTCCTGCTGAAGTGGTCTATGTGTTAATAAAATTGAACTACTTCCTTCTAAAAGATATTTTAGAAAGGGTCAAAGTTAAGAGTAGGAAAAGAAAGATTCAGCCTGGCCTTTTCAAGAGCACTTGGCTGGTGCCTAATTTTACTCCATTTCACTGGGAACAGAGCTAAGGCATCACCACAGTCCAGAGCAATTTCACACATAAGCATGGGTAGATTTCCTAGTAAACATTTAAGGGTGTTGCAGCCCCTCTCCTGCATCCTCGCTACATCACAGGCTAAATTGTGGCCAGGTCTCTGCTCTCTACACACATTATAGGTGCAATCATCTCTGTGTAAATCCCTTTGTGGATCTGGGCCTGAGTGTTTTTGAAAATCCCACCCACATGGGACACCCGTAGGTCAAATGAAAAATTTCATAAGCTATTAACTAAAGCTATAGCTTATAAAAAGTTACCCACAAGAAAGGTACACAGGTTAGTGCTGCTCCAGGGCATCCTTAAATCACACTTCAGCAAGTTATAAAGTTATCTTTGGAGAGCAATCATACCAAGTTGTCAGCCCTATAAGGATAGATTTATGTGTCTCTGACATGTCAGTTGTCGTCTTTGCCACTTCATTGCGGCTATGATATTTCAGCAGGAGGTAACCACCGCTATTCCCCTGCTTGAAAATCCACAGAACTTCCCTCTGTAAACATTTCTTACCCTGGGTATTTCCCCACCACAGGGCTGCATCTCTGAATTCATCTACGTGTTTGCTTAACTCTCACTCACAGGTCAGTGCTTGTTTGTCTCCTTTTAATCTCAATTTATGTAGCAGAAGGTTCATGGGCAAACCTTTTGCCCACAAAAGTCTCCATAGTTCATTGGTTTTTTACTAGCCGTAGCATTTAAAAGAAGACAATTTTTTTTGTTTCTGAGGAAGTAATACAGGTCATTATCCTGCACTGGAAAAGTCTTCATCGAGAAGGAGCCTAATCTAGTGGTTTTGTTAGTACTCTGTTCTGTCGATGCAATATTTTTGTTGAGATTTCTTCCAAGGTTTGACTCATTTCTCCATATATTCTCCTGGAATATTGTTCTGCAAGTTGGAAAAATGGTTTGTTCTGGCTGAGTCTAAAGTGAACAATTAGAGAATGGAAACTCATGGAGTGAGCTTAAGCAAAATTAGCTCCCGGAGAAAGAGGCCTTAATTTTCCTGAAAGGTGAGCACAGTGGCAATGCCAATGCCAGGCAGCAGACTGTGTACTGATTTCAGTTACACCGGAGCCTGAGCCCTCACCCCAGGTTCCCAGCTGTGTGCTCAGAATTGGCGTTTGGTAGACAGAGGCTAGAGAGAGAATAGTGTGTGATCCAGTACAAATCTTTAGCCTAAGTGATATGATATTCCTGATAGTCTTAACTTTTGTACAAAATGCTCCCTGCAGACACGTTTACAGCGTTGCCATTTCAGCAAATGATATTTTGCATATTCTTTGGAGATGCCACACAGGTAGTGCAATCATACTCCGCTGCAAAGTGACCATGTGAATTGAATATGACTCAGCTGCTCTCTGGGTTAGAAACACAGGCTATTTTAGACTGGCAGTCAGTAAGAGAAGCTGAAGCGGGTCTAGGAAGGGGAGAAAATACATCTTCCCTACAGCACTGCCATTTTGGTATTGCTGCAGTGTTCTGCACAATTAGCAATTTATGCTGGTGTGTAGTGGAGATCTGCTTCATAACAACAAATTTTTTTTATAAAAACCAACTCTTTCTCAAGTGTTTCTCCCTTCAGAATGTTCCACCAGAAATAGTACTCAGAAGCGACTAAGGAAATGTTCTAAAAGCTGTAATGGTATCACTTTTGGAAATTCCTGGTTATTTCCTTTCTCTCATTATGGCACACCAAAACTTCCTAAAGCCCCATACCACTTTCCCCCTAATTCCGTGCTTTAAATTCCTGTTGTCTCCACTGAACTTTGTTACTATTCCCTTTGGTTTACCAATCTGATTATTCCCTTTGCCCACACCTGGCTCCTGCCATCTCCTTCCTCAAGCTGGGGACAACTTGTTTTTACTAATCACCAGAAGGCCTTTCTATTTCTCTTTGGAATTCTTTGTGAAAATAACTTCTCTTTCTTTTTGTCATTAACTCTCCTCAAATATTTGGTCATGATTTATTCTGAAGTTGTCTGTCTCCTTTAGATTGTAAGTATTTTACAAGGTAAAATGTGTCTGATCTCACTGTTAACGGTTTGCAGGGTTCAGAGCAGAACCGAGTGAGACTGAGTAAACCCACCCGTGAAACTTCCCAGGATTTCACTGATGCTCCAGATCTTTCCTGTAGCAAACTCAAGTGCTTTTAGAAGGTTTTTATACAAACAAACAAACAAACACAACAAAAGAGATGTACAACATGTGATCTCCTCTAGCATACTCAGGTTCAAATTCCTGACCCGCTGTCTCTCCAACTACAGATGACTGTGCCAATTCACCCACAGCCTGATAGTTATCCTAGGGCAAGGTGCACTCCACAGCTACTGCTAGAGACGATCTACTTCCTATAACAATGTATTCTTCAGAGTCATTATCTGAATTTGCATCCTCACATATTGGGTAAACAACCCCACAACTGCACTGCAGAGCTGCACTTTCTAATGAAAATTCATTTCGTTGAAAAATTCCCAATCAGCTCTAATTTGGAAGCCCCAGCTGAGCTCCCACTGTGAGACACATATCGTAAGAGACAGGTCTTGCTGTGAAGGGCTGGCGGGTTGGAGAGACGAAGGCTGAGAAGAAAAGCACAATAGAAAGGTGAAATGGCTTCCTCAGAATCATGCAATGGGTCAGTGGCAGTTTTAGGTCTTCCTAGTGCCAACCACAGCCCATGCTACCTCTCACATCCTGAGCTTACAGACAGGCTATGCTTTCCCCTGGCCGTCTTTTCATTAACTGGATTATTCTTGCATGTAGATTAACGCATGGGTGCACAAGTTCAGCAGTTTTGAACCTTACTGCTTAGGAGGCATCATGTACATATATGGCACCATCAAAAACTTGGAGGTAACAGATAACAAGGATGTCAAGGTAGAATGCTAAAAAGGCAGACCCTGGTGCATGAGAGCAGGCAAGGGGACAAGGGAAATCAAGTATTCTTCAAATTAAAGTGTGTCAGCTGCTCTGAGCAAGGTAGGAAATATCACTCATGTTTCACAGTTCGGAAAAATCTAGCATAAATTGATGCATCTGAGCCTGTACAGGTTGTTAAGCCAATGTCATGGTTAGAATGTGATGCCTTACTTACAATTAAAATTTTCCCTTCAGAAGCTTCCCTGTGTCCCTAAGACTCTTTGAGAATTTTTATTCTAAGAACAATTTTTTTTTTTCTTCTGGTCTTACACTGATTAGTAGGAACAGATTAGAGACAACTTGTATTTTATAAATAGCATAACAGTGTATTTTGTATATTTTTCCCAAGAGCTTTCTGAAACTAAAATTTCTCTTTGAGGACAGCTGGTCCATGCCCCTGAGGAAAAAGATGCTTATGGCAAGGCTGAGGTTAATGATTTTAATTTACAGATTTTTTTTTGTGGGAATATCATTTTGCTTCTGCAGAAATCTCTGTCTCTCCATTGTTTTAAAAAAAGCAAAGATACTTAAATAAGGCTTTACATTTTATTACCCCAAAACACATTTAATTTTGTTTGACTAGATCATGTCAGTATGTTAATAAAATAATTGTTATTCCAAACATGCTTGGTGAACTTGAATAGCAAAGTGAAGTTTATATATTTAATCAAATCTATTCAGTAATTCTAGTGGAAGATGCAGAAGTGTTTTCCATCAATATTTCCTTGACTTTTGAAATGAATATACATTGCCCAAGTTCTCATTCTTGTGGATCCATTTTCTATCCATATCTAAGCAATTGAATTTCTTTGTATGAATGTTTACAAAGGTTGAAAAGGAAAAAAATCCCCACAAGGTCGCATGGGCAACTCTTCTTGCTGGAAGTGCTTTTACAGATATCTGATCAAGGGGAGGAAAAGTCTTGCAGCTTTTCAAGACACGAGTTGTAAGGTGGGTTATAAGACCAGCTGTAATTTCCAGAACCATATAGTATTATTTTCAGGAATATTTGGATATACTGTAAAAAGGCTGCCATTTTTCATTTTTGCCCCTTATGCAACACTTCGTCCTTCCTTCTGCATGAGATCATGTCTTAAAGCTTGTCTAGTTCCTTCAGAGAGTTTCAAAAGGAAAAAAAAATATAAAAGCTAAAAAAATAATAATTTATAAAAAGCTTCTCCATAGTGCTATGGGGTTTGAAAACCAGACAGGGAACTGTGAGGTGAGAGCTGCCTGTGGACTGGCATTGCACAGGCGTGGGAAAACAGCAGGATAGCGTGGTATGAACGGGAGTAGGAGCTTTGAGGAGCAGTGGAGATGCTGAGGGGACAATTGAAGAGACGACACAGAGGTGGGATATGAAATGAAAGAAGCTGAGGAAGAACCATCGGGAGGACACAGGAGCAGAACAGGCAATTGCAAAGAGCCCATAAGACCAAGGGGGAGTTAAGGGATCCTGTGAGGCTCCTTGCTGCTGTTAAGCCAGCTACTGCTCTGGGTAACGTTCTGGGAAGATGCCCAAAGGGAATTTGTAGAACGTGGTTTGTAATCTTTCAATATATTTATCACTACACTCTGTATATTTTCTTTAAGCAACTTTCTCCAGTAGTTACTGCTCAGGGACCTGGCCAGGAGAGAGCAATTGTGGATGGGCTTTTGGTGGGTAGTGTGCCCCAGAGTTCGAGTGCATCGTGTTTACAATTTGTATCAGGAGTGACCCTGAACCCTTCCACCCCTTGGAAGATTTTCTGTCCTCAGGGAATGTGAATAAGAGTGGAGTCCAAGAGGGAGACTTGAAGGATTTCTCCAGGAAGAAAAGATGCAAATGTGAATACTCTTATTTATTGGCTTACGTTTTTTAAAGCTTTTGCTAAATAGTATGGTTTTATTACTGCTATAGTAGAAAAACAAGTAGAAAAGAAAACATAAAGTCACCCAAGAGTCACAGTGTTGTTATATATTTCCTCAGATTATCTTAGTTGGAAATCTCATTTGAGATAAGATATTCTTCTTTTCAGTGGTGTGCCTCCTGTTAGGTTATTATAGAAATAGGGATATGATGATTTTACTGCTAACAAACCTCCCAAATATAATCCAACGTGTGCACCATATTTAAAAATGTTGTAGAACTGTTGATGGAAGAATGTTATTCTTTCTATGAGGTAATGAGCATCAAATAAGCTTATTTAATATGGAAATTCACCTTTCCCAATATATTTATTTACAACCTTTACAGTGTATTCAGAGTATTTTGTGTAGCTTCTCTGCTCTGAAAACTCCATGGGCAAATTTACATGGATATTTTTTTTTCCAGGGGAAAGTGGCAGCTGAACAAAACCTGTTCTTTCAACCAAGCAGCAAAGCAACAGTAGAGAGCCAGAGCTAGTAGTCCTTGTGCTGTAAATCCACATCAATTCAACTAAGACCAAGCACTTGTGAATACTAAATTCACACTAGTGTAGCTGAGAGTAGAAATGGGCCTTTCTTTTTCAACCCTTTGGAGTCTGAACTGAAAAAAAAAAAAGTAGCAGGGTTTAACCTTTAAACTTTTCACTGACCTTTAAACAGTACTTTGGATTATATCTGCCCTCGTTAATCCGAAGCCACTTACAAACATAACTGGCATTCCTGTTTTTTTAAGTATATCTCACATACATTATAGAACAGGTTAACAATTCAGAAGTTTGGTTCCTGTTCATGATGTCTTTATCACCTTTTTAAGAGATGTTCATCTTTGCAAACAAATTCCTAGAGTTAGCAGCAACACAAGCAATGCTTTATGTCAAAGTGCATTACTTAGGTGATGGCCAGATGTAGATCTAAACTCTTGGAGGTGCAAACCCAGGTGTTGATCAAGACACTAAATTTTGCAGAAGTCCCATATTAATGTAGAGCTCCATGAGGACCAGATATTTTAATACCACTTTCCAGCACAGGTGAGTAGAAAATCTTCCACCAATACCTAATCAGACCATTATTTTATTATTTTTTCTTCTTCAGCTTTTCTTTCTTTCATGCTATTCACATCACTGCTTTGCATGCACTTTTTCCTTACATACCCTCCCCCCCCCCCCCCCCCCATATCTTCACTTTGGTCTATGGAGTCCAAACTACAGGTGCAAATGACGTAAAATGAACAACAATTTATCTTGGACAACATTTCAACCTGCTCACATACTCAAAAGAGTGAGTTTAACACTAGAAACATCTACTGCTTGGTACAAATAAAATAGTCAAAAATTTATGACTGGCATTTCCCCTTTTAGTTCACACAATGATTGCAAAATGACTTGCCATTCACATGGAAATCTGTGTTCTAAGTACATCTATCCTCAGTGGAAAAACGTCATGGGCAGAGCACAAATTTATGAGAGGATGTATATGTTTAAGAACTAACTGCTATACCATACTCTATGGTCATCATTCGGATCAAGAATTTTCCTGCTGGAGTTGCTGTTCCTACAGCAACACAGAGACGCTCATGCACCATCCCTTACATTCGAGCTACTCTTCAGGCACAGAAATACTGGGCTTAGAAATAGCCAAAATTTCCAACAAATCATTTTGCATTGAAATACGAAATTCTCAAGTTTACTGAGACAACCTAGCACAGCAGAAGCACTCGGGCTGAGTCAGTGTGAGAAATGCCATTGTAGCTTGAGAAAACTAAATTTCTGGGATTTGTATCCCTGCATAGTTTTACCAGGACCTGACATTGCTTCTCATATGCTTTTAAAGAAACAGACAGTTCATAAGCAGAGAGCAGACACTGAAAGGTCTTGTGATGTAGCTGGTGAAAAGCATCTGTATTTTATGTTGGATATTTATTTAATGAACAATTTGGAAAGTGCTATACGTTTTTTTAACATCTCATCTCTTGCTGTTACATTTTGGAGAATGACTAAATCTCTGGAGAGGGGTCAGATCTGTAAAAATTGTCAGTTGTTAAGACACAGTATTCAGTGAATAAATGAATTATCATGCTGAAGTCCTTTATTGAATATTCCTGTGGCACTGCTTCAGTTAGGTAGCAAGAACACAAGCATTTAACGATATTACTTTAAATTCAAAATGCCTTGAAAGGACTGAGATTGAATTTGCAAATGTAATCAAGAACAAAACATGTGCCTTGGATTACGTGTCACTTTTTGGGATGTTTTGACATAACACATTTAGAAAATACTTTCCTGTGACTGAAATGATTAAAATAGATTTCAGTTATCTATGACTTAAAACAGAGCCAGTCCAGTTCTTGCTTAATTTATTCTCTGCATCACGGTAAGCACCGGCTGACATACTCACTTGTATATCAGTGTGGAGGCCAACTGCTTAAGGCTAAAGTGCTATTGTGTTACTTGTGTGAGTAATCCTATTAGCAGCAAGAGAATATAGGCATGGATAAACTGTAGAATGGTCAGAAGTGAGAAAATAACCTAACTTCCTTCTCATTTCTAAAGACGGTCTGTGCAGCTATTTTAGACAGACCTCTTGTGTGATGGTACCAACATCTTCAAAGCCTCCATCCTTTTGCCTCCTCTCAGGGGTACCAAAATCATACCAGCTTTTCAATATGTATTAAGATAGGCACACTCAGAAAAGTACTGGGTACCTACTCAAATCCATTTGATAATATGTCCTCTTCGTTTCCAAAATACTGGTACCAAAATAACAAACATAAGGATACACAAGAAGTTACTTTTCTCTGTATCTAGGACCAAAAAGTACTTATTCAAGAAATTCAGTATAAAGTAGGACCACAGAGCAGTGTTCCCGAAGAGCGACCACGTCCGTGATGGAAAGTACACACCAGAAATTTAGTATTAAATCTACTTTTATTAAATTTATTGTTAAGTTAATTACAGCTTTTCAGTATTAAATTTTAGTATTAAATGTAGTGTTAAATTAAAAAAAATTGGGTTTTAATCCCAGTAGACAAATCCTACCACTGAGTTATGCTCAAATTTGCTGCTGATGTTTATGAGAATTGCAGATATCTGAGAAGAATGGTAGTGTCTGGTTTACTAATGAAATGCCACACTTTTAAACTCAATCCAGGAGGGCAAGTAAGACTGCCTGTTAACAGTAACTTTCTCAAAACAGCATAGTTAGTTCACTGATCAAATCACCTGCCCATCCATCTAGGCCAGGCAAATACCAGAAACAAAAAAAGATTATTGCCTTTTGCATTGCACCTGTTCTTCGTGCATGATGGGAGGATTGCGAAGATAGTGAGGGACAGTGATAAAGCATCCATCAAAATCATGTTTTTTCATGCTCCGTGACACATTTGATGTAACAGGAATGGGACAGAGAGAAGGAATTTGGTGGCTGTGGTTATGAAATTCAGAACCTGGTTACATAGCCTGATGATGACATGGACCTCTGTTGTCACTTGGCAGTGATTATGTATTCACCCTCTCAATTAATAATTATGGATGGGTTAATATTACATGATGTTGCACCCTATCTGAAAAGAAAATGAGTACTGACATGTCAAGGACTCAGCTAAAAGGTGTTTTGATTTCTCTCTCCTTAGTGCTGGGTCTCACTGTTGATCTGTTATCATTTTACCTTCATCAGATGAAACAGTAAGATGGCCAAAGGCAGGTTCTCCTTCTGACAGCATCCTGGGACTGGTACCAGCTGCACAAGATGACTGACAAGGGGTAAGGTAAGGTTAGAAATGCGCTAAGGCAATCCCAGCACCAGTTAACCATTACCCACCACTCCTGCTCAAACATTTCTCCTTCCCATGGATTATTCCCCCATTCACTGGGGGACAGAGAGCAACAACAGCCCCACTCCTTAGGCCGTTGGTTAAGATACTTATGGGACCCATGCATTTGAAAGCTTCATGTGGGAAAAGAAATTAGAGACCAAAACACTCATGCCCCAGGGAAAATGCACCGTGTAGGTGGGTACACTGGGATGAATAGCACCATCACCAAATTCTGTTAGAAAGCAACACTTTTCAGCACTTTTATGTTGGCCCTGATCTGAGAAGTGTGGTCTGTGTATAATGTTTCGGAGGCAGCCCCTTGGGTGAGGCAGACGTACCCCTGTCCTCTGTGTAGGTCACAGCGGGAGGGAGGCGTGAGGAAAGAGAAGGGGAAGGAAGAGAGCTGCCCTTCCCTGGCAAGCAGGTGCTGTTCTCAATCTGTGCTGTACCAAGGACCTTGGGAATATTAAGGCTGAAAACTGAGGAGCTTTAACCTGCTTAAGTCTCTGGTGAACCTATGCCTTTATGTCCACTTCTGCAGAGAGAAAGAACGTAAGATTTGCTGTTCAAAAGACACATACCAATAATGCTGAGGTTTGGTAACCGGTTCCTGTCTTCTCCTGTGCTCCTCTGAAAAAGAATTAAAAAAGGGAAAGCAAGCAAAAGTCCCAAAATTTAGCATTGCCGTAAGAATTAACTTCATCCACTTAGAAACATTAAAAACCCAGTACATTTCAGGAAAATGTTTTCAGGAGACAGTATTCAATACATAAAAAGCTACACAAGTAAACTTCAAATGTGAAAGTACCAGATCTTAAAGCTTGGAATTTAAAACTGCAAAGTGCACAGAAACAAAACCCTTACGGAGATGCTAAAATGTCTAATTCATTATTATTTCAAAAAAGATTAAAAAATAATTTCTTAACATTAAAGTGCAATCAAGCACTGAAGAAATTATTTAAACTTTCCATAGGAAAAAAGCACACTCTAAAATGCTGCAAGGGTATTGATGGCTATTAAATATTTACTTTTCTCTCTAGCTCACACTAGAAAGAGTAATTTGTATTTGGCAGAAACTGGCTGCAATTACATTAGTCAATCCAAAAGCCCAACTTGCTCATACAAAATGCAAACAAATTAGTTAAAATGGTCTAATTAGCAGACTGTAAAAATGCAAAGCAAGGCTGGCATAAAAATGTGTGCTAGACAAGTATACTTTTACAAAATAAACAGAAAGGCAAATATGAAATAGTCTAATAAATCCCAACTAAAGGATGGTAATGTAAGCCCGAATATTTAGGGATAGCATACTTTAAAGAAAAGTTTCTATGGATTCTTAAATATTTTCTTGCAACCCACGTTCAGTCATGAACACGATTAATACAATAGCTGAAGTTCTACTGGGATTTCAGTTCAGCCTGTGGAGCCATGTCAGGCCAGGTTATATATATGTTTTGTGCGGGTATATACACAAACACAACTCCTAGGCCAGTGAATCAGAGTGCAAGGTAGCTTTGGAGCATGCAAAGAATATAGGATGTGGCCTATGGAAGGAAGGTCAAGCCATTTCTTTACATGTAGTGTATTTGGTTTTGTTTCCACAATTAAGGTAAATAACTGGAGGCATATGGAAATGTGGAAGCAGTTAAGGTAAAAGATAATAAACGTTTGTTCTTACGGGAAGTATAAAGTATGGGCATTGTCTATAAGGACTCAGCTTGCTCGTTAAAAAGAATCACTACAATAACTGTATTATTGTTGTCATTGATATATTAGACCAAAAAGGGCTTTAGCATCTCTTGCTTCATAACATTGCTGCAATTTCTTAATCTGTGGGTTTTTAACTCCCTAGTTTATATACCATAGATATAATAGTCCATTATGATTCATAAGTTATCATATAAAAGAAGCTATTGTGAGGTGGTGATCTGAATTTGTCTCCATATCCTTCTCACCTCACCACATGGTCTTCTGTCCTTAAAAATGTCTAGCTGTCTGGAGCCACATTCTTTCTTTGTGCCACCTGACAGATGGCAGAAGGTGGGTGGCTTTGGCAAAATTAATTAGAGACGCATTGAAGAAACAATAACCATGAACACCCTCCGGCAAAAATATGATGTTATTTGGCACAAAGAACATTTGTGCAAAAGCATTGCAACAGCAGAAATATCTTGACTACCTGAAGAAGAGGTCACCCAGTAGAAAACAATCCTTGGCAAAAGGAGAGCAGCATGGCCACAAGGTGTGGCCATTATTGCCATTACCACTTCTAGCACGTAACAGCTGACTCATTCAGTTATTTTCACTGAAATAGTTGATTGCGGCACCTTCACTCCCCCGTGCTGTCGCCCGTTCTGCAGATTGCCTCATTGTGCCAAATATGTTCAGTCCATCACTCTTTCTCACAGAGAGTATTTATTTGGTGGAGGAATATCTCACTCTACAAAATATCCCTGCTGGTTTCAGTGCCGTTGAAGGAGTAAGATATTTGTGAATGTAAGAACAAAGTCCGGTGGAGATAGCTGAAAAATATGGATAATTCACTGTGAAGATTAAAGAACAATGTCCTGTTATCTGTTATTTGACTTAGTGCTTGACAAATGGCTTTGAGAATGGTAAAAGTACCAAGCCACATCACAGAAATTATCTTTTCCACCTTCTCACCCATGGCCACATATTCCCATCTCACAAAATTTTCCATATACTGGGAATCGTGAATCCCACAGAGCTCCCTAGTGATGACTGGATAAACCAAGGAATTGGATATATGAGGAAGAAGAGGAATTGCTGGCATCAAAAAGGGCAGTTAAGAGAATCAAGGCTTGAGGTATGAGGAAAGAAGTCCCACCATGTGGGAAGGTTCGATCATGTGGGAAAGAAATTCCACTCTGGTGCTCCAGCATGTGTTGCTCCACAGGTGTCATTGGTGACAGACGGGAGATAGGGTGGCTGCTCCATCTCTGCTATGATCATGCTAACACATCTAAGTACTGTGGTTTTTCCCTCTGCAGGAGTCATGGGACTGAAGAGCAAAATTCAACACAGCTCTCCAAGCTACTGACTGCAATGCTCAGTGTTCTGTGTTTTGCTGTTGTTGCCTCTACAGGCACCTGCAGCAAGCCTAGGTCAGTTAATCAACCTCCTGCCTGGTGCACTGGTTTGTTCATTCTTCTCTATATGTGCTGGCAGCTCTGTTATCCCCTAGTTGCCAAATATTAGGAAAGGCATAGGTAGCCGAACTTCTACGCTTTTCCTCCTAGAGCTATTCACCCCTTGCATGCAATTCACCACAGAGGCAGATGAGCCGGGAGGTGTATGATTCAGCCTGGTGCACCTCAACCCATTTGGGCAAATCTCCCCATCTTACAATGAAATCCTAATCACCTGGTTGAACAGCCCAAGAGGAGATGTGGCATGTTCCCTACCACCTAACTCTTCTGGGAATAGTGCGGTGTCTGTCCGTAAATCAGCCTCATACTTAAGTCAGCCTGCTTTCACTCCAAACTTGACTCCAACTCTACTTATTCCAGTGGAGAAACTTCCACTAGGTTCAGTGATTTTGGCTCATGCACAGGTTGCATCTATTTGCCTCCATTTTTAGTGAAAGAGGGATGGATAGGGTAAGGAGGGAAATGATACACATATGCGGTGACTCTAGCTCTAGTAAGCCTGAATAAAGCGATGTGAATAGTGAGGAAAGGGTTGAGACCCTGCAGGAAAGCTGAACAGGAGAAGAAGATGATGGATGGGAGAGTGGATGCATGAGAAAGTGAACACAATGACACAGGGAGGGAAAGTGATGGAGACAGAAAATGGAAGCAAAAAAGACATAACAACTATATCAAGAAATAATGTGGAAAGAAAAAGAAAAGGCAAATGGCAAGACTAACTGCATATTTCATTGCCTGAAACAGTGTTTGTAGCTGCAATATGACAGTACAAATCAGGTTTGATTTCATAGATAAACACGGCGTGTTCACCATTGGGAAAAGCATGAGGGAAACAAATAAGGAAGAAAGAATAAATGGTCAGTTTTCTCAAGGAAAGGACGTTACTGCTGGAGACCCATAGGAATCTGGGCTGAGATCTGTATTAACACAGAATTACTGAAGATAGAAAAACTAAAACTTATGTGAAGAATTAAAAAAACCCTCTTGATACTGAATGTCTGGGTAATAAAGTAGAAGTCAATAAATTCTAGTGCAATAATGACAATGCATGTAGGGAAGACAAATACATCTACATGGCAATGAGCACTAAATTAGCTATTTCATCTCAGGAAACATATCTTGTAGAGCCTGATAAAGATGTCAGCCCAGTGCTCAGCAGCAGCAAAAACGATTAAGAATTATTAGGAAAATACTAGACAACAAATCAGAAACTATTCGGTTGATATATACCCTGTGGTGTACAGTCACTTCATCTCAAAAACCATATAGGTACACCTGGAAAAGTACACTGAAAGACAGAAAGAATGGTCAGCTGCATTGAATAGCTTCTGAATGAGGACTGTTTGAATAGAATAAGACTTCTGTGTGGACAAGAAATGACCGAAGGCTAACATAGGGTGTTATTTCTTCAGGAGACGCAGAAGGTAAATATGAAAGGTTATTAACCATTTATCACAACACAGGAACAAGTGGTACACAAAAAATTACTGGGGAACAAACCAAATGAAAGAGAGTATTATTTCACCGACTGAGTAGCTGAAGTGTGAGGCTCATTGCCACAAGATGCTGCAAAGGCTTAAAGATAAGTAAACTCAGGAAAGACTCACTAAATTCCTGGAAGGCAAGCCCTGCCACAGCTGTTGAATGCAGCATTCAGATACAATATCTGGGTGTATAATTGTAGCAAGTGATGAACCACTGTATAGTTGCTCTGGTTTTCTAGAGACAGAATATTGGGAATATTTTTTTTTTTTTTTGGTTTGATCCAATCTGAATAGTCTTTTTGATAGTCTATGAGATACAAACTAGAAAAGAAAGTACAGTGCTTTTGTCTTTGCAGGGGATACAGAGTAGCTTTAAGGGATCTGAGCTAAGTAGGATGCTGTGGGGGAAAAAGCTTGGTTCATTTTTGTCCTGAAGAGAAGGCAGCTGCTTTACCCTCAGCTCTGATGCAGTGCAGGGAACCTGCTGTACCAGGCCAGTCTAACATCATTTCATGTCCTACTTTCACAAGTCCTCTTTCCTTTGTTGGTTTCATTAGCATTATACTACTTAGAAAAAAATTCAGTGTAAAATTACACATGTAGACAGGATGGTTAAATAAACTTTTGTTCCCTGACTCTAAAAACACAACAATTTTTCCTTTGCTGCTGTGTGGGTCAAGCAGATCTAGAGTTTGTGAAGTAAACATAATTTATTCCAGACTCATGCTGGAATAATTTATGTTCTTGAGCCTTTGCAGATGTATAGTCACTAGAGAGCTGTCTGCCTACAGGAGTTTTTACACGTATTTCGTCTAAATCAACACTCCAGATGCAACATCGAAGATGCAGTGAGTTTGTGTGGATTTGTAGCACTCCCTGGAGGACTCTATGTCTAAAAACCAATAAACATTTCACAGTTCTCAGTAAGTGAAGATTTTCATCATTTTTGATGCATGCAATATTGACTAGGTTTTTCATTTTAATTTCAGTATTATTCCACAGGTAGTAAGTAATTGGAGAATAACTTCTTGCAAGTGAATGATAAAAGTGAAAATTAATCTTTCTATACTTAGCAGCTGCTGTGTATTCATTATAAACCAATGCAACAAACCAGAATATTCATTTATAAACAAAATGCATTTCATATTGATTGAAAACTACAGCAAGATCGTCGATATTTTATGATCAAAACAAGTAAAAAGAAGACATAAAGAAACAGTTATTTTGTTTTTGTATATATGTTTTTTGTGTTTGTACACCTAGTATGAGTGTCACGGGTTCAGCTGAAAATAGTTAATTCTTCATAAAACTCATTGTTACAACCTGTAAGCCTATGTGGAGATTAAAATTCCTAATTATTACTCTGAAGTCAGTTGATATAAAGGACTGACTGAATATGGGGTCAAGATCTCAGATTTGTTTCTTAATCAGCAACATGCTGTTTCTAGAATGAAGTGACTATGAAATGTTTCTGAAAGGCTGGTCAGAATCCATCACTGCAGATGCAGAACTGCAAACATACTGATGGCGTGTGTGGCCAGTGTTTACAGAGGTCTATGAATAATGAATAATCTAGATAAATAACCATAGTTAGAGCTATGCAAACAAGAGAGCAAATAAATCAAGGCCTACTGCTCATGCATAGATACCAAACACAGCACTTCTGCATGTTTTTTCTTTGTTTTGTTCATTTAAATAGGAGACAGCGGACAAAAATTTAATCAACCACAAGTTTTTAAGTTAGTAAGAAGTGTTTTGGAGAAAGATCACAAAGTGGATCGAACCTTCTATCAGAGACTTGGTACTCACAGTCACCAGGGGCAAGCAGGTTGCATCTTGCGTACGTACACTGCCATGCAGACTGCATCAATGCACTTCTGCAGCTGGCATAAAGCAGCAGCATAGTCCAGACAGAAGATGATGTATGACTACTAACATACAATGTTGGAAATAAAGGAGATTCAAGAGCAAAAGTGAAAAGGCCTATGTTAATTTATTTTTTTGTTCATGGGAATTCAATTTTTTATTTTATGTCAAATTAAATGTGTGGGTAAAAGCCATTCTTTTAAATTGATATTGTAATGTTTGATGCATTAAGAAGGATAAGAAGACAAGCATTATGCGCAGTTTGTCTATGTCATTGTCTATGTAAGCAGAATTTCATATGAAAAGAGGAAATATAGGGATTACATGTCAAGTGCCTGCTTCCTTGTGTTGTCCTGTCCAGCATTACTACTGGTTCTGTGCTAACAGACTAGTTGTGAAATGGTTATTTCAGTACCTGGATAAGTGAAATGCACTTATTTAATAATTCTTTATTTTATTTCCAGGAATTTCTGTAATATAAACCACTCAAGTTGGCTATCCAGTCTATATTTAAATGTACTATCGTTTTGCATCTTGAGGCTCTTTACATCCCCACAAATATCAGTATGTGTGCAGTATGACTCAAACACAGATAGTTTAGTGTAGAAGCAGTACCACTGTGTTCCCTACTCTGCAGGGGAGACTCTCCACACAGCATTTTACACCTTGGCGCAGAGAAGAAGCTTTAGGAAATTCTTGCACAGAGTCTGGGCAAAGGACGGCAAAGGCTTAACATGAGACATGGCTTTCCATTTTTGTGCTGTAATTTTAAACATTAGGCAACAACAATAATGTGTAGGATTTATTTATGTATTTTTTACACCAGCTAATCCAGCACTTCAGGAGTACTGATGCATTTGTTAATAAATTTACTTTCATTTTTAATGAGAACATACAGCTGTGCAAACGGTCCCAAGCAATGGTTTCTGCCTACTTCCAAATGCGACCAACTTTTTGGTGAAAAAAACTCCCTACAGCAGGCTATTGTCCCCATGGCCAGTGACTGGTGTGTCCCACTTAGGGTATGGTTGGAAGGCTGGATGGTTTTTATCATGAAGGGACACACAGAGGATTCCTGATCTTCTGCTGCATGGCACTGAAAGGGACGAATGATGATCTCGACACTATGGAGGTTGTGCACTGGCACCAGGGCTCCCTGAGACCACAGGGCCCTCCTGGACATAGGTGGGCTGTTGCCTGCAGACCCCAATAGTGTTGGCATGGCAGCTTCCAGGGGAAGAGACTGCCACCAGAGCAAGAATCAGACCTTCCTTTTCCCCTCTGTTTCCTACCCTTTGGTTGTAGCTTTTGGTTTACATCAAGGGACTCAACAATATGCCTGCACAGAGCTCACCACCCAACCAACCATGCAGCACCTGCCCCTGCTCAAAGCTTGCACTGTAAATGGGAACAATTGGTAGGGATTTTGAGTGAGTCCTGATCAAAACTATGTAGTTGCTGTAGGGAAAGTGTTGTGTTGGAACCACCTGGATAGGATGCCTGGGGAAGATGCTTGTCTAAGGATGCCTACCACAGTTTCTTCTCCTAGCTTGCCACTTGGGAGAGTTTTCCCTTTCCTCTCCCCCCTGTCTCACCATTGTTGATATGTGCCATCAGCTATGGAGCCTGCTGATAAATTTTAATTCGTGTGAATTTGTCTCAACATCCTTTGTGCAACACACTGATTCAAACTTGCCTACTCTCTCAGCATGTTAGAAAAGCTAAACACCACTTTTTGTCCAGAAACTGCATCCATCTGTGTACAGAAATACTTGGATGAAAGACAGTAGGCTGCAAGAAGTCACCTGGCTTGGACAATGGGTCTGAACCAAGTGCTCAGGTTGAACATTGAGGTAAAAAAAGCCTCAGCCAAAACTAAGGACAATGCAGGGTGAGGTTCCAGTGCCCAAAAAGTCATTCTCTTGTCAACACCCATGTCTTTCAACCTAGCCCTACAAACTTTGCCACTCTTATGGCCAGCAGCTCTGCTGCTATTGCAGCTCTTCTCAAGGCATATAGCACTAGGGTAGCCTTCAGGAATGACAGCAACAAATGTGCCCAAGTTGTTTTCTTTACTTAATACAGTTTTCATAATTAGGGATGTAGTTATCCAATGACTTCCCAACAGATGAACCCTGTTGCATGATTAACAGCTTGCCACAGCGTATAGTACATTCTAAGAGCTGAAAAGACATGTTCTGCCATGTAGCTGCAGGTCTGGGATGTCCAGAAATACTTTCATCACCACAAATAAGAGCTGGAAGACTGGAGTCTGAATCACACCAGTCAATGAAAGTTTTTCCACTAACTCCAAGTGGGACAAAATCCTGTCGATGACTCACTTTTTGTCACATCTTGGAAGTAGTGGAAAATTGATGTGCAATTCCTAGTACTCTATATAGGCTTTAAAATACACAGTTAATAGTCTATTTCTTCTTAGATATAGGAACAACATTTACACAAAAATGGCACACAGGAAATGTTGTTTTAAGATATTTGAAAACATATTATATAGCTCCAGGATATTTAGTCTTTTCCTTCAAAAGTGAGTATGGTTGTTCAGTGGCTGAGGATGAAAAGTAAAACCAGGCACTCTGAGACTTAACAAACATTCGTCCTAAAAGCTACTAAACATGCTAGATGCTTGGACAGATCACATCCCCTCTGAAGTCAAAGATAATTTTGTAAGTGTCACTGGAGACTGAGAAACTCTATCCTCCAGCTCTCCACTTCTCTCCCCATGCAGCATGAGGGGAGGAAGCAGGGTGTTACAAATTACTGTCAATAAGTAACAAAAAAGTATAACTCCACAGGTATCTATTTAGTATTCAAGTTAGCTCACCAGTTTGGGAGACAATGATAGGTAATCATTCCAGTACTTCTTGGTGCTGTCTTTAAATTAAGACAGCTAAGACAATTTTGATGTGACTCCACACAAGGACTTCTTGATACAAGATTCTGTCTGAGCTCCAACCCCAAATTATGAATATGTGTTCATAATGCACACACACAAACTCAGAATTAAAGCTACATATTTGAGCCACAAACAGGTAGCAAAGTCGTGATGGGATTATGCATCCCAAAATATTTATGTGGTGACTGCCAGGGACCTGCAAGTAATCCTTTCCAGCACCTTACTGTTGTGTTTTATTTTAAGTGAAAGCTTGCATTCTGGAATTGGAAGTAAATACCAGAAGTCTTAGGCTTTGGTGCCTTGTAAGGAATGTTTAACTCAGTGTTTTCCCCAAACTAAACTTGAACAAAGCATGATTATGACCTATTATGGCTAAAATAGCTCTTAGGAATTTAAGATCCTCTTTTTTTTTATGGTCTTGTTACTGATACCATCAGCTCCAACCAGCTATATTCACTGCTAAGATCAAGCCTCTACCCTATCCTTCCTCTGCCTCTTTCTTGTGAAATGTCGACCATTGTGGAGTCTACTGAATATTTTTTACCAAGTATTTTTACCCCAATTTGGCAGATCATCAACAGTCACTCCCTAAGAAATCTTGGAAGCTAGGAGTCACAATGCTGGGGAACCTTCTGCTCTTGAGCAATGTCAAAAGAAAATTTTACATATATCTATAAAAAAAGGAATTAATGGCAAGGAATGTTGTGTCGTCTATGTCAGGCTAGACCACTGAAGCCCTTATTTCATGATTACAGTTGATGATTTATTTCAGTTTATTCAAATGCTGGAAGGATATTTGAGATATACTCAGAAATTTTCTTTTAACCTGAAACAAAACTGTGGCCTCGTTCCACAGGAATTACTTTAATTTAATACTGGAACTTAAGTGCAGGACCCTGATTGGAATCAGGGAAGTTACATCAAGTGAAGCAGAAAGAGCACAGCAGGGAATCAGGCCCCTAACTGCATGAAAGTTTACTAGACAGCCCATCTGTTACTTCTTTTTCTACGCTGTGAAACTTAGGAATGGATTAAGAATGGAATAAGAATGAAATAAAGCTCTTCTATTTACAATTTATGTGATGCAATTTTTAGTGGAAAGAAAAAAAATGGAGCGAAGTTTGGGGTTTCTGGTAGTCCTGGTTCTCTGCTCATTCTGAATGTCCTGTTTGTGAAAATGTGGAGGTGCAACCCATCTGCTTTTAAATGGTCACATGCAGGAACAGCCATCCTGGACCTCATACAGCGGGGTGTTTCATACACTGTGGTGTTAGCTGCAATGCAAATTTTTGTTACACTGTTTGTCTCACTAAGCCCTTGCTTTATGCATACTGTGGTCAATAAAAAACCCTCGAAACAAACAACGTCCCGGTTTTCCCAGTGTCTCTGTGGTCAATATAACTAAATTTTAAGTAAAAGCTTCTTTTATCACCTCAGTTAGCTTGTTTACATATAATAGGCACTGCTGAGTAGTACATCTGGTTAATGATTATCTTTTACATATTGATATTAGTACCTGAAGTGGGAACATCTCATTTCCTGAATATGATTACCATTTTGAAATCTTATGCACAGGGGAAAAAAACCAATTCTATAAATTAAACAAGAAGTTCTGAGAACTTACATCCCCCAGTTCACATCCAGATACTAATGCATCTCATTTACTTTGTTGCTATTCCCTTGAGTTATCTGTGTCATGCAGACCAGTCTTGCATGTCATGTTAACTATCCACTGAAAAAAGCTAGAAGCATACTTGTAACAGTGCCCTAAGCTAGCATACAAGGTAGGTAGAAGAACATAAAAAATTCATCACTGTTACATTTCAAGTTGCTGGGATATTTTAATTCCAATAGGACAGAACCCATGTCAGCTAAAGATGGAGCTATAATTAAACTGATATGGCATTCACAATTGCCTCGAAACCCGCTGTAGTTGTCATATGTTTCTTTTCCCCATCTTTAAACTATATGGAAATCAATTATCTCAACAAACCAGCTGTAAGGACTGTATGCCAACCACTTACACTTGAAGTGAATAAATTATTTGAAATTCATTATTGATGTGAACAACTCTCCAAGATTTAAAGCACCAGTCCATTTTCTGTGCTGAGATTCACATGGAATTTTAACAAGTTCAGCACTATCCTCCGTCATAAATTCGTATAGCAAACTGTTATGCAAATAGCTAGAGTTCAGGGATTGGCGAGCCGTGCACAGAAAATTATGCTTCAGATGACAAAGTGCCCGTGAGTTAATGGTTCTTTACATTTAGTGACAAATTTGTTCCTGATTTACCCCAGAGTGACAGACACAGGGTAAAAGGGGGACATTGGAGACTGAAAATACCATTTGTGTGTCAAGGATGCTAGCAACCTGGAGTGGTGATAGGCACTGGTGTCTACAGGATATGAAATTGAGTTGATGTGATGTCATTTTGGCTCTACTGTAACCTGGTTATCTCTTGCCAAGACTTCATGTATGATTAGTCAGCTCGGAGAGGACAGCAAGCCTTATCAGGCACACTTCCTGACATTCCTGTCAACTTAAGAAATGTGGTTAAGGAATTTAAGATGAGGTGTCACATCTTCATATCAAATCCCATTGAGTCACCACCTACAAGTTTGAAGACTCCTTCTAAAAATATTAATGAAAAGGAAAAATGAAGTTTGGGCTGGATTTGACCTTGTGATGCATTTTGCATGCTACATCCCTCTCAGTTAGTGTCTTTAATATGCATACGTTTTCTTTGTGTACATGGAAAATAATTGTTATGCAGGCTGTGGAAAAATAATATTCATTAATACTAATGCAAAGGCATGTTCTGAGTTAGCTGACTTCTAGTCTGTAGAATAAGCAATCTTTTATGTGCCTGAGCAATTTTAAAAGAAACTCCTTGTGTAAAAAGCTTGCAATCCCATATATTTAACAAGGACTATATTTGGAATGGTTAATAGACAGATGAAAATACTAAGCATAACAATATTTTTTCATCTCTTCAAAGGAAAAGCTTGTACAATGTAATATTCACACTGTATACAGACTCTTTCAAGTTTCTTTTCAAAAGCAAGTTAGCAGCATGCTATTTTTATGCCATTACATTTGTCCAACTGCACAATTTGTATTAATAAAAGCAGTTGCATTCTCCTCCTTGCAGTGGGGCTCAAAGTTAAAATTCATTGCTAAGCCAAAAAGATTCCTTATATGCTGCAGACCAAAACACTGCATAAACGAGGCACACTAAAGGGTCTGTCTATAGACTACCATCTGGAAGACTGAACATGCATAAATACCCCATTTTTCAGCCATTGCCAAGTTATTCTTCCAAGTATTTCAGGGCCTGGTAAACTCCAAAGAGTCTTCTCAGGCAGCATACCACTGCTTCACAACCCTTAAAGAGAAGCTTACACAGTTCCAAGTCCTGACACATAAGGTACACATTCCTTCAATGACAGTTTTTACAGTTAATAATTAAAAATATATCTGTGCTGAATAAGCAGCCCCAGGGAAAATAATTCTACGTGGCACAAGCATCCTGACTCCTTGATATAGCAATGATTCTTGTGCTTGTGACGCAGGTCCAGAAGACGTGTAGACTTTGTAAGCGCATCTGAGAACAGATACAGAAGACTGTAACTGGCTGCAAGAGCCCTGTTAAAAGGAACATAAAGCTATAATTACATGATAACCTTTGCTCTTTCCGTTACTGAGTAGAGCAGCAATAAACTTCTTTTTACACCTTGTCTTATTTATTTTGTTGTTTTCACCTTTCACAAACAATCACTATTTGGTTGAATAGTCCTACAAGGGCTTTTTGCTCTTCCAGAACCAGTTTGTGATGCCTGAGGATGTGTCCCCTGAATTCTTGCTTCCAAATGTAAATGCATTGCTTGTCTAATCTTAATAAGACACAAACAGGAAGAACCAGTGGGAACACTTTGAACAGAGCAAATGACTTAGACTTTTAGCTCTGCCACTTTTCTCATGGCAATGAAATGCTAAAGCAAGAGCATCTGTGACCGGTATGTTCAGCAAGCAAAGCCCATAAAGTTCAGGACTCATGTCCTGTGCTTGCCTTGAAGAACTGTTCAGCAGCCAGAAGAATTTCCTTGCAAGAAATAAATGGTAAGTTCTAGATCTTTTTGTGCACAACAAGCACAAAGCTAGACAGCCTCTTCTTTACCAAACTCTCATGACTATTTCAGAGTAGACAAAGACAAACATAAAAGAAGAAATGGTTTAACACCTCAGTTTTCTCAAGCTGAATTAATAGAAATATTCAGTGATTCAGAGAGAAGACATTTACTGCTAGTGTACAGCCTTCAATCTGAAACTATGTAAAACTCTATCTAATTGACTATAAAGATTATGAATCGTCTTCTGAAAGTCTTCTCCTGTGGAATAATAATTTAATTGTGTAGATCTCAGTCTATGAGCAAGCATGAGAAGAGAGCAATCAATTTATGCTTTAGACTAGAGCATCGTTGCCAAATTCTTCAAGTTAAATAGGTCCAAGAATACCACTAGATCTCTCATGCTTGGATCTGACAGCTGGGTTGATTTTAGCTGAAACACCCTGCTTTTTCTGGGGATAGACATCTACCTTTTTAGATGTTGGATATTTATGTGCTAATATTATCCTTGAAAGTGCTACTCAACTGCAACCTACCTCTACAGATCCTTGTCACCTACAACACCAGTATTTCTGTCAAAGAAATGGATGTGCACAAGACTGCTAACTGCCAAAGCCTTGCAGTCCCACAGGCCCTAGAGCAAGATTGGGAAATAAAGAGTTTCCCCACTTGTCTTACCAGCAGGACTCTAAGCATGCTTATGCCACCTACAGTTGTCAAGGGGCACTATCCCACACACGTCTCAAAACCAGCCACCACTCTAAAATAACCCTCTGGTAAGAATACACATCACTCAGCTATAGATATGTGCTGTGTGGACATAACTCCCGGGTTTTCATGTCTAATGAAGTAATTAAACCAACAGATGATTGGGTGGTAAATGATGGAGATTGCTCTTGCTGAAATTGTCCCACAGAGGGAGAAGGCAAGAGTGTGGGAAGAGAGAGAGGTTGTTTATGAGAAAGCAAAGATTATATTATAGGACAGTGATTAAGACATGGAAGGTGGTGAATACAGGAGATGAAAGTTCATAGTAGTGGAACTTCAGTTCAGGATAAGATTCAGTTCACCTAAATGTTAGTGCCTAAACATCTGGTGTTGAGCCTGTGCATTGCCCAGACTGCCTCCATAGTCAAGCAAACAAGATAGGCACCCCCAAAGGGCAAAGAACCTCCTAGAAGGAGAATTATCCAAGACCAGAGGAAGGGATTCTGACCCAGGGATGACTATTTCTCTCCTTTGACAATGGAGCATGTTGAAAGGTGTCAGGACAAGCTATTACCCTCTGATTTCTTGTTCTAAGATTTTTGAGGGCAATTTTTGTATCTGAACATCTGGCTTGGGCTTATCTCTAGTTCTTAAAGCAAAACCACTTGTTAGAATGGAAATTATATTTCTTAATATTTTCATTTTTAAAAGTACATTTATAGGATAAAGCAGTAGCTGATGATCAGTGCATAATGCAAGGCCAGTCTGTGGCACTTAGCTTTGCACGAGACAACATTAAGAGCTTATATATAGACCCTAGTCTTTTACTCTTATTGAGGTCAATGAAAGTTTTACTACTGACGTCAATGAAAAGAAGCTCAGGCCCAGATACAGTAGTCGTCGAGTCCTTGTCATTGTCTGAAGGGAAGAGACAATTGCCTTGCAGCACTTCTGACCTTGCTCTCTTTTTTAAATTTATTTGCCTTTATCATTGAACATTTTGTTTTCTAATTCACCCCCCAAATTATTCTGAAATAGCTTCCTCTTCTACCGTTAGGCCCAGTGATTGTTTAGGCACTTTACTATGCCTTCAGACAGCATGCAAGTTCCAACAAATAAACAAACAAACAAACAAACATATAAACAATAAGTACATAAATAGGACATACCAAGCTTGATCTGTAACTGGAGTAGGTCAGTAGAGCTTAATTGCAGTCAATGGGAAGTATCATGATAAAAAAGAGTCCCTGCTCCACCTGGTCTTTTGTTGATGGTCAGGGACAAAGAAAATAATTTGACCTCATTTCCAACATACTCGCTCTTCATAGTAACAAGTCAAATATGAATGCTTGCATTATATTTCACTGAGGTGAGATTAGAAGAAAGTGCCAGGAGAGGGGGCCTTCTACATAAGACAGGTGAAAAACAAGCAAGCTGGAGGAAGAATGGAAACAAATGGAAAGTTTATGGAGATAGAGAGGGAGCAATTGAAATGGAATTCTAAAATATGTACGTAGCATCTATTTGTACCAGGGACATATACTGGAATATGACTTTCTAAATATGCAGCTTTTCCCTTACCTGAATTATTTTAATCGTCAATTATCCCTTTTGAAAATGGGTGGGGGTGCCACACATCTTTACCTAAGAAGAAAAATAAGTTATTATACATTTTATAGTCATAAGCTGCCCTGCAAATCCCTGTAATTAAATAGAGGGCTTTGCAGACTCCAAAGGCTTTGTGATTCTAGCTCCTGCTCTTTTCTCTGGCAAAGGTTAGCCAGAGCTCTGGCAAAAGGACATTTGTTTTTTACAGATGGGAAAAGAAAGAACCTCAGGGTCCTGGCCAGATCTTATTATGCTGTTATCCATTCCTGACTCCTGATTTTCTTGAACAAGGTCTTTCAAGGGTGTTTGCACCAAACCCATCCCCTCCGGGAATATCGTCATCATGTGTGTCCTGTAAAACACACTAGTTTTTCCTAAACACAGTCTAGTTCAGCTATTTTTGCTGGGCCCTTGACAATGTGTCATCTTTGAAATGTCATTGCATTAACCTTTTGCTATGTTTGGGGTGCCAGTGTCAACTGCAGGCGCCTCCAGAAGGATGTGCATTTGATTGGCAAAGACAGGATGATTGACACTGGGCTAGTATTCTGTCAAAGCTCAAGCGTATCATTGCATGGCAAAGCTGTTCTGCTCAATGCCACCCATCCCCAGTATATATGCCATGTTGGTGCATTTCAGCCCACTGTCAAAGACAGCTAACAACTGGTATCGGTGACATACGACAAAAAGCAAACCTACCAGTAATCAGTGACACAAATGGCTATAGTTAGCATAGTAAAAAAAAAGCATTTTAATTCTATCTGTCTGTCTGTCTGTATATTTATACATACATGCACACTCTCAACTAGTTGATTCTTCAGTACAAAACTGTAAGCTTTGAATAATTAGTACGTAAGGCCTGATTCTTCAGTCTATTTTTCTATCGGGGAAGTTAATGGGAGCTTTCCTAGATACCAGTACTGCAGATTAAGTCCAATTATCAAAAACTCTGATTTGGATACCTGCAAAGTTTTAAAATGTTCTAGCTTGTCAGTCTTACACTTCACTTTCTGCTTTAAAACTGAAGATATGCCTGAGAATAATTAAGAAAATATTTAAAGATGAGGATAATTATTCAAGTAATTTGTCTTTTAAAATTAACAATGTGCTCTTATCTGTTGGCCTAAAAACCTATGTGAAATTTTTGTACTATTCAAGGAAGTCATTCTATCACCTTCTCAAGTGAGAGGGTTCATTTGCATTCACTGATCGTCTCATTACATTTTGCCTGTAGTCCTTCCTGCAATTTCAGCTGGATATGCTGTTCTTCTCCACTTACTCTCTTAATGCCTTGGGTGGCAGGCAGTGGCATTAAAAATGTGGTGCTTCTCAGTTGCATCTGACAGCCAGTGAAATAGTGTTTCCTCTCTGAATATGTGAACTGAGGATGCAAAATCTGTGGACTCCAGATTTTGTGCCTTATAGCTTAATGCATTTTTAGAAGATGTGAGGTCTTAGAAGAATTCCAGCTTTTGCATTTAGCATGTGTGTCCTTTCCAATGAGAAGGTTTCTTCTACTTCTAACACTCGCTGGGTTTTTTTCTTTTCTTTAGAAAAAAACTGCTTCATGAAACTTTTTATGGGAACACATTGATTTCTGGAGAAAATGCTGTCAGGAAGCCTTACTTGAGGTAACAGTGAAGGCAACAGTGAAATATATCCACTTACGTAAAACACTGTTGTTATCTTCTGAATCAGGAAAGTTCTGCTGATTTCAGGAAGGATGCTAGGTCTTCCCTGTCCCAGGGATTTCTACAGATGGAGGTTTTTATTCTGGTACAGAGTGAAATTGGTAGCTAAAATCTTGGCTAATTCCTCACAATGCAACTCTGGTTTTGTACTTTTCCTTTTTGTTTCTTCTTTTCTACCTCTGGATGTCTTCTGCTCATGTTGTCTCCTGCCTCTTCTCAGCCACGCTTGCCTCCTTCCTTCCTTCCTCCAGCTTTCTGTTGACTTTCCATTGCATGCTTCCTGTCCACAGACCTTTTTCTTAACTGTAGTCTCCAACTGTAAGTTCACATTCCCACTGCTTGACAAAACTTTATCAAACAGCATTAAACTACCGCATCAACTTCTGCTTTAAGTCATCCCTGGTGATCCAATATTCAGCTGTTTATGATCTGTTTAATCTCACAGAACTGTTTTCAATAAACTCTCTGCTGTGCTTTTCTCATCGCTGTCCTCCATGTATCCTTGGAGAGCTTCAGACATTCTCCCCACCACAAAGTCACATCTCCCTTTGCTTTTATAGTGTTATCATTAATTAGTTCTTTCCTTATGTCTCTCTTTAGCATGATCTTTTTCCCTCAGCCACCTATGTAATAAACTCCACTTCAGTGGCAACGACTCAGAAATTTATATCTGCTAGGTGCCATCCTGTCTTATCTCCATCCACACAATCCTGTATTGGCCTGTCTCCAAGAAAAACCGAGCCCCTCATCTTTGCTTAAACATTTTTGACCCCTTCCACATTATCTGTGCCACCATTTTCACTGACATTGAGACTTAAAATTTGAGGATCATCTTTGACATCCTCTTCAATCACACATCCAAGTTGCATTACAATTCTGCCACATCTGCTTCCAGACCATATCTAAAATCTTGCTATTTCTGACCAAACCTCACTTCAAAAACCTCTGAACCATCACCTGCTTTGCCACCCACTTCAGTTTCCTCCTCTTTGGTCCCCTGACATTCAAATCACTACTTCTGCATCACACAAGACAATTCTCACAGGGCAAATCCTTCTCACAGGTTGGAGTCTTTGTTTTAAATCTCTTCACCAGAGTCCTCCTCCCCTGTATCAAATTCCAGTCATTCCAGTCCTTGCTGTCAGAGCTCAATCAATCCCTTCTTTTCTGTCTTAATTTCTTCGCATTGTCCACACTGTACCCTATTGACTGCCCACTGCTGTTGCCCTCTCTCTTTTTAGTATTACCTCTGCGCATGCAGTGGGTGCCTGAAACGCTGTTCAGAGTCATAACCCACTTCTACTTTGAGCACAAAAGCAAATAATGATTTGTGGCACAGTCATTTGATACATAGAGATAGTCTATTTACATACTGATAGATGGCTAATTGCTTTCATACTTACTGGTTTGTCTTATCACATCTCTCCATTTCACCTGCTCAAAATATCTCTTCCCTGTGACAGGGCCTCTGTAGACCTTGTAACTTCAGAGAGCATTTTGTAAATTTGACGGAACTTTGTAATACCATATTATTAGGTAATAAAAACATAAGTATGACTCATAATTTATCATACCCTTAATATCTTCCTACCTTTGTCATCCCTTCCAAAAGTTGTCCCAAAGTATTTTGCCTTAAATAACTACTTCCTTGTTTAAAATCTTTCTTTTAAACAAACAGCAAGAATAGAGTAAAAATGTTTCGTTTTATACTTACTAAAGATCTACAGCCTTATTATTACAGGAATTACAGTTACTACTCTCATTTGTCTGTAGTACTTAATTTAATTTTTAATAGCATAAATAATACAGAATTTTTCAAAATTTTCCTTTGCAGAGAGCATAGCTCATTAAAAAACCTATAGCAAAGCTTTTGAACTGACATAAAATTTAATAGACACTGGAGAGAAACTGTAACACACGTTACTGTTCAAAGCAACCACACGGTGTTTAATTCATGTTTGATGGTGTTTAGAGATCTCCATTGAGCATGGCCATACTGGTTAACAGGGGCCGCTCTGAAGGCAACTATTTTTTGATGTGTCAAGCTTGCAGTTTTGACACGGGGCATATTCTGTGGTTGTCCCACAGATTCAAGTAGTTTGGAAGTAGTTAGCATGAGCAATGAAGTGGGTAATGGGAAGGACAACATCTAAATCTAACAGTTTATTACTGCTAGATAATTTTTCAGGATTCAAACAGTCTGTCACACCCCAACTAAGAAATTACTTGTTTTTACAATGCCGTTCATAAAGAGCGTACTGCTGTGCTGATGGCAAAATACACACACAGACGATTAAGGACTGATATCTATGTATAGGGGAAGATACCATCTGATGAGGAGCTAAGAATGATGAGCTCTGTGATAATCTGACAGACTCAAGATATCTGTGAAGACTTCCTGGAAATGAAAGGCAGTTCAGATGCAGCAGAAAATAAAGTGGCTCTAAAGAGAAAAGATCTCAGATAGCCTGTGATTCAAGAGGTGAAGGTCTCTGCCTCTTAGGCAGGGCTGTGGAGGGAGCCAAGGATGTGATTCCCAGAGCAATAGTAGGGAAAGGGGACTTTTTGTAAGGGGTTTGATGATTTCCTGCTGCTAGCTGTATTACTACTCATGTTTTAGGGAGCGCACAGAACTTTCAAGTTCTCTTATTGTTATTTAAACACAACTAATTCCTCCTTTTTTCCCTTCCTATTCATTATATATCTGACAGAGGGACGGTATAGTGTGCTTATACACATTCATCCTGAAATGGATTTCTTGCAAAATCCATGATAAACACTGCTGATGGAAGGGACATTTTTGTTCTAGAACATGCTAAAAAGGCTTAAAAATATAAATATTTTAATAAATATTAAAAATATTTGGTAAATGATATGAAATGTTCTGTGTTTTAGAGTGTTTTCAGTTTCTCATGTTTTACTAGTGTCATAGCAAAGAAGCAGCCTTCATGCTATTTCAGAAAAGATTTCCATATACAGTCCCATAAAAAGTTGTCTAAAGCATATCAAGATGTTTCACGACATGGAAAACACTTGCTCTATCAGTCACATGAACCAAACCCACCTTTAAAATGTTAAACATATCTGAACAGTTCCTTATCTTGCTTTAGACTAACATTCATACTATCAGGAATCAAGATATGATGAAGTTTAAATTAAAGTGTAAATCACAAAACACCCAGGCAGTTAAGTGCCATGCTGTAAATTAATATAAGCCTTCACATGCCAGCTACCTCTCACTGAGTGACGTGCTGACCTTTCTGTAATAGGCATCTATTCTTTAGCTGTTTGCTCCTCCTTGGATAACTCTTAACAGCCAGTTCCAGGAAGGAGAGGAGTAGAACATGCTTGAGATCAAGAAGTGAAAGTGCAATATTGCAACGTAAACTTGGGTCTTGCTTTTTTTGTCCATTGCTTGCTTACTGTAGGATGGATATCTCCATTCTGAGTTGTTTGTCTCTATCACACTTTGAAGTAAATTGCATTTACTTTTGACAATTCATTCACTGTAGGCTCATATTGCCTGACTATTGCCCACGTCATGGCTCACCTTTGTACAATGACACTCCTTGAAAATGTTGCAACATTGTCACTGGTATTAAAAACTCTTGGTCTAATCCTCTTTTCTCCATACGTCACCTTCCTCAACCCCCAGTGTCTTCTGCTTTCTTCTAAACATGTATGGACTTGCTGTCCCATGCATATACTGTGTTGCACTCTACTCACCACACCATCTCAACCTCTGGACTGCTGCTGTTGGTTTCTCTAGTTCCTACCTGCCTGTTGCTCAGCCCTCTCACTGAGGCTCCACATATCATCCATCCATCCATCCATCCATCCATCCATCCATCCATCCATCCATCCCTCCCATGCCGATAGCCCACTCTGCCTGCCACCCTACAGAAAGCAGTGGGTGCCCTTAGTGGCAGTTATGATTCCCCCCACTGAGCCTTCCCATTCTGTGTGGCAACTCAGCCCCCACCTCCTCCCATGACCCCTTGATGTTTGGCACTCTGCTGCATCTCAGGTTACTGCATATTAAGCTCTTCAGAGGCAACTGCAACTGCACATGCAAAATATTTTTCATGCTAATAGAGTGCTCTCTCTATATTTTTGGTCCTCATCAGATAAGACTATAAATACCTGAAAGACTGGACAAACTTGTGCAACCATTTTTGGATTACGTAGTCTACAGGATTAGACTTCTTGCAAGATTTCCAGAACTTCCTGGTTGGCTGAGTGGAAATATTTTAAAAATAACATCTTACAGTATTTCAGTATTTCTGTTTCCTCTATTGGTCAAAAACAGGAAATGCAGAAGCATGTGAATCTCAGGTTTTACTAAACTTCAGAAAAAAAGGTTCAGGGAGAGAGCACTTAAAAAAAAAAAAGGACCAGATTAGAAGCCAGTTTCTATTTTCACCTAAACCAGTTCATCCATCTGCTTTAACCATCCTTCAAAAACAACGCCAACTGGAGTATTTTGCATATTTGTAATGTCTGATGGAGATAATAGGCAGAGAGCAGGCTGGTTCCAAAATAGGCTCATGCTCCTTGTGTAACCTGGTGAGTGAACATCCTGACATGCAATTATTTGTTTTTTCTCTCTTTACTAGTGCAAAACATTTGGATAGTCAGGTTTTAATTTATTTCCATTTACAATGTTACCTAAGGACATTCCTTATCTGAGAAAAGCATTACCATTCAAAAGAGCATTTTCCATCTTTTAATAGCTGTCCGTTCAGTGCTAGTTACCTTATTGCATATATAAAGTTAGAACTGTTTCTTCTCATGTGTATCACTGTACACTGATCAGCACTGAGTTTCATCTGCCATTTCATTGCCACTTCCACAGCTCTAAAAAAGGAGCACGTAATAATTTTTTTTTTTACCTTATAATTTATTCCTCTGAAAATGTATTCTGCAAGTCTATCAGTTAACTTTCCGCTCACACTATCATCATACTACAAGCTCAAGCATAGCACGACTATGGAAGAAATTTGCTCATAATATTTTATCCCATTTTTCCAAATAGCCTATCAAACTTTTTTTTTAAGCTTTAGAATTAGGTTTTCCTTTCTTTATTCTCACTTTGAAATTTTATGGCTTCTTACATTTCAGAGAACTTGACTTAGGATATATCCAACCCTCCTGTCCTGCTGCTCTCACTGACATAGAAACCAGCCTTGGTAAATTAGGCAATGGAGACAGTGCAGAACAAGGACAACAGAGAAGCTCTGCAATTGCTGCGCCCATTGATGTTTTTGTGGTTAGTACAATTTCACCTTCTTCAGAAAATATTTAAGATCAGCCACTGTGCTAATTTTCTGAGGCCTGGTTCAGAAATGACCTATTCTCTCCTAGCCACTCCAGCAAGAGGATGCTAACAAGAATGTGTACAAAGCTTGTCGATAGGTTTAATGGAGGTTGAACTGACTGATGTTCCCTTGGCACTTTCCCTGAAGTTGCCTGGGTACCTCCCAGTTCACACAGTGCAAGCTGATGGCATTGCTTTTCTGATGTGATTTCTCACCTTAGAGCAACTTGCAACTCAGTGATTTCTGAGCCAGAGGTGACACCTTTGTGTTTTAATAGCTTTCCATGGACTGTTTGTCTATGAGTTTGTCCAAATGTCTCTGAATCCATGTGAACATCCACAATATGCTGTAGCAATGAGTAAGAGCAGTTTATGAAATGAGAGGAAAAAGAGTATCCTTCTGCTCTCTTTTTACTCCCATTTGATTATTTCATGTGTTCCTCTTAGCTGTTGCACTATGGAAAACCACAAACATGCTCCACACCATTTGTGATTTTAAAGATTTCCATCACATCCCCCTTAGTTATCTCCTCCTAGGCTGACATATCCCCATCTATTCCTAGTTGCTCCAGCACAAGTCTTAAATCACCCTCACCTCTTCTCACCTCTTCTCACCTCTTCTCTTCTCTTCTCTCTTCTCTTCTCTTCTCTTCTCTTCTCTTCTCTTCTCTTCTCTTCTCTTCGACTGGGGATGGGTGAGCTGGGGGATCAAAACTGTGCACAGTATTCAGGATGCTTGTACACATAGGTTTGCTGAGCAGCTGAATGATCATCATGTTATATGTGAAGTCAGGACTGGTTTTGAAGTCCATGTGCATCACTTTGTGTTTTTAATACCAACTTTCCTTTAGCATTTTATTGCTCAGACACTTGGTATCATGAACTCCTCTTGAAGCTTCTCACATGCAGTTTTTTTTACATTCCTGAAAAACTCAAACCAACAATGTGCTTTACGACCTTAGTATCCACCACTTCTCTAAATAATTTACAAATATGTAATAATTTACAAATAAGTCTCTGTGAGAATTCATGAGAAATATTATTCTATTTAGAAAATTTACCAGTCATTTCCACACTTTGTTTCCTACACTTTAGTCATAAGAGGATAAAACTCTTTTCCTATCTCTTATTTCATGTCAGCTTAATTCCTTAAGGGCCTCTGTTGAAGGACCCTGTTGAAAATGGAAATCCAAAATTTATCAGTTGATCTCCTCTGTGCACATACTCAACGCCTCCTCCAAAGGACTTGAACAGGTTTGCAAAGGATGGCTTCCTGGCCACATATGCAGCGCATACGCGGGTCCAGTTCTGACCCTGTGCCTAGGGGTGCTGCTCTGGTGCAGCTGAAAGCAGAATCAGATCATCTGTTGAAAATGCAACAGAAGGTATTTGCTGTAGTGTTAAAGTAACAAGGTGTTGGTATTTCGGATGTAAGAATACGCAAGTGTTAGCAATACTGTTGCTGTTTGAAAACTGCACTAATTGGATCATGTTGAAGAGATGTGCCCTCACCAAGAGGCAATAGCATTGAGCAATATCCCATAGTCAACAAAACATTTACATGGAAGTGAATGCAATTTTATCAGTTGATCAGGCCTGATTTTTTTAAACACCTTGTTTATCACCAAAAACAAACAAAAAGAGCAAACAAAAATGCACAATATTTAAGTGATTAATAGGATATCTTTAAAAGAATCTCACAGAGCTTTAGCAAGCATCTTGCACATAGAAGTTGTCCTCTGGGCATGGCATAAACATCTGAATGTGAATTCAGAGGTTAACATCTTTTTAAATGTTAAAAGCACCAGCAGAGTTTTGAATGAAATGTCTTTTCAACCATAGGCAAGGCTTTTTGGAAAAATATATAATAAACACTCAGTCTTACATAATTGATGGCAGCAGCTAATATTGGTCTCATTATTATTGTCATTTAATTATAGTGCAATTCTCTCCAATATTTTTTCAATGTAATTTAACAAGTTATATGTCATCTGATAGTATTGCAAAATGTGCCATTACACAAGCAATTGACAGCTATGCTGTTTTAAAAAACATTGGCTACCCAACAGCATAATTTATACAGGTGTACAATAAAGTATTAATGCAAAATACATCTTTGCTAAATCACTGCAAAAAAGTTAAGGAAAGGAGTTCTTCAGTCACAACTGTATACTGCTTTAATAGCTCAGGGGATCCAGGAAGTCTGGATTTTATTTGTAATTAATGTTAAGATCAAAAGGACCCTCATCTCACCTATCACCCTACTAAAGGAAGGGACAAATACTGATAGTAACGCTACTAAAGTGTACAAACATTTTGTGTCTACAGCCTAAACTCCAGCCAGGGAAAAAGTTTCTGGTGACTTTAGAGGATTATAGATCAAGTCTTCCTAGAAATCACAGAATATGTAAGAAACCATTTTCAGAAACATGTTTCTGAGCTAGCCAGAGAGACAAGCAGGCAAATTCAATCTTTACTTCCCAAATCAGCTGCAGACTTACTCTGAGGCTATGCAGAAGGAGCTTTGGTGACAAGAGTTTCATTCTGTGCCAGGAATAAAACATGGATATTTCAAAATTTCTCACAAAGAACTATTTAAAAAACACTCAAGGTCATTCATAATATCCCATTTTGATGTTAATGTTTTATTTTGTGCTGTAATATATAATCTATTGTATTAGAGAAAATATAATACAAAAGTGAAAAATAATTTAAAGTGAAAAATGAAACCCCAACAATGTTGAAATGGATTATTTTGACATTTTCTCCTTGGTTTTCTTTCAAAAGAAAATTCAGGTGAAATCAACTTGAATGTTTGCCATGCAATTTGGTTTCAGCAGAACCATGACTTCTCAAAGAGGTAGTTCCTTAAAAATCCCTCTGGCCAATTTGTGACATGAAGTCCTGTCCCTCTTGGCTCACAGACGCCCCTCTGCCCTGGACCCCTCTGGGCGGCAGCAGCCCTCCCAGCACGGGGCCGGTGCTCCCTGCCCGCTGAGCTCGCCGCGATGCGGCTCCGCTGTCTCATCAACGTTTGCGCCTTTGGGCCACCACCGAAACTTGCATTCAGAAAGCCCACTTCTCCTGAGAGCAGCACTTCACAGCAAAAATATCCTTCTTCAAAAGCAAGACACAATGGAAAATGCAATCCTGATCTTTAAGAAAAGCCTGGAGGCTTTTTTGTCATTAACATGGCTAAGAACGTTAGGTAGCAGCTTCATGTTCCCGTGACTTGCAGGAAAAGGCAGTAGTGTCACACTAGCATTACCACTAAAAATAACTGACACATGTAAAAATAAATAAAACGCCACTATACCTGATATCTTTTAACAACGAGATGAATGCTTGTGTGGTAGGTGGTAAGCTGAAACACATCATATTTAATATGAGAACACTTAACTTCATGGGGACTGAGACAATAACGCTATACAATCATGTCTCTAGGGTCTAATTTGACTGTAAGATTTAAATAACAATTCTATATCCCACTTGAACTTGAATGTGTTCTGCTCAGCGGGAAGGCAGCAGAAACTTCAAAGTTCAAAAAGTGTATGCGAAAGCTGCGTGCTCACTTGTAAACGTTGTCTTTGACATCTGGCAAAGTCCCTGTAAAAATACAGGGCCAGTGTAATCAGGAACAGCATTTGGTCCTTAAATATTGGTCAGGAAATGAACTTTTCAACACCCACATTTCTGTCAGTACTGCGAACGTGCTTTAATTTTTTTTAAGTTATGGGTTAAATACAAATTGCTAAAACTATTCCATAAATCAGCTCCCTAGCTGTGCGAAGGGGAATACTTCCACACACACAACTGAAACAGGCATATGTCAGACACGGGCCAGTTAATTTTGGCAATACTGAGAAGTTTAAAGAAACATAGAGTGCACTATGTTGTAACCATTTTACTTTTGCAGTGTATCTCCCTGACTGGATACCAGTTAAACCTCATTCACCGACTGATGGGAAGTGGGATTCTTAGTTTTTGATTAACAGCTTACTGGGGGGGTAGGAGGTCAATAAAACTAGGCAAACAGAGTAGCTGGGGAAAAAAAAAGTTACAAGAAGAAATATTTGTAAGCATATGCTTATACAGGGAGTGATGTCTATTCTCCCCTTTTGCTAACCTTCCACAAACATTTGAATGGAAAGAAACTGTGTGAATGCTGAGTGAGATAAGAGCACGTGGTCACACATATATTTGAACCAGCATAGCTTATGTGGAATTTTCAAGTCAGAAAAAGAAGTAAGGTGATTTGAGACCTCAGGGTTAGTCCTGATTTTCTGTCATCTATTTCATAGTATCTTCCTTTTTGCCTGTTGTAGAGATGAGTGTCCACCAGAGCGGATGTTCAGCAAATTACATTCCTGCCTTGCTTTGGATAAAATCTTAAACAATTGCATGAAGTAAGTATCAACTTGAAAATGTTCTTCCCAACTTCAATTTTTCTTCAGTTTTCTTAGCAAAACATCCCATCTCAATCCTAGGATCCCTTTCCTGCACAGTCAGACCCCCACTGCTCTTTTATTTCTCGACTGAAGTTATCTGGATCCACTTGATATCACTTATGAAGGATGAAGCAAAAAAATACCTCTCCATCTCAACGCAAGACTCCAGCACCCATCATCAAAACCATTACGGGCCAATGGAAAATCTGGTTATGAAAGATAAAAATGGGTAATGAGTTAAGCAGTTTCACTTAAATGACAGACCTTTGGAAAAGTTTGTAATTAATATTTTACTTATTACTCAAGAACAAACATTAATGAACTAACAAAAGTGGTTACTAAGATCATGTGGAACAATGAACTCAGAGACTTGAATTAGAACTAAACCTTGAATTTGTTGAAGTCAAAGGGGCTAAAAACTTGAGAAAGTTTGTCTTTCAAGCCAAAAGCGGGAACAAAACCTAGACGAATAAAGGCAAAGATAGTGCCATATGATTGGAGAACAGAAAGTATAGTAAATGAGGAAAAAAAAAAAAATTGGGCAAATATTGGTTCATTAACCTAACCTCTGAAGTACGCAGGGATTTAGAACAGGTTTTGAAGCAACAGATAAATAAAGACATGGAGGTGAAGGAAATATTGGATACAGTGCAGCAGGAAATATAATAAAAGAGGGGAGATCTAGGCAGACTAACTTAATAGCTTCCTTTGATAAGATAGCTGATTTTCTAGACAAAGGAAATGGAGTCGATCTCATCTGTCTAGACTTCGGTAAAGCGTATGGTATGGTGCCACATGGGAAATTATTTGTTAAGCTGGAGAAGATAGGGATTAGTAGAGGAATTGAAAGATAGGTAAAAGACTGTCTCAAGGAACGACAGCAAAAGATAGTGTTGAAAGGAAAAGTATCAGGAGGTTTACCAGTTAGCAGTGGAATTCTTTATGGATCAGTCTTGGGTCTGATCTTCTTCTTATTTCAATTAAGACCATGACACACATATTAGGAATGTGGTGATACTACATAGGTTGGCACTATCAATACACAGGAGAGAAGGATATCATACAGAAAAAGGCTGGATGACAGTAAGGACAGGTGTAATAGGAATGGGATGAGAAGCAGTGTTTTGAAGATAATGAAGCTAGTCACTTATCCCCAAATGAAGATAACGCATTTGGAAACTAATAACAAAAATTAGGAATCAGTTAGAAAAGACCGAGCTAGAGGGGGACCCCAGGTTCGTTGTCAGTCACAGTACAGCTGAGAGCGACCGGTGAGATACTGCAGTAAAAAAGGGCACACAAGGGATGCATCAGGAGATGTATATTTAGGTGAATAGAGGAAGACTAGCTCCATTATGAAAGTCTCTGGTGAGACCTCACCATAAGTGCTGATACAGTCCTGTTACACAGTCTCAGGCAAGATAAATTAAAACTGGAGCAGGTGCAAAGGAGAGCTAACCAAAATGATGAGGAAAATAGAGAGTAAACCAACAAGTGTGCTGTTAGAGATACATATAAATACCAAGGCTGTCATTAGAAAAAAGAAACATTTGCCTTAACTCATATTCAGGACAGATGCTTTTTTCTTCAAGTCTATAGGAAGACTCTGGTCTTTTGTATCTCCTGTGTAATGGATGTTATCAGTAGTCAGTGCTGACAATTGGTCAGACCACAGGGAGCTACGTACATCTTTCAGGGAACTTGTCCCATTAGTGTGTACAACATTTTGACTTAAATGTTAGCCCATCAGGCAGGGATCTTCTGTTTGTCCCAGTTCCATATAGTGCCTCCGAATAAGGAACCCTGGCAGTCTAGCACACCTTTGTGATTGAATGAGTAGCAGTAACGGTAGTGGTAGTTGTAGCTGTAGCGGTAATAATAGCATCAGCAATCATGTCCTGCCTTTGGTTCCCAATGTATTCGCCCTGTTTCTCAGCTATGCTCTCTATTCCTTGTGCAGAGCAGGGAAAGAAGGCGCACAGAGCACTAGATGCAGGAAAAGTCCTAATGTATGGGCTGAATACAGTGCCAGTGTACGACAGCCATGGACCTGTTTTGGAGCCCTGCCAGTGGTCATCTATTGGCCAAGACCAATGCTCCACATCTCATGCTGACCACATGTCTCATTCCGCATCAGACTTGCAAGATGTCAGTTTTATACTCACCGATATTACAAGCTCTTACCTCTGTCAGAGTGGTACAAAGATGACAGATTATCTAAACAATATGGTTCATCTTTTCCATAATCCTGACATGGATAGCGATGATGTAGGTGATTTGCTATTAAAGGAGCCTGACTAGCACTTTGGAAGCATGTCAGCAAGGTTTCAAGCCTCAAAATATGATCTTATGACTTTGTAATGAACATGTGTAGCCTTGTTCCTGAAAAACAGTTCTGCAAACTTTAATAAGTAAGAAAGAGTGGTGTAAAAATGACCCTGAAAAGTCCTCCATAAAATTAGTGGAACAAACCCCTTTTGCCATACTTTTAAAGATATCCCACAGAATTCTACCCAGGGATAGAATTAGCATTTCAGGTCCACAGGCTCTACAGAAGACAGATACTTATTCCTTCCAGCTGTAACACCTGGCAATTCTGTGCCGTATTCTGCTATAGATTTTCAGATTTTCTCTGATACGGGAAGTTCGACATAAAAATTGCTGGTATGATATATCCCTCTGTCTGTCGCACGGCGGTGGATGAAGGGAGGTTTGGTGTAAAATGACTGAGTCTGGTGTTTACTTACATGGACAGTTTGCCATTTTAGGACAGGTACCCCAAATGTCTGTCAATCAGAGGACAGGTTGCTGCTGAAATAAAATAGTCACATTTAAGTATATTATTTCCATTCAATCACTGTAAGCAGAAATCCTGCTATCCAGCTTTTTTTCCTGCCATTCTCTCGGCAGTATTTTTTTTGCAATTTAAGAAATCATACAGAGATAATTAATAGGCTATAAAAATCCAAGGACTTAGGTTATCATTTCCCTTGTTTTAAAGATAAGCCATTGCAAAGGAAAGGATGGGAGTGCAAAGACAGCATTCTCAAGAGAAGTGAACTGAGATGACACCCTCTAGAAAAAAAAAACCCACATGCCTTTTGGGCATGCTCTCAGTTAAACACCCCTTTTAGGTCATTTTGTTAGAGTACCAAACTTTACAGCAAAATTAAATTGGACAACAATAATTTGTCATCATTCAAGGAAACAGCCAGGAAAGACAGGAGTTCCAATATCTATCCAAAGAGACAGCTGTAGTCAACGGATTTATTTATAATAATATTATTTGGTAGCAAGGAACTTACCATGGCTGAATGTAAAAAAGTATTTTTTGATGAGTTAAAAAGATTAAGAAAAATCAGGCAGATTTTGACAGAGAATGGTGTGTAAATGAGAGGTGTTATCAGTCTGAATCTGGCAGCTCCATTTTTGTTATGGTGAAAAATATCAGTATTATTTACTAAGAAGATTAGGGCTGAATTGGAAGAGAGGCTGGTTGTTGTGTGGAGATTGAGATAAGATAAAGGATTTTACCTTCTATGCACAAGCCAAATGCAATACACACAGGACTGTTATCTCCAGCTCAGGCCTAGCAGAGGTATATTAAGATGTACATTGTAATTACCAGTGGCAGGAGTAGATTTCATAAAGGCTATTTTAAACCCTAATAAAATGCTGGCCTTTAATTATACAGCTTTGAAATATTTTTCTTAGTTAATTGCAACAGAAAAAAAAAATCCACCTAATATTTGAAACTGATTCTTGCAGAGAAAGCACAAGCGGAGCAGGCAGTCTTTGCCTGATCTGCACTTGTTTTGCTGTCTGGCTTCATTCTGTGATTTGAATCACAGAGACAACTGAGACTGCTAAACACCTTCCTCATTTTCCCCCTGTTATCCAGAAAGCAAGATTAGCAAGGATTGGGGAAAGTGGGGGCTGGAAGGGGGGGAAGAATAAATCTCCTTTCCATGACATAATTAATTAGTTCCAAAAATGAGCTGCGCAATCATGAATCACTCATGGTCAGTGCTGACAGTTCCAGCTCCCCAGTATGCAATGGTGTCTGCGGGGCTGTGAGGGGCAATATTATTTTTACCACTAAGAAGTATCCAAAGGAGAAGAGCAAACCATGTAAGTTGTATGTTTAGCACAAGGCCAGTTTGGGCCAGGGTCGGAGCTCACACGAGACTGCAGTTGTCAACAACTGGAAACCAATCTGGTAGTTTTTTGGGGAAAAATACCCCAACCCCCCTCTCTTCTTAAAGATGTTTGTTATTGTTATATATCCCACAATAGCAGCATACCCCACAACAATCCCCTTTGGCTCCGAAGGTCATACTGTTAAGAAGCAAGGGTGGGAAGGATCCTTGGGCTGCCCAGGAACTCCCGTGAGGCACTGCCACAGTGCACATCCCCTCCGTGCCTCCATTTCTGCTCCTGCTTAGAGCAATATTGCTGCCCTGCTTCAGTTCTTACAATGCTGATCACTTGCTTTCCCACTGCCTCACTATGGGGAACATGTCAATGTTCAAAAACCTTGCAAAAACACTTCCATGGGGTGAAAATCCAAAGTTATTTTGTGATCTCCATTTCCACAACACCAAAAAGTCTACATTATGTGCATATCTCTGTTTCTTTTTCTTAATCCAACATCACAAGCGTATGTAATATAACAAATGTGGTCATTAGCCCATCCTCTGTGCAATTTACTATTCATGTAACCAAAGGCAAATAAATGCCCTCAGACTTCAGAATCCTGAAGAGTATATTTCAGTGTGTTTTGGTGTTACACTTCTGCTGGAAATTGTGAAGACTGCAGTTACACAGCTGGCTTTTCATGCTATGACTGCTATAAGCAGCTAATTAAATTACTGCTGACTCTCTGCTGCTAAGTGAGTTGCTTTTGGTTGCACCACTTCATATGACTTACAGTGTTGCTGTTTGTATAAGGTTGCACAATCTTGCCCAGCCAACTTGGTCCAATTCCTTTTAACTGTGGTGAAAAATATGATGAGATATTAATGAATTAATAGTTGTATCACAAAAGAAAAAATCTTGTTCAAAACCAAAGTAATTTTCATGAAGCCACAATGCAGAGACAGTCTTTCTAAAAACTATATGCAATTCACCAGCTTTCTAACATACCTTTCACTCTACGTGGAAGGGGGGGGGCTCACTTCCAGTGCACATGTCAAAGTGTCTCTATCTGAGAAAGAAAGTGCTAGGAAAGCTGAGGACAGTCACTACTAGGGATCTTGCAAAATCTTGTGGCTTCCTTTCTTTAATCTACAACGTTCTGTTTCTTGATATTTGCAGGAAGAGCAAAAATACCAAAACACACAACTGAATTTTCCCTTTTTTGGAATTAAAACCGCTTATAGCCATTAAAGTCAAGACAACAGTTACTAAAGACTCAGATACACTGATCAAATCCAAGGAATTTACCAGTACAAATGGAGTAGGAACATTTTTGTGCAACTGTTCCTTGAAGAAAGCTGGCCTTTGGAGCTCTGCCTACAATAGCAATGTTTGGATGCATCACGCCTCCACTGCTGTGGTCCGCTAGTCTCAGAAGTAGTTGAGGTGCTAATTTGTAGGCAGAGGCTACAAATTGTAACCACTTCGCTGTGTCAAGAATTGCACCAAAGACTAATTTTGGTCTATATGATGATTCAGCATATTAAAGGTGAAGCGAATCTAGTCTATGCCTTGGTGTAAGTGCTAAGTCACACTTGTTTCTGTCTACGTTAATGGTAAAATAATTCCAACACTAGTGGTAGGCTGTAGTGGACCACTGCAGGCAACTGCTTTTTTTAGCGAGTAATTTTATTACTAGAAATACTTCCCATGCATCAAAACAGTCAAACTGCTCTCTGATTCCTGTCTTGTCCCCAAGCTAGTGCAGCTACTTTTGCCTCTCCCTTTGGCTAGACAGCAATGTTCCTAGCAATGCAGTTTTGAAAATTTGGCCCTGAATCAGTTTAGTGAGAACTGTATTTAAACAGAAGTGGTAAATAATTCATTCAGCTTCGTAAATGGCCAGAATAGATAAGGCCCAGGTTCTGGGCTGCAAGAGGTCACTCAAATCAACAAAGTAATGCTCTTTCCCTGCACTACTGGCCAGTTCATTCTGAAATAAAACTGCAGTGTACTAATAGACTAAGATCCATTAGAATTGTTCACAGTTCATCTTCTTTCTTAGTTACTGGTAGCCAGGCAGTGTAGAAAATCCATTGCCTGTACAGTAAATACTATATTCTGTTGTAGAAGAGTCATCCATCCATGAACATAATGCTAAACATAGAAATGATATAGTGTTTTTGTAAACTGGATAAATTGCACTTTAATGTGCTTTCTGGAAAATGACCATTTAGAAAACAAATGCATTTGTTTGTTCCATGGTCAGAAGTAAGTACCCATAGACTTCTTGCAATATAGAATATGTTCAGCTTACCTTTAAAAGCAGAAGAACTAAATCACAGCACTTTACATTAAAGTTAGATCCATAAGCAAGAAAATATGGCACAACCAAAGGCATATTTATATCTCCTAGCTGTGTTAGCTTTTTTAAAATAAAATTGACCAAAATGACAAATTTCTTCAATTAAAAAAAATAATTAGAAACCCAAAATGTATATAGTAGCTTTGGTGCTTTGGGGTAACAGAAAGCTGCTGATGGAAGGGTAAATAAATAAATATTCCTTGGACAAAGACGTCTTGTCATTTCTCTTTACAGTATTTCTTTACAGAGCTTTCTGCAATAAATGTTAACAAGCTGCATATTAACAAATACTCTGCCAGGACACCAGTGCTTTTTCAGGACAAGGACAAGGACAAGTAGAATCCATATGACCTAGAAAATGTCAGGGAGAAAACTCCTTTCTCAAACACCACTCCCACCCCCAACCAGTCTGGAGAGCTCAGTTACTTGCTGTGCCTCAGGACCAGCATTCGGTGCAGGTAAGAGGGCAATATCAAGGGTTTCTGAGCAGTCCAGACTAGTTTTTAAGATACTCCTTTTCCAGAGATCACTAGAGCATATATTTAACTCTGAGCATTAAAAGTGATGGAAAATTAGTATTTTGCACATTACCCTCATTTTCCTAGTATATTTCTGATGGGTAATTGACATTGAAATTAAAAGCTTTGCAGGTCACTGAAAATTCCAAAACTGACCCAAAGTGATATTCCTTACGACTGAGGATCATTTCCTCCATCGGAGAAACTGCAGCTACAGTAAGGGCTTATGCTTTTGGTGGTTTGCAAACAACACATCATTACCTTGTTGGATCACTGGCAAGGAGCCTGGGTCCGATTTGATGCTCAGCGAAGTCATTGGGAGCTCTTTCCCTTTGATTTTACTCAGCCTTGAACCAAGGATGCTGTCAACAACGGTGCACTTTCTGCGTGGTGCTGAGCACCCATTGCAGATTTTATGGTGCTTGGAACGTTCAGTATCTTGCAAGATAAGGCCTTTAAAAGAAAGTTACTTGTCTTTCCTTGAGACAGAGCTTTACCGTTAGAAACGCAAGTTATATAGCTGGTATGTTTATACAAGAATTATACAGTGAATTCTGAATAAAATATATATAGTCAGATAACTTGATTGAAGCAATTAAATCTTTTCAGTATGGTAAACACATTAAGAATGATTAAATCCATAATCCTCAGCATAGGAAGATTTGGAAAAAAAACAGAGGATGAACAGTTGTATAGACCTAGAAATACTTAAACATAATTCAAGCTTACTTTGTTTCTGTTTTGAAATTTCTAGTGACTTGTAAAGCTTGCAAGCTACGCAAGTTATTTAGTATGCTAAGGTTGTCTCCAAAATTTCCTGCCTGCACATTTCAAAAAAAAAAAAAAAGATATCTCAAAGGCCATAAGGCAGAAATCTTGTTTCTAACTTTGGCTGAGAGTGACAATGTTGGTCGTGTCTTTGTGGGCTCAATGTGCTGTTTGGTTGTTGCAGAAAAAGAGGATTCCTTACTGTTCCAGCTATGATTACATGCTCAGATACTATCTTGATGGTTTTAGGAGACATCCATGTGTGCAGTGGGGTGCGACTGGTTGACACAAAATAATTTTTTTTCCAATTTGTTCCATGGTGACAGTAATTCAGACAAGAAGATGATTCTGCGTTCTACTGTAACCTTCTACCTGGCCAATAATTCCAAGATAATACAATGGATATTTACAAGGACTTTTCTTCACATATATATATGTATTTATAAACCCAGTAAGTGAAATATAATTGCTCATATTAATAGATTCTGCTGTGCATAAAAATATTTAATTTACTCTACAAAAATTATAAATGTCAGGTGGGTTTTTTTGGGTTTTTTTTAATGTATTTATGTGCAAATGAACTACACTGCAAATCGGCAACTTGTTGCATTTCATGTACATGCGTGTTTTTTCTCAACTACCATCTTTTTTCTATAAATATGAGATGTGATCTTGGCATGTGCTGAGCACCTCTGACAGCCAGTTCTTGACATAGGGTACTCAGAAGAACCTTAACAACTCAACATTTACCTAGGTTGGCTGTACAGCTTTTTCTTTTACACCACAGAAGAATGTGTGTCTTGAAAGGACAGAATAGATCAAATAATTCTTAATTTAAGTTATTGAATTACCTGCCTCCATCCCCAATGTTGGTAAACTGCAACGAGATTTCTGGGGAAAGCGATATTCCCAAAGAGCTATGAAATAAAGAAGACACGTCTTTTCCTACTTCAATAATCCGACTGACCTAAGGGCTGGGCGCACTCTAAAAGGTGTTGAGTGTTTTCAAATCCTTATAGGTTTTAAACATTCAGTCATTTATGGGCTAATGGCTATTACACATGGCCTGGAGAGCACTTATTTAAAGGTCATAAGTGAATTGGAACAAAAAATCCCAAATCCTGATTTGAATTTTAGGATTTCTGTGCAAATTTTGTGCCTGAGGACTCCTGGTTATCAAATATAACCAAAATATATTTACAGCATGCTGCCTTCCTGGAGCATGTAATAGATATTAGTGTTTCACTAACGTTAAACAAGGTAATAAGTAGCAAATACAGATTTAGCAAGTGTTTGTGATAGTTAAGATAATAGGATTGATTCCATCAGACTGTCAATCTCAACTCCATATTTTGCAGAGATCTCTAGTAATATTGCTTAGGAAATAGTTGCACCAGTAAATTTCTAAACTCCAAACCCATCTATCAGTAACATTTTAAAGCAAACCTCACTAGGGATTTTTTAGTGAATGACAGAAAAATATTTCACATTTTCAACCCGGTGGGGTCCTTGCATCTTGCAAATGTGAGTAATAAACAAACAAATGCACTCAGTCAAGTGGAATGATATAAAGCAGTCAGTGCTCCCAAATGGTTCCCCTATTTATGGTTGTTACATCAGATTTATCAGAATGACTCATCTCTAATCCAGGCTTTTTAGGCTGTGAAGAGATCCTCAGCCACATTCTTTGGATACCTGAAGTAAAGTCATATGTTAAAGATTGATCAGCACATTGAAAGCTTTTCACTTCATTTTTCTCTTTCTGATGGGCTTACATAGATTTTGAACAAACACAGAACCTTTGCTATCCCACACATGTAAAATATCTCAAGAAAGGGAAGTTATTTATTCAAGATTACCTTTTGTGAGATGTTGAAGAGAAAGAAATGCAGTTCCGTACACCTCTGCTCTCTCAGTAATGAAAACATCTGTGAGATCTAATTGCATTCCAGTGGATCTTCATCAGTAGAGGGGAGATGGATGTGCAGGGAAACAATGCCCCGCTTAGGCCACATCCGAGTCACCGTCCTGAAAGAAAAAGTGCAGAGAATACTGAGGAATCAAAATGTTTGAGATGTTCTGCTTACTTTCATCACTTCTATTTTCACATTCCAGCCCCAAAGTAGACAGGTATTTCTAGTACTGGTGACTTACTACTGGAATAGGCACCAAATACCTCTCTTTTAAAGCAAGCAGCAGACAGCTATTTGAAGAGCTTGTATTAAAATGAAAAACAACTCGGCAGTCTTCTCCACCCAGAAAGGCATGAACCTACCCTATCACTTATGGCATAGAGTTTTTGCCTGTACCCAGAGCACCAGGAACAGTCAACAGCTGAGAAGTGCTCAGGAAGCACCTCGCATGTGTTCTCCAAACAACATCCTGGCTGCCTTCCACGCGTACGGGGAGCTCAGTCAAATCTCATTGGTTTTAGCTAACAGCTAACAAGAAATTTCCTCGCAATGTGAGGAATTCACATCAGCGGCCAAGTGAAGACAGCTAGGATTAACCAGATGTCCACCAACCCAAATAAATCCACTCATCAGGATTTTGCAGAGGGTGTAGACACTTTAATTTGCCTATTCGACAAATTGTGCCTTTATGATATAACTAGTTAGTTTCCACACGGTAGTTCTATCGCCAGTGCTCTCTATTTTTGTAAATAATGTAAACACTTATTGAATAAATTACTGATTGTCATTTTGCAAACAAAACCTTGGAAGGCATGTTTAGGAATCACCTTGCAGCTGAGGACAAAAGATCGCTATTAAGATGTACTAAACCAGCGAGAGAGAAGGTTGCTGGCAACAATTTATTTTACCTCAAGGCATTTTGGACGACTCAGTGTTCTATTAAATACTGAGCATGAACCGTCAAAACAGATGCTGTCTGGCAGATATGTCTCACCCTAGTACTGTTCCAGGACTTACCTAATCAGCATCTTCTAGAGGACTGTTTTTTGGAGCTGGTAACCAACTCCATTTTAAACGAGATGAAAGCCAGAGACTTAATCCACCCATCAACACCAGTAGAACCCTCTCATACACATCGTACTCTTACATTGTATTAATTATACCAAAACAAATCTTTCCATCTCACCTAAACATATCTCAGTTATGCAGTTCCAACCTGGTTCCATAACAAATGCTAGAACATTTTCCATCAGTAACCAAAGATCTTGGACTCAACAAGATGAATTGAGAATTTTCATTCTTACTTGATACTCTAACTTGCATGGCAGAATATAAAAAGATCTGAAGCTGTCTGCATTTCCCTATACAATCATTTCAGTTGTCTCTTCTTACCCATCTTGCTAATGAATGAATTCTTACATTCTTCTATTACCGCTTCCACTGCTACTGTCATTTCCATGAGTATGAAGCAGATCTTGTCAGGACTAGGGCCCATTTCACAAACCCTATCTGTATTTAACTAAATAAATCTGTCATCCCAGACAACTTACAAACTAGCTAAATTGCTTCAGAAGGTATTTATAGAAGTGGCAATGTCTAGATTTAGGCCTTTTGTTCATTGGGAATAGAGAGACATTAAGATCCGTTGCTGCCATGCTAAGGTGTTAGGCTTAAGCAGAGCATTATTTCAGCACGCGGTGAGAGGCTAGCCACCACTGTCTGACCTGATGTGTACCAGGCTACAAAAGAGAAGTGAGGTCTATGTTCACTTGCTTTCATTTGCAAAGATGCCCTCCTCAAGGTAGGTAGAGGGTATAGGTTATCTTTTTTCTTTGTTTTCCTTTTGTGGCTGCTATGCTCCTACAAGTGCTGCTGTGACAGTCCCAAAGTCGACACAGTGTCATCTTGATGAGGATGAGATGAATCCCTGCAGAGTCCAGGAAGCTTTGGCTGTGTGCAATTACATTTGATGGGACTCCCGAGGTGAAGTTCTGGCTTTGGATGCCCTGACAAGGTGTTGACACAACACCTTCAGCACATGGAGGGTGCACAGCTTTCAGGCCAGGAGGAGGAGGCTGCAGCAATCTGAAACATACCCGCTGAAAAGTTCATGAAAAAGGACATGATAGAAATGATCAAGACTGTCACTGGTGACTGGGCAACGGTGCTCATGCCATCTTCAACTCAGTAGAGATCAAACACTGCTGTGTAGCCCTTTCTCCCCCAAAACCTGTCCAAGTCACCACGCTGTTCTTGTTGCAGTTTCTCATGATAGGCAATTTAACATTCAGAACAGCGATATACAAAAGCAGATTCTATAGCATAACCTGAGGGGAAAAACCTTCAGTTCAGGCATTGTTTTTTATATGGAAAAAAACAACCCTGTGATGATTCTGATTGAGTGATTGATTGAATGATTATTTTATAATGATACTTTATATGCTGTGCTTGTTAGTCTAGCAACTTGTTTACAATAGGCACTTACAGGTAATATTATAAATACATAATGCACCAAGAGTGATTGTATTTTGTCGCTTAATGTAGAGAGGAATGGTGTACTGCCAAAATGGGTAGTTACGAGTATTTTATCAGGCTACCATTTCATTAGCTAGATGAGACTTGGCCACTGGACGTAAGAGCTTGCACTTATTACTCTAACTGTGGCACTCAAAAGAACAAAGTTCATTGCAAGATAAAAAGAAACACCTCCTTAAATCTTGGATCTCTTGCATATATTCATTTGTGCTCCAGCACATTTTTGTTGCCAGAGGTATATCTTCTCTGATAATGACGATAATAGGAGCCAGTTAGGACTAGCAAAGCTATTTTGCTTGATGTATTAGCACTTCCATTTTAGAATAATCCTACTAGCATGATTCTGTAGTATTTACAATTTTTATAAGTACCGATTATATTTTCAAAGTCAAAGTGGGATAAAATTAGTGCATTGTACCCCGTTGTTGCTGCTTTCTATAGTAGTCAGCCATACATATTGAACAATGCCATATGAATGTAATTTTGAGAGGTAAGAGCTTGATTCTTTAAAAAAACACTTACATGGGCAGTACAAGCTCTTGCTGAGGATCTTCACCATGTGAATATTGTGCATACAGTCTAGTTAATAAAGAAAACCTGAGTTGCATGGATACACAGGGGCATGTAGGTGGAGTTCTGGAAAATGAGCATTTTTTTCACCACTGAAGTCCATTCAGCAGCCAAGAAAACCATGTCTTATCATACCATTTGCACACTCCACTTCTTCTCAGGGAATAATATCTGTATATCTAATTTGCAAATGTCAATAGGTGAGTACTTTTGGCCACTGGCAATGCGTGGGATTTGGGAAGAGAGGTTTCTGTAAGGCTTGTAGGTCCATCTGGGAATGATGGATGACTTTCAGCAGCAAAGATTTTCTAACAAATGACATTCCAAAACAGAGTCTTATAAAGTACTCATAGCTAAAGTCAATAATTCTCTCTTTGCCAGTTTAAATATCCTTCTGAGTCTCTCACACCCTCACTGGTACAGTACACTGGCAAAATTAGCAAGCTAATGTCACCACTCCTTGTAGATAAACACATGTGTAAAGTGTCAGGCATAAGGAGGAGATTACAGAACACATATTTCTAAGTACCACTTATGAATACAACACATGTAGCTCATGGAAATGTTGACATCATCTAAAGACGAGAGCAAGACTTGCAACCACAGTGGATTATATCATTAGCCAAACTGGAAAGTAATCATTCCTTACAGCTGCCAGAGTCAGTCTCTGCCCTGGAGCTCCTGTTTTCCTGAGGAAAAAATATATCACTAAATTAAGATAAACATCATGACTGTGAAAGTTCCACAAAACATATGTGACATAGACATCTTAAACATAAGCCTTTTGCAGGTTGATGCATTTAATGGAGCCCCTCATCTTGTGCTTGCTTGAGACAGATATGTCATTAAGTATGGGAAAGAGGGTGAGGAGTATGGATGCAAACACAGAGGATTTCTAGAATGCACACCACTGTGAATGGGGGTACGAGCCAGTGAGCTTGCTGCAGTGACACACAGAGGCTTTGGCTGGGATTAGGAGCCCACAGAGGTGGTGCTGCACACAGCTCAAGGCAGAGCATCCCTGCCCCAGAGAGATTATAGTCAAATAATTCAGGCAATACACAGAAGTTGGAAAACAAAAATTATAAAACCAAAAAGATGTGTGCCCGCTCTCATTGTAGGCATCTGCATACATTCCTGCCCCTCTCCCTTCTCCTAATAGTATTAAAACCTTATGTGCCAACTATGACCCCAGGATGTTTTCACCAGTCATTTCTGCAGCAGATGTGGCTTTTGAAGAAATGGCTGAAGAATGACAGAGCCTTGCAAATGAGCCCATCAGGTGTTATTTGTGCTAAAAAGAAATGGTGATGTCCATACAGGCTAATAAACAGGAACAGGGCACAGGCTGGTGACAGCTAGGAGGCAAGGCAGCTGCTTGGTAGACCTGAAGGTGAGAGCAATGGGAAGGCATAAAAGAGGAGTAACGGGCATGACTAGGGCTGGTTTTCTGTGCATATCAAAGAGAGATGATGTAAGTTTAAGGGCAAGAAAGACCACAAAGAGAGAGGTGCAAGAGACTACAAAGGTTTAGATGAGAGATTTCCTTTTTTTAGTACCAAAAGAAAGATGGGTTTGGCCACTATCTTGGAGGGACGAAATGGCAGGTTAATAGGTTTAATATCACAGGAATGATAATAATATTGGTCATTGTAACCAAGAACAGGAGTCAAAGTAGAGTCAGAGTACAGAAGAGAAGCAGAAGAGTTCAGTTCTGGCCATGCTAAGTCAAAGCTGAAGATATAGCATCTTCAAAAGAGATGACAGGCAGATAAGCTGAAATGTGGCAATGATTGAAGGAAATATGCCAGGAATGGAAATGTAAATTTGTGATTTTCTAGCATAAAAATATTTCAAACAGAGCTGTCTGCAATTTTTTTCCAGGTTTGGGCTGATTATTTTTTTTGCTCAAGGCAAAAAGACTATTTTTGCTTCGAGCTGTTAACAAGATGAGGTGCTTGTCATAGAGGGGAATGTAGAAAGTGAGAGGTCAGAAAGGAGCAGTGCTTTGTGGGAAAAAGGCAAAGGATGTAACCTTTGTAGGGATTAGGAGAGCTGATCCAGGGTTTGCTAAAGGCAGAGGAGAAAAAAGCCAACCAGCTGTTTTGCTGCATGCCTTTGCAGCTGAGTCAGGCTAAAGCTATGGGGAAGGAAAGGCATCCATAGGGGAGGGAGCAGTTGCACAGGTTGCATCTGGGCAGGTGACTGGATGTGCAAGACAAATATCAGGAAAGGATGTGGATGGAAGTTGAGAGCATTAGTGACACTCTTCTAAGTTGTGTCTTCAGTATGCACAAAAGACCTGGAAGAGAAATGTGGAAAGACTGATGTCTGAGTCTGAATGCCTGGTGGAGAGGAAGAGCTGATGCAGCTGGAGGCATGGAAGGGGAACGAGAGGAGAAGGTAGCGAGGAGGTAAAGTAACAGCCAAAGGATGCAGTGATTGAGCAGGATGGGGTGAGAATCCATGATGGGCCAATACGCTAGCTTGCAAGAGCACGGTGTTGGCACTAGTGCCCTACAGTGTATTAAGTGAAGCATGTGTGCAACACTAGTGCAAAAAGTCATGGCATGAGGGATTTAAACAGGCCTAGGTGACAGCAACAAGCAAAATTTGTGACAAAGAGGATTTAGTCACTCAGAGCTCTGGGAGCAGTATTCTGCAAGGTTTTGAGTACAACAGAGGTCAGTAAAAACTATTGGGGATCTTCCGCAAAATGCTTGGTACCTTGACACTTCAGACCCTAAATCAAAGTCCAAAGCCAGTCTATACACTTCTCAGCTTCACTCAGGAGCTTGCAGGACTGGCGTCCAATTCACTGTTTCTTGGACAGTGTCAGACAGGAAACAGTGGAGCAAAACCATGGTTCCTCTTTCTAAGCTTTCTCTTCCAGGCTTTTCCTTCTGCCGGTTTGTACTCTCTGGGAGATCATTACTTACGTAGCTAATATTGAAGACCTCTTCCAAAATAGTAAACAGCTTCTGCCATCACTGGGCACTGAATGGTCCTGGAAGTGAGTTTATTGTTTGTCTTATCTCATGTTGTGCTAGAACTTGAAGTTTCCCAGTTCATTGTTTCTGCTTAACTTTTAGCAAGCAAAGAAGAAAATTACCTGAAATCTTGGAGGTCAGTTATTAACTGGAGGTACGCCAGTCCCTACTTCTTACCAGCAGAAGAGTACAATTTCTTCTGTCAATATATTCCTTAAAACCCAAATGAACCACATCAAAAACCTGACTTTTTTTTAGAGTGAAGAACACTTTGTAGCCACTTCATTTGAAAAGCTCTATTGGCTAACAGTGGAACAATACTTTCGCAGAACAAATTTGGGTACTTTGAGTCTAACTCACAATCAAGATCTTATTAAACGTCACAGGAGGTTCGGACCTAGTGCTTGTATTTATTGTGCTTGATTACAGATCAGTAGGAGATAAAGAATTACTCCTAGTTCTTATACCCAAGCCATACTTTTCTTCCTAAGATAGATGTTTGCAGTCAAGAACACAGGTGAGATGTTCTCATAAAAATGGAAGGGGCAGCACATAGCTGGTACGACAGGAACTTAACCCTTTTACCCTTTAACTTAAAGGCATACTGAAAATACATTTTGACTCAAATAATTTGACAGATGTAGGCAGAAATGTTTAATACAGAGAAAATTTGGCTTGGTGCAAAGACACATTTTTGAGTTTACACCTATATTTAACCTTGTCTAAATACAGACCTCTGTGTTTAGTAATTATCCATGCATTTCCCAAAGGTTCCCAGTCCTTTCATAAAATTGTAAACATCAGTTTGCAGAAACAAACTCCTGTTTACACTGTAGGTATAGCCAACACAACTTTCGGTTTGGGACATCTCACCTATAAAATGCTATGTATCTCCTGCAGGATCCAATACAAAAAAACGACATACAAAAGTTCCCTCCTCTCTGGTGGTTGGAAACTTCATGCAAACATCACTGTAATCTGCATAAAACCTTTTCATCACAATACTGTAGCATTTATGGAAAATATTTTTTTTGCATCTCTTGACATATAGAGCTACATCAGTCTTTTTAAAAGGAACAAAATGATTTGGAAGCCCAAACTACATTTAAAAAAAAAAAAAAAGCAGGTGAAGACGCAGTTTATCTGTCACTGAACCAAACTTGACCT
>NC_138825.1:30690931-30746641 GCF_965183815.1 Platalea leucorodia | reverse complement strand
GCGAGTCATCTCCACCATCCTTATCATCCACTTTCAGGTCATCCCTGAGGTCAGTGGCAGAGGCAACCTGTGTTCGCCCTGCACCACATCAAAATCCCATATCTCTAATAGATTTTCCTTTCCTGGGAGTCTGGTGGTTAGGCTTATCCCAGTGCTCAACCCACCACTTTCCTTGTCTGTAACCTGTAGCTGAGCAATGCGTGCAAATGTTCACTCACACAATGACTAACCCTAGGAAAGGAGACAGTATCAAAGAGAATATCTTTTAATAATTCCTTTCATCAGAAGGGAAAGCAGGGGATTCCTCTGCTACATTCTGTGGCAAATCTGATGAGCAAAGCATTCCCTTCACACTCTGGTATTCACTGGGCCCAGTCTGATCTCAGTTACAAGGATGCCACAAGACTGGAATGCCATTACAATCAATTATTTGAAAAGGAGAAAAACACAAATCTGGTCAGTCGTGGACTCTTTTGCACTGTATGTTGTGCAGCACCGCAATAGCTTATGTTGCTTAATGGTCATTCATCTTTTTGGTAGAAAAATACAAAATGGCCTCCCAAAAGATAACAAAGCATCACCTAAAGAAAAGATTTTCCAAATGCTACAGAAAATAAACAGACCTACTCTCAGGGTTAATGCTTGGTGTTAGAAAGCTTAGAGCTGGTGAGGGATACTACATCTCTCACTAACGCATGTTTCCTACACAGCAACCAAATTTTACATGCAAACTTTTAAATGAGCCTTCAACAGTTTAAATAGCCAGTTTAAAAATCTGCTTTGCTTATTTGATGCGTTTGAACAATCTCACTGAAAAAATCCCTTTCACTTGAATAAGCAACTGATCATTTTTCTGAAGTAAATATAGAAGGAGCTTGAACTCAAAAGGAGCTGTATGTGGTAATCAGCACATTACTCAATGTAATGAGAAAATCATCTCTGTTTTCTAGAAGCGTTAAACAATTGCATGATAGCTGTATTATACTTTATCAGCACTAATACATCAACTATGTAAGTGTACTCAGGAACACGAAAGTTGTTCCCGTAAAAACACAGGCAGCGCCCAGCATTCCAGGGCTGTTTACGCTCCTGAAATATCTCACAAGTCAATTTGCCAGTCTCATTTTTCCGATGATGCAACTATTTATCTCACATGACTAGGTCTATAGAAAGGTCCCTGAAGAGGAGAGGCGGCTGTGCCGCCCGCCGTGCGTGGGGCCAGCTCCCTGCAACAGCGCCCTTGCCACCGCAACTTCTCCGAGCTGCTGGACAAGCCTTGACTGAAAAGGTCTGGTTTACCTAGGGGACCAGCTCCTCCTCCTCCCCATTTTTATACTACTGTGGGGTTAATAGCTATGTCGTGTGGGGTCAGGGAAGACATCTGTGTCTCAGATAATATGCTTACGGTGATTACCACACATAATTGACTGACCTTCCCTCATTCTTTTCCTGCTGCAGGCCATGGCTGATAGGGTGAGATGCTCTAGAGGAGTTTATTTTCCATCACACACTATTGTGCTGCTGAGCAAATATTTTAGCAAGCTTTGAATGAATCACCTTTCAGGCTTTGGGTTTGACAGTTAAAATATGAAGGCTGTGACCAATCTAATAATATTAGATTTTAAATCAGCTTTGGGAGAAAACATGGGAAAATCCTACTTAAAATCCATTTATAGATACCTAATAAAATCCTGGTTTGAGTGCTGAAGTCAACGTAAATTTTTGAGAAGTCTTGTTCTTTCTTTTGCCCTCTCTGCAGGCTTCGTCTCTCCACCTCGCTTGGAACATTTTAAGCTCTTGAGTGGGTTTGTCTCAAAAAGTATCTGCAAGCCAGGGCGCAATAAATAAATAAATATTCGTGCATTGCAAGAGCCAAGCTTCCAAGTAGGAAATGTTGAGGTCTAATTTAAGACCCTTTCTTCAAGAGGGAACATTAGAAACCCTTTCTAGTTCATGGGGCTATGTGATGCGAATATATGACTGTGCTGGACTATTCTGCATAAACACGTATTTCATTTTATAGCTGACAGAAATCAAAAAAACCCCCTCACAATTCAACAGCAAAGCAAGATTTTTCCCTCTTTATATTTAAAATTAATCTTTATTTCCAATGTACACTGGAATAGATATAAGAGGAGATTTTTAAAAAAAATACGGCCAAAGGAAAGCTGCATTTGTAACATTAAGATTTTAACTTTCTGATACTGTTTTACTCTAGCTCTGTTTTATCTATCTAGCAATTAGTCTATCAATCTGTACGTAATATACTCCCACAGGAAACAGTCTTTTTATATATATACATATATATGTGTGTGTGTGTCCCAGGTTAGATTGTGAGTGATTAAAGCTTTGTACCAGGAATATTAATCTCTATTAGGGAAACAAGTCAATACAGAGTTGTCTGTACGCACCCCCCCCACCCCACCCCCCCCCCCCCCGCACACCTACTTTCTCCCTCCTTTTAAACCTTTTGTCACATGGACAATAATCTTTACGAGGCACCACCAGTGAGTATTTATGGCCTGTACTCAGAATTTCAAACCGCAGCAATTTCACTGGGACCTTATGGGCGGAATGATATGATACATTGAACAAATACACCTGTTCTTACTCCTGTGGCTGAAAGCTAACATTTGTGCAAATGAATGTTCCAGCACTACAGCCAAAAAGTGTTTCCAACCCCAGTAGTTCCTCCACTTTAATTTGTCCAACAACATAATCTACATTCCTAGCTGCCATTTACAGAAATCCATTTGGAACTGCCATCATCTTTCAAACATTTAATATGATTCATCCTCCCCCCAAAATGTAGCAACTGCTTAACAAGGAAAAATATACATATTCTAAATGTATGGGTGATCTTTAGACAAATCTCAGCATCACTTCATAATTATATACTACAAGTTTTAATTAACTAAAGCTCTGAAAATCATAATGCCTTATTAAAATGCAATTAATCCTTTGATTAAAAAACAAAAAGCACAAGTATTTACAACAAAAACACAAGTAGAATAATTACAAATATCATGTACCCATTTCTTTTATTTGGGTGTCACTTATGATGTCTCACGTTCCCTTCATTAATTCAAATACACACATTATCTCAAATCCACAGCAGACTGAGTGACAGTGGCCACCAAACACACAGCACTATATCCTATTGATTTCTGCAAATCCTGAACAATGCCATTTGCATGCTTGTTTCTGTAATAATAAAGATATGCCATTCAGAATTAAAGCACCGGCCAGACTAGTGGCAACTAATTGTGTTGTGTGTAATGAGTGCAATTTCAATTTGATATAACCCTCAGCTTTTCTTACAGCACTCGCTAAGTACTTTCAAGTCTTTGTGGGGAAATAATTGATTTTTTTGTGCTGTGGGCACAAGAAAATTATTATGATCTTTTGAATAATGCCAAAGAAAGGACCATGAATGATTTAAATTGGTATATGAAGAAGGCTTCACTGTGGATTGCAGTTTGACTGACATCCTACTAATGTAGTATCTAGATTAGCAATTTTTAAGGAGGCAGCTAATATAAAACTGGTAAAACGGAAAACATTGCTAACAGGGATTTTGTATTTGTTATTCAGTGAGGAATAACAATATGGGGATTTAAGGCACGTCAGACAAACACTATACTATTACATAATTGCCCTTGCTCTTTTCTTTTATGGCACATGTATTGAAGGGTATGTTTCAACTGATAAATTACACATTTAAAATATGTAGATACAATGGTACAGTACTAGGTTATCACAGCAGCTAAAGTCCGTTGGATATGTCGGTCTGTAACCACCACGTACAAAACCTTTTGTTTTGCCTGATTGTGACAGGAAGGTTAGTAAACTTCCAAAAATTACTCTCCCGAAGAATTGAGATAATTGCCTTTCCTTTCAAAGCAAAGAAATCTTTCTCCTAAACGGCTGCCCATACCAGAGCACCATCTTGCTCGTTTTATCCCCTGCACAGTAAGATTTATTTAAGAATGAAAAGTCAGAAACTGGTCTCAGCCATCTAAACCAGCAACCCAAGCCAAATTCAACAAAATCTCCTCCTGTACATAACTAATTGTAGATTGTTTCAATCTGAAATCAATCTCCCTCTCTCCTTTCTTTTTCTTCTAAGCGACAAATACATTTTATGTAGCAAAAGTGGTGAATAAATAAGGACATTATCCACATTCCACCTTAAAATGCATACCTTCCAAATCTTATTCTTCAGAGGAGGGAATGTTGTTAATTTAGTTGGTCATAACTAAATAGTTTCTAATCTGGAGCAGGAGTCTGCTGAGAATATTGGACAGTTTAAAGGTTAATCACCATCGCCTGGTTACACAAGTGAGGCAGAACTAATTCCTCCAAAGGCAAATGGCTTGCAGTTTTATCAGCAGTGCAGATTAGAAGTGTTAATATACAGAATAGAATGGATGCTCAAGGGCCAGTTTTCCCTTATCGGCAAACTTTGCAACAGAACTCAGCTACTGCACAACCTCTGCACTTTCTATAATAAGGCCCCTCATTTTGCCTCTCGAGCAGAACTATCAAACAATCCTCCCCAAACCACTGCCACCAAAATCAGGGTATTACAGACCACAGCTAATTGGAAGATCACTATAATGAAGTAAAAGATAAAATACTTTGGCTGCTGGCCTAAAATGTGGATCAGCACAACATAGGAAGCTATCTGGCTATGTCACATTCTGAGAGATTTACATAAACAATAAACTCAAACCAACTGCCCCCCAAAATACATCTTTGTTTACAGTAAATGCAACCTAAAGCACTGGCTATAAAAAGTGGGGGGATTTACATATTCAGTATTATTATTAACAGAGCAGACTCTGCTGCCACAACACCAGACATATGTAACTTGATGTGCATAGTTTAAGTGTATGTTCTGCAAGGAAGAAAAAAAAAAAAAAAGGCAGGATATCCAAGTACACATGTTGTAAAATATTTACATATTTATGCTGTTTGGTGTACACTAGAATATATTTACTGCTGCAGCACATCGCAGCACACAGGCTCTTACTTGACTTTTCAAGGCTCTTCTATGCTGCAGCTGTTTTCCATCAGAAAAAGAAAGGAAAGGGGAAGATCCATCAGTGTCACATGCTATTTCCCAAATAAAACATGCTGACAGAAAATCCTACCTAAAAAGACAAGAAAAAGAAAAGGTACTTTGTGTAAATGCATCAAGGAGAAAAATGGGCAATTCTGTTCAACAAATAAGAAGAATAGTCAGTTCAGAGAAAAGTCATATAAAATATTACAGTAATCATCTTTGTGTAAGAAACCTGGGGATAATGAGCCTACATTTTACAAACACTGGGCCTGAGCCTGTTCCTGCTGAACGAGTGGGGACTTCTGCCACTGACTGCAGTGGGCTCTGGATAGGCTCCGTAGGTTCTCTTGGAGCTCTGGTAAAATTATCCAGGCTGTCCTCTCTGCACGCCTACCGAGTCACCAGCACATTAAACCTTTGCCCCATCCATCCTGTTACTCCATCCCACTTGGGCTCCAACTGAGGAAAATATTTCATTTCAGGACACCAAGTACCTAAGTCCCATTCATTTCTAAGTTCAGTTCAGGAGGGCGAAGCAGAATGTCCTGAATTGAGATGTTTTTCTAAATTAAAGGGCTGATAGTTTTAATGTGAGGCATGTAGCGCTCTAACCAACCATAGAAAATCTGATTCCTTCTGAGACTGCCACAGAGGAAGAAGTTTTTTTAATAGAGAAACAACCTTTCCTTGGCCATGAGCCCCTAGAGGATATGCACCATGTATCTCTGTTGTGCTTTGCCAAGGAAGCAGCAAAATGAACACAGAAAAGACACAGAAAACAGACCACTCGGTCTTAAATATTACCTGCTACGATAAATGTGTTTGAACCTGGAATTGGAGAACTGGAATTGGAGAAACCTTGCTAACTAGCAGCAGAAAACACTGTCTCTCACACACATACATTTTGATTTTCTTTAAGAATAATTTACTTACATACATGAAAGTATAACCCCAAGCACTTTAGATGTAACACAGGTAGAATGGAGAAATTGCCTTTTGAGAAGAATTTGTGGTTGGGCAGAGAGTGTCTCTCATTTATAATTTCAGAATATAAAAACACACCTATCTAGACGCACGTTCAGTCATCCCTGACTGTCATCAGAGCAAAGATACCCTCAAATCCTCACAGTTCAAAACATAAAAATGTCTTGTTGTCATCACACCCTATTGGCATTTCCCCCCTCTTCCCAAAGCTTGGGTAAACTTGAGCTTCATAATGTCACCTGAGAGCCTACAGCTCTGCAGAGACTACGATATACATAGCTCCACCGGCCAAGGAGCCATCTATCACAGTCAAGGTTGACACACTCCTGATCCCTCAAGGCACATCAGCTCATCTTCACTGACACAGAATCACACAAAAAGGGAGATGGTTACTATAGCAAGGATCATAACTACTTAAGGAGAAAACCACAGTAAAAAATTCTTCTCAAGTAATAGAGTGGAGACATTGCAGGCTGCTCATAAAACACCCCTTCACAAATAAACCACAGCTGAAGTTTGGCTCTGGACTCGTGGTGCAACTGGATGTAGGTGCATTGCAGAGATCTAATCACGAGATGAAATTGAATACAGCTTCATCACCAGTAGATTAGATAAAAACATTCATAGCTACTGCCGTGGGCATAGGCAGAAACCATTAAGGACTCTAAAGGACTTGCAGATCGAGAATGTCGATACTAAAAGCTTGGAAAATTTCATTAAAAGTGAGCACTAAAGACTAGCACTGACAATCCCCTTCCCTCATGTGGGTCTCACCCCATCAGAAGATTTTACCAACTACGGAGCGGGTCCAGCACCCTCTTACAAGTTGGTTTAAAAATTTCTCCAGCATGTTTGACGTTTTGTTCAGGTAACAAAGACGTTTACCATCACTCCAAAAATGACTCTTCTGCCTCCAGAAATTAAGATTATAGACCTCACCCTGACTGAAACAATCTTATTAAAACTTCTTATTGGAAAAATAGCCAGCTGTGTGATCAGATGATATCAGTGAGGATTCATAAGTTATCAGGCACCAGGAGCAATCTGTTGATCAAACGCGATATCCTTTGAGGGACACACCAAACCTACAAATAGGTAACAGAACATCTCCCACCCTACAAAATCCACACATACACTCATAGAAAAAACTCCACAATATGTTAGAGAAAACGTGCAGATGTCTGAGAAGCACTTGATTATGGGTACCTTAGAGGACTCCCCACTACTCAAACACAATGAAACCAACACAAATTCATAAATTCAGCCGTTCGTTTGGTTTCTCCTGGAGCTTTTCAAAGAAGCCTTCCTTTTCCTGTCTTTCCAATGAGAGGAATACAATTAAAGACAACACAGAATAAAAGCACAGGCTACAGAGGAAGGTATCTGTTGACCACATTCACCAGTATCTTCTTCTTGGCTATGTTTGTGGACAACATTGCCTCATTTGTGGATGGTGTTGCTGTTCATCAAGCACTAACATAGCTCTGGAGGGAATAATAATGTCCTGGCAGGAGGCTGTCCAAAATGACCCATTAGAGTTTTTCTGTCTTCAACATTTCCAACTACAGGATTCTTGGAAGCCAATGATTTGAACCTAGTGATTCGGAACAGCAGGAGAGATGGCTGGTTACAGCAGGCACAGAAAATAAAAGATTCGCTCTGTCTAGCCAGACAGGTCCTCATACAAGCCCTGTCATCAGAATATTCAAGTGCTTTTGTTGTTTGCAAGCAGTTACAGTCAGGAAGATTTGTTGTGTATATCTTTGCATTTGGTTCATTTTGCGTATTTGCCAAACATGGGGAAATGTAAATGGTGGCATGACCTCAGAAAGTTAATCTATATCATTATAAACAACGGATAAATTTCACTGAAAACAAAAAGGAAAAGGAAATGCTTGAAAAATCGAGGAAGACAGATGCAAGAATCTATTGTAACTTGGTCTGAGAGCAATCTAACTGGAATTTGCCACTGAACGGGTATATCATTTCATGTCCGCCTACTCCTCGGCAAGGTTGAAAAATTTCCATGGGCTTCTGTCAGTTATTCTCCTCTTATTCAGAACTGCATAATTCAAAGGTAATCACCTATTTCTTTGCCTCTGGCACCCTGCCTGAACAGTTTGAGTGTCTCCTCATTCAGCCCACAGGCTACTCTTTTATCAACAGTTTATTAGTGTCCTACCCTGCCAAAACCCACCCTTTTTTTTTTTTTTTGTCTCGGATCACAATGCCTGAATAGATATTTTAAAGAAAACATGGTAACATTTTGAACATATCCTCACTTCTTCTCATCATATACCTGTAAATCACCAGTTTTGTTCTAGAACTATTGTATTAATGAAGATACAGAGGAAGTATTATCCTTGAGTCCCTAATGACATTAATCACTTTTTGCCACAAAATCCAGGTGCCCAACTCCCATTCGGCATCAGTTAGTAAATACTGTAAGTTTACATACCCTCAAGGGGAGACCAGGCAAGACCACAGAACAGAAATGTATAGAGAGTTTTTAAAAACTTCGGAACTACACCCCTTTCAGGAAATTCTTCGGCCACGAGTAGCTAAGAACCAGGAGAATACTTAGGGGGAGGCATCAGCTATGCGAGGCCGGTTCTCTGCTCTTCCCTGCATACCCACTTATGGCTATTGTTGGAGCCAGGATATTGGGCTACACTGACCTTTGTTCTGAACCAGTATGCCTCTTATGTTCTTATTATGTTCTTATGTTAAGCAGGAAAAGAATTTAGCCTCTGGATAACACCCGGTTGTGCTTGAATTCAGCAGTAAAATTCCTTTTCTCTTTATTGTTTCAGTTTTGGAAAATTAATTACCAAAAAAGAAAAAAAAAAAAAAAAGAAAAAAAGAGTGTGAGCACCAGTATATGAAGTTGTGCTGGCACCAGACATAGAAGATTCATTTTGCTATCATTAAGAACTTTACAGGGTTTTTTTTTTTTATAATCATGGATAGAGATTTTCTTCATCCTGAAAAACATGTTAGCCAACCTGTACTACAGACTCTGGTAAAATACTCCATTATGAAGGCATTTGAAACAAGTCTCTGTACCATCCCCCCAAAAAAGGATTCAACAGCAAGAATTCCTGAGTCAGAAGTCCCAAGAAATTTTAGGCGGAATAATTCTGTCCATGGCCTCACAACCTTCACCAGAATACGTATAGCTTTTAAGGGCTTTAGATCCAGACTCTGGGCTCATCCAGACATTGGCAATTTTGTTGCAATTCTTACAGCGGTATTGCTGGTTTATAATAATTCTTTGAATTATGTCATTTTATAATGACATGATTTTAATGCTGTCTGTCCAGATGGAGCTTCAGCCCCCTTCATCAGTGAAATCCTTTGGAGAAGCATAATAAGTTATGGAAATACTTTGAATCTCTCAGTGATTATCAAGTTTGATTTTCTCACTGCCTACAACAAATTCTGTTCCACAGATTCTACATGGAAAGATAAGAATTTATGTATCTCTGCAAGCCAAGATGCTGAACAGCAAAAAAAAAGAAGACAGGATCTACATAAACACTGTGAATAAAACCTGCGATATGTTGAAGAGAATAAAAACTTGCATCAAGGGGTCAGTATGCCTTACAGAAGGTTTTAAAAAGATACAAAAAAAAGGCAACAGGAACTACACAGGTCTAATTGCAAGACCGATTTTTGGGTTGTAAGTTTCCAATCATATGTTAAAATGGACATGCAGACATTGTCTTTTACCAGAAATGCGTCAGGAATTTTATTTCCTCCACACATCACAGTTTGAAGCTGGAAAGCAATCATGCACAGTTGCTTATTTAGGTGGAACTGTACAAGCTGAAGTGAAATCAGACAAAACAATATGTAATAGCAGCAAAACAGAAGAGTCTTAATTCTAAGTGGTTCTGAGCTTGGCATAGGAATAAGGAAATTAGAACATGATGAATATTAATATTTAGATTGCTTGTGCATCAAAAGGTAAAACATCTCAGAAAAGCTACCTCTGCTGTGCATATCAACCTTTTATTCTTTGATGTTTTAAGTTATACAAACAGTAGTCAGATAAATATACATGTGGAGCTCAAAAAGCTACAGTATTTCACAATGTCACATCTAGTGAGGGATTCTTTTGATTTTTTTTTTTTTTTTTTACCAGCACTGTTCTCGTGCACAATTTCTTTATGCCTCATTTGCTAGAAAAATATTGGTCAATGAACAATGAATAACTAGACATTTTTCATTGTATAACTGAGAGCGAACTGTCTTTTTAGGTTTGTTTTCATTTCTCATGTGTCTTAACTTTCATAATGCCTGCTTACATCAATACAGTCAATTTATTTACTGAATTGTATTTGCATAATTATTTATTCATACTTTAATCATTAGAATGCCAGAAATTTATTATAGTAAATTTGACGAGGAAAGTTTCACAGAAACTTCAAACGTGAATGAATGTGATGTGCCCTGTTTCAAGACATGTCTAACTTCAAGCGTATAAGTAGGACTGCTCTTCTACTTACATTTACCTAGAGCACCTTCTGAACTGGAGATGTAATTGTGTGAGATGGTGGTGGAGACTGTTTAAGTTTTTGAAAGTCCATTACGTCTGTCACCTCTCTTCTATGAGAGGCTTAACACAAAATCTAAAGTTTATGTGGACAAATGAAACTGATTTATGGAAAACCCACAGACAAAACACACACACAAAAAAACCCTGTACAATTTGGAACAGATAATTTTTATGTTTTTGGAAAGAAATACAATGTTAAAAAAAGCCCATATTCAGCTACTTTATTCTTGTTAAGGTCATCCCATTAAACATTCTCCCAAAGAGCATTATTGATATTGTCTGACACTATAAACTAGCAAAAATAATCAGAATGGGAATGACCTTTTTATATGACAGAGAAGATAGAGTGATACCAAATGTTGGCTGCTGTTATTGACCAAGCCAGCAGGTAAAGCCTAGCGGGTTAAATGTCTGGAAGGAGGAGGTGGCATTTACAATCCAGATGGATATGATTGCAATAGTAAAATAATCTGTCCATTTGTTGAAACAATATAATGAAAATGAGCAGACCCATTCACCAGGCATTCCTGGTGAATGTCGCTAAGGTACTATTTGGAGCAATAGCTCGTTTTCTTTGCGGGAGTTCTCACAGACATTACCGAAGTGTTTGATATCTAATGGGTAACAGGGAAATTTACAGTTTCTTGAACGACTTCTCATGTCCAGCTCCATTTCCATTCTGGTTGAAGGAGTGGAATACTTTACCTGGCACCCAGAGGAGGATTGCACATGCATAACAGCTCACTGGCTGAACTTCATGTAGGTGAGGAAGAGTTAGATGTTATGGAAGGGAATGAGAAGTATGGCTTGGCTTGCTCTTTGTCAAAAAAAGATGAGCCCTTTGTTATTTGTGTTGGCAGCCTGGCTGTGTGGTTAGGTTTTAAGCTAGTGGAAACTGGGAGGGAGCAAAGGAAAGCTGAACAACATCTTTGTAACCATTCCTAGTCTTAAAATACAAGTTCCTGTTCTTAGCTCTGTGGTGCAAGCTCTTCTCTCAAGTACGAACTTCATTACCATTGTGTATGCCTTCATCATCTCTAATTCGAAGTAGCCTACCCAGTCAGAAACTGAAATTGTTGCAGTGTGACAGGTTTGCAAAACAGTTTGTCTCACTGGGATCTATGCTGGCCACCAACTGGTTTCCTGATGGCATTTAAGGTTGTTGACTTACTTAAAGCTGTGCTGGCAATTTATCGGGGGGAGGGAGCTGAGGGAGAGGTACCTTTCTTCCCCCTTTAGCAAGATTCAGGATAGCGCATGCTTGATAACATGTGAAAGGGTAACTTGGTGCTGCCCACGCTGCCTCTCATCAACACAGTGACTGCATCCACCCTAAGAGCCCTAAATGGCATTCGGCTTGTGAAGAGGTTGCTTCCCTCCTGTTTAAATGGAGCAGTGGTAATCAGCGAGGGTGCTTGACCTGAAGAAGGATATGAGATCAGGAACTTGGACTGACAAACTCTTTCCCTCTTGATGCAGATGCCCAGAGCCAATAAAAGCCACAAAGAAAATGAAAAATCCATTTTGCAAAGGTTTTAGAGGTCTCATATCATGAAGGGTTTTAAATCTCCAACCAAGAGCAAAATGCCCAAACATTTTTAAAATTTGGGGCACCAAAAATAAAAAAAGGTAAGTCTTATTTTCAGTTAGTTAAGATGTTTCATTAAACATTAACTTTTAGTTTTTACATCATGCTACAGTACCTAAGACAATGTTTAAAGATATTCAAAAGAAAAAAGTTTGGAAAGAGGAAAATGAAAAGACTGTATTCTCAAAGATGTTAAAACAAGATGTTTTGACAATGCCAGGACATTTTAACCAAAAATTTTCTCCCAAATTATGTTTCAAGGAATTGACATGATTTCATAAAGCATTTTGATTTTCACTAATTGCGTTTACTTCGGTAATACAATACAGAGAATGGACAGAATGATGGAACGATGCAGACATATCAAGTAAAATGTTGGCTTACTTTAACCTACTCCATTATCAGAAGTACAGCTCATCTCTAGATAAGAAAGTGTTATGCAGAAATACTCAGTGGAAGAAAGTGTGCCATAGAAAGTGGGAGGAGGGAACTGGAAAAAGTAGCACCTTATGATGAAACAGATGGAATGAAAACATTTGGCAAATGTCAGTGGTGGGCTATCTATCTATTTTATTATATAGCTGTTTAGGTTTCTCTAGCATGAAAAGCCAAATAGTTTGGCTAATATCCACATGTGCACATTGAAATTAACATATAAGCATCAAAAAGCATTGCGCTGAGATTTTTAACCAAAAAAAATCTTACTAAAGCTGGCACTGTCAAACTATGAAAGGTCCATCAGCCTTGATGTCCCGTTCCAAAGATTTGCACTTCACCCTTCCCTCCTTGTCATTTCTCTTTCTAGTTTCCTCCACGTAGCATGAATACATTGGAGGGGCTGGGGATTCTCCCAGTGGCTGGGACCAGAGTTTTTCCACCAGCAGACCTAATACCTACAAGGTATTCAGCATATGAAAGAGCCGCTATGGGAGGACAGATAATGGGAAAAGCAAAACAAATCTGACCTGGAAACTGCACATTATTTCCATGGAAGTGTTGTTTCTCCCTTGTGTCAGACATTGGGAGTAAGAGCTGTGGTGACTTCTTCAACACCAGAAAGACTTCTTGAATTCCTGAGAACAGAAGTAATTTAAAATTGTAAAAGCCAGTTATAACAAAGATATTTTTATATATAAAAATATTCAAATCAAGCATCTAGCAAAAGAATATAGGGAAAAGCATCAGGAGGAGGGAGAAGTAGAGAAATCAGAGGGAGGCAAAGGAAACTACAGCAATGTGTCACTAAGTGTTTGGCACCTCTGTGCTCTGACTAGCAAGGCATAATTAAAGGATATTAAAGGCCTTTATATTTCTATCCCAGCAGTGCAAAATTGAAAACAATAAACTGCTTTTTCATAGCACCAAACTACCTTTCCCACTCTCCTTATTCCCACCTCTGAAATTCTGCTTGAGTTCATCTTTACCTTGACCTTGCTTCTGCTGAAATCCTTGTTCACGTCTTAAACACTTTGCATCTTGAATAGTGCAATTCCTTCTATGGTCTGTCTGAATCCCAACTCTCTCTAAATGTCAAGAGGTCCAGAATGGTGCAGTCAGATTATTTTCTTGCTCCATGCATGGATAAACAATATGATAGAAGATGTGTTTATATAGTAAAATTGAGGAGCTGCAATAGGAGAAGAGTGAGGTGATTGTATATAGAACAGGAACGGCAGACAACAGAGGTACAGCAGCTAAAGACTGGCTAATATTCTCAGACGTTACTGTGACAGCTGAACACCCACACATCAACAATAAAATATTTGTTTACTAGAATATAAATAACACCAAGATCAAGAAACCTGGAAACCCCAGGCTTCTCTATCATTGCAGACAACAGACATCTACTGAGTGCCTTTGCCTCCCAAAACAATAACACATACTTGGTATCAAAATAGACTCCGAGGTCTTCAAAAGCACAATGGGACTGCTGTATGGGAAAAGGCTAGTGCTATCTGCAGTCAAGGAGACAGCCAGTTCTTCAGGCTTGCTTGTTCAGCCAAAAGCTACCGTGCTGCATTTTGTTAACTATGAAGAACCTGTGTAAAGAAATTATTTGCCAGCAGAAGCTAAAGCAGAGGTGCCCTATATCAGATCGTGTTGTTCCACGGTGATGCGGGATCCTAAAAATCATCTGCTTCAGGAAGATTTGTTATTTAAGTCTTCTTGCTTTTTTGGGAATTGTGCGAGTTGTTCTGTACTAAAACAAAGAAATTAAGTATATAGAGGGTAAGAAAGTCCAGATGCCTGTAGCCTTGCTTGAAATTGAGGAGCTGTGGATACTTGACTTCCCTGGAAATCAGGGAAAACAGCTGTCTAATATTGCCTAGAATACCTGCAATGGAACAGGTTTTTACCCCATATTTATCATTATACACCCAACAGCAAAACTACTATGAGGTAAGCATGACACCAGCCTTCTTTTCTTAAATCATTCTGGCTTTTACAATGCTTCTGACAATATCTTCTAGTAACATTAACCAAAGAAACATATCCTGACTACATTAAAAAAAACCCCAAAAGTGATGATTTAACTCACAAATGCAAAAGACCACTTCGGATGCCTCAGCCATTGTTTCTATATACTCCAGAGTCACGTTCAGCTTCGTAAAAAAGCATTTTCCTCACCCAAATGGCAATTAGAAAACTTAAAATAAATAAATTCCTCCCTGAAACAACAACGCATCTCAAGAATGTTTGCAAACAAATAAACCAAAACAGCATGGTTTGGATGATTAAAATATTTCATTTCAGTAGTTTTGCTAGTTTAAACTTATTTTTCCATATTATTGGCTCAAATCAGTGAATAAAAATTCATTCTGAGTCAAGCAGCAGAAAATTCACAAGGAACAGTTGTAGGAGTTAGTTTCAGGTTTAAAAGTTACTGAAACCAACCTTTTCTTGAAAAAAGCACCTGTTTTTGTCTCTGCTTTTCAGTTTGCTTAAAAAAAAACCCTCAACCAGCTGTAGCTATTTCTGCAAAACCAGTTAGCAAATCAGTTTCTGCCCACCTGTAGCTGCTCCTTCAGACAACATGCATAGGCCTGGAATTGGGCGGTGACCTTGCTGCTGAAGATGAAGCTGAGTGCCCTAGAGCTGGTTTCAGCCTGGTTACATACCCGTCTAAGCCAATTTTCAATTATTTCAGGTGCAAGTTTTAACACGTGTAGTAGCCCTCCCACTTTGTTTCCTGTCCTCATTACCATATGAAGACTTGCATTAGGTGCCCACAGGCATTTTGCAAATGCAAGGATTTTCAATTACCCATCCTTCTGACAGGCATCGTGTTGTCTTTGTACAGCAGCTTTAGATTTGTGAATGGGCGCTTGTGTGTCATTGTTGCTAGCAATGAATAACTGTAATAACTGTCCCTCTCCTGCAGAACACTGAGCAGCATCCACCCGTGCCCTCTTGAGTCAGCTCTGCTTTTCCTCCACAAATATTGCTGGATCTATCATCTGTGGTGCCAACTGTGGACAGGTATTTTTTCAACAGTGGTTCTGCATCAGTTAGGATGCATTCCATCGGCGCTGTTCCTATGCGTGCAAATGGAAAACCTAACTATGGAGCCAACAATATCTGAGGGATTAATATGAATTCTCATTAATGAGAACTCTGTAACCTTTGGTATGGGATATATTTAGCCTGTTTGTTCTCTTTTTTTTTTCTTTTTTTTTTTTTTGTGTGTGAAGTATATTCTACAACATGCTGTGATTTCTGGCCTATTGATTAATGGGTCTTTCCACCACAAGCAATCTTAATCTTTCTTAATTGCCTTAATGGCTGCATGGCCTCTCTTTTATACTCTCTGCCCACTATGTTGTTGTTGCAAATGCTTTTGTATCTTAACTTCGTGACTACACTAAGGACTTAAAGGAGACTGACTGTGAAGTCTATTGTTGCTCTTGTTCCTTCCATTCTTTAAATTCCTGTTTCAGGCTCCTAATTTCTGTAGGTAATTTTTGGGTGTGATTGTGTAAATGTGCATAAATTAAAAAACAATTGTCCAAAAGTCATCAATAAAGGAGTTGATTCTTTTGCAAATTCATAGTATAGTTCTTCTTTAGTTCCAGAGATCTGCAGTGCAGACTAACAGATTTATGTAGCTTGCTATTCAAATCTGTAACATTAAAATTCGTAGCTAGTGTTCAAATAAGGTTGTGAGAATCCCCCTTCTAGAGTTTGTAGAAGACTTGGGTAAGTCTGCCCTGGAAGTGTTTGCTATGATACATAGAATAAAAGATGAGGAGTCCTCAAATAGATCTCTGGTTTATGTCTCTAGTGTTTCCCAGGGGTTTATTTTGAAATAAAAGAGAAGATGAGACAAGGAGCTATTAGATTTTTTTACAGTACGTATCACTTAAATCACACGATGTCTAGGTCAGTAATGTTTATTGATCAGTGTTTTATTTGTGGTGTTAAACAGAAAGCCAGAACACAGACCAAGTAAATCATGAACTTAGACTTGCCCAGTCAGCTTACTGACTTCATTTTCAACCTACTCTTTCTCTATATGAAGAGGTAGCATGCCAGCAGAAATATATGGACCCCACATATTATCATCAGCCCATGGGCTAAATACAGTATCATCACACAAGGTTGCACTTACACAGGGCAGACACTTGTAAGAGATCACAGAATCATAGAATCATTAAGATTGGAAAAGATCTCTGAGATCATCAAGTTCAACTGTTAGCCTAACTGCCAGGTCCACCTCTAAACCATGACCCTAAGCACCACATCCACACGTTTTTTGAACACTTCCAGGGACTGTGATTGCACCACTTCCCTGGGCAGGCTGTTCCAATGCCTAACCACTCTCTCCGTGAAGAAATTTTTCCGAATATCTAATCTAAATCTTCCCTGGCACAACTTGAGACCATTTCCTCTCATCCTGTTGCTTGCTACCTGGGAGAAGAGACCAACACCCATCTCGCTACAACCTCCTTTTGCTACAAACCTCTCCTTTGTAGAGAGCGATAAGGTCTCCCCTCAGCCTCCTCTTCTCCAGACTAAACAACCCCAGCTCCCTCAGCAGCTCCTCATAAGACTTGTTCTCTAGACCCTTCACCAACTTTGTTGCCCTTCTTTGGACACGCTCCAGCACCTCAATGTCTTTCTTGTAGTGAGGGGCCCAAAACTGAACACAGTACTCGAGGTGCGGCCTCACCAGTGCCGAGTACAGGGGCACTATCACCTCCCTGGCCCTGCTGGCCACACTATTCCTGATACAAGCCAGGATGCCATTGGCCCTCTTGGCCACCTGAGCACACGACTGGCTCATGTTCAGGTGGCTGTCAGCCCACACCCCCAGGTCCTTTTCTGCCAAGCACCTCTCCAGCCACTCTTCCCCAAGCCTGTAGCGTTGCGTGGGGTTGTTGTGACCAAAGTGCAGGACCCAGCATTGAGCCTTGTTGAATCTCATAGAGTTGGCCTCAGCCCATTTATCCAGTCTGTCCAGATCCCTTTGTAGAGCCTTCCTACCTTCAGGCAGATCAACACCTCCACCAAACTTGGTGTCATCTGCAAACTTACTGAGGGTGCACTCAATCCCCTCATCCAGATCATCGATAAAGACATTGAACAGAACCAGCCCCAATACTGAGCTCTGGGGAACACCACTCGTGACCGGTTGCCAACTGAATTTGACTCCATTCATCACCACTCTGGGCTCGGCCATTCAGCCAGTTTTTTACCCAGCGAAAAGTGCACTTATCCAAGCCATGAGCAGTCAGTTTCTCCAGGAGAATGCTGTGGGAGACAGTGTCAAAGGCTTTACTAAAGTCCAGGTAGACAACATCCAGTCTTTCCCTCATCCACCAAGCGGGTCACCTTGTCATAGAAGGAGACCAGGTTGGTCAAGCAGGACCTGTCTTTCATCAACCCATGCTGGCTGGGCCTGATCCTCTGATTGTCCTGCATGTGCCGCGTAATGGCACTCAAGATGATCTGCTCCATCACCTTCCCTGGCACCGAGGTCAGGCTGACAGGCCTGTAGTTCCCCAGATCCTCCTTCCGACCCTTCTTGTAGATGGGTGTCACATTAGCTAACTTCCAGTCAGCTGGGACCTCCCTGGTTGACCAGGACTGCTGGTAAATGATGGAAAGTGGCTTGGCGAGCTCCTCCACCAGCTCCCTCAGTATCTTTGGGTGGATCTCATCTGACCCCATAGACTCGTGGGCATCTAGGTGGAGGAGCAGGTTGCTAACTATTACCTCTTGGATTGTTGGGGCTTTATTCTGCTTCTCATCTCCATCTCCCAGCTCAGGGGGCTGAATACCTTGCGGATAACTAGTCTGACTATTAAAGACTGAAGCAAAGAAGGCATTAAGTACCTCAGCCTTCTCCTCATCCTTTGTGGCGATGTTTCCCTCCACATCCAATAAAGGATGGAGATTCTTCTTGGCCCTCCTTTTGTCGCTGATATATTTGTAAAAACATTTTTTGTTATCTTTAACTGCAGTGGTCAGTTTAAGTTCTAGCTGGGCTTTTGCCTTTCTAATTTTCTCCCTGCACAACCTAACAATATCCTTGTAGTCTTCCTGAGTTGCCTGTCCCTTCTTCCAAAGATGGTATACTCTCTTTTTTTTCCTGAGTCCCAGCAAAAGCTCCCTGTTCAGCCAGGTCAATCTTCTTCCCTGTCTGCTCATCTTTTGGCACAAGGGGACAGCCTGCTCGTGCGCCTTTAAGACTTCCTTCTTGAATAACATCCAGCCTTCCTTGACTCCTTTGCTCTTCAGGACTGCCTCTCAAGGGACTCTCTCAACCAGACTCCTAAACAGGCCAAAGTCTGCCTTTCTAAAGTCCAGGGTTGTGGTTTTGCTGACCCCCCTCCTTACTTCTCCAAAAATCGAAAACTCTATCATTTCATGGTCGCTGTGCCCAAGACAGCCCCCAGCCACCACATCACCCACCAGGCCTTCTCTGTTCGTAAAGAGCAGGTCCAGCGCGGCACCTCCCCTGGTTGGCTCCCTCACCAGCTGTGTCAGGAAGTTATCTTCCACACACTCCAGGAACCTCCAAAACTGTTTCCTCTCTGCTGTGTTGTATTTCCAGCAGAGATGTGGTAAGTTGAAGTCTCCCATGAGAACGATGGCTAGCAATCGTGAGACTTCCGCCAGCCGCTTGTAGAATGCATCATCTGTTTCTTCATCTTGGTCGGGTGGTCTATAACAGATTCCCACCAGGGTATCTGCCTTGTTGGCCTTCCCCCTGATTTTTACCCATAAGCACTCGACCTTATCATTACCATCATTGAGCTCTATACAATCAAAATACTCTCTAACATATAAAGCTACCCCACCACCTCTCCTTCCTTGACTATCCCTTCTGAAGAGCTTATAGCCATCCATTGTGCCACTCCAGTCATGAGAGTTATCCCACCATGTTTCTGTGATGGAGGCTATGTCATAGTTCTCCTGCCGCAATGGCTTCCAGCTCCTCCTGTTTATTGCCCATGCTGCGTGTGTTGGTGTAAATGCACTTCAGTTGGGCTATTGATCTCGTCTCCAACACAGGCATGCCACCCCTAGGCTCATCCCTAGCAAGCCTGGTTTTATCCCCTTCCCCCTTCGAATCTAGTTTAAAGCTCTTTCAATGAGGCCTGCTAACTCCGGCGCTAGAATCCTTTTCCCCCTTTGAGACAAGTGAACCCCATCTGTATCCAGCAGGCCTGGTGTCATGTAAACTGCTCCATGAGTGAAAAAACCCAAATTCCACTGCTGGCACCAGCCTCTGAGCCACGTGTTAATGAGATGGGTCTTCCTGTTCCTTTCTGTGTTCCTCCCTGCTACTGAAGGGATGGAGGAAAACACTACCTGTGCTCCTGATCCCTCAAGCAATCGCCCCAGTTCTCTGAAATCCCTTTTGATCATCTTTGGACTTCTCTCGGCTACCTCATCGCTGCTGATGTGAACAACCAATAGCAGGTAATAATCAGATGGTTGTACCAGCCTAGGGAGCTTCCTAGTAATGTCTCTGACCCAGGCCCCAGGGAGGCAGCAGACTTCCTACGGGATGGGTCTGGTCAGCATATCGGGCCCTCTGTTCCCCTCAGAAGGGAATCACCTATGACAATTACCCTTCTTTTTTTTTTTCTTACCAGCAGCCATTGTAATGCATGGGGTTGACTGGCTCACCCTAGTCAACCCCCTGGATGGATCTTCATCGGCAGGTGTACCCATGTAAGAGAACAATTGCAATGAGAAGCATCATTAACATCCATAAGTGGCTCTAGGCACAAAAATATTTGCTCACAAACTCTATCCAGGGTACAACCTTTTGCAAGTGCTTCCAGACAAGAAGGAAAAAGTTTAGGAAAGATTTCATATAAGTGATGGCAGTAGCGAAGTCCAAAGTTATTTATTTGCCTGACACTAAGTTATTCCCAGCTACTTCCAAGTCTAGATCTAGTCTAGAGCCAACTGTGCAAAATCAAAGGCAAAACTGTGAAGGCAGCAACATCTATGGAAATAATTTCACTCCTCTCAGAAGGGAGAAGGTAATGCACAGTAATTGCAATACCCGCAAACAGCAAATCTTTAAAACTGTCAGTAGTCCAGAAATGTGTCACTTAGACCACTGTAATTATGGGAGAAAAGGTGACATTCAGGGCTGGAAAAAGAAATATGCTTGTGGTAGAGTCTTTTTATAGGAAAATGTCACCTGTTTAAAAGCCGTTGAGAATTTTGGCAAGCTAGAAATAATCATGGCTGACATTACTTGGCAAAGAGCAGATGAAAAGATCAAAACTGGATAACAGATAAAAGCAATCTGGCCCATGGTTCCATCTTTCAATTTACAATGGCGACAGCAATGTCAAACACTCCAAATACTGACAACCAACGTAGTATGAGCAGGTATGAAAGCAGAGGGAAAGCACCCAGCATCAATAACAAAAAACATCTTGCTGGCAATTTGAAGAAGAGAGCAATGCGTTGCACCCAATTAGAAATATATGTGCATATGCATAAATAATATATTATTTGCTTAGTTTTAGTGGAATATTAAATGTTAGCAGCTAAGATTTACTAAGATTTACTAAGATTTATGGTTACCTCTGCAATGTTACTCTTCATCCTTTCCTCTACCATGTATGTATCACATAAATGGAAGCAAGCTTCAATCCTGTGAAAAACAACTAAATCCAGGCATCATAAAGCCTGCCTAACACAGAGGCCAAATTTAAGCTGGAAGTTTGACTAAAAATCCTAATTTCAGATTTGTATCCAAATAACAATTTTTTAATAGTATTTTCTGTACACAGTTCCCCAGGATGGCTTTTCTTGTTGATTTTGGTGGGCAGGGTCAAGGGAAATATTCTTACAAGAGTTCTGATCCACACTGATATTAACTTCACTTTGCATTGCCACCAGGGTTAGGCTCTGAATGTTTAGCACTGACACTGAAACAAGAGGTTGGTAACTCTAGTAAGCAAAGTCAGGACAAGGCAGGTTTCCGAGTGATGAAGACTGACAATCAGAAGGAAGCCAAAAGGATGAGGTGTTTTAATGTGGTCTTACTTATGCTCCTACCACTTTTGCACTCAGTCCTGCTATTTTGTTTTTAGATACTCAGCAATGTCCCTAAGGTTTTTTTTTGCCGCAGTACCGAGTTCGGACTTAGTATACAGAGCCTCAGTTGACTCAGAGAGTCTGCTTATTGGATTTGCAGGTACTTTTAATACTAATTTACTAATAATGCAAAAGTAATCTTAACGTCTGACTATGGGTGCCACACCAGCTCTGGCAGGGGGAAAGTTTTGTTTCCTATCTTTTAAACTCAAGTATTTCTAAAACATCTGAAAAGTCTTTCTGTAGCACAGTCCACTGGTCCACTATGGGAACACGGGAAATTTGAGGTCTGACTTTTGCCTTTTATTTTTCCTGGCCTATAGGAAACTTATTCTTTTGTTTTAAGGAAGAAAAACATGAGAGTAACTTACCCACCCTACAAAAGGTGATTCAGAAAGCAGCTACGAAATGTAAAATGGTTGTTTATGGCTACAGTTACCTTTCTCTGTCAAATAGAAAGGATCAGCCCTGTATAAAACATGCTGGGAAAAAAGCCCCTGTGAAAAGGGAGCCCTGGCTGGGTGGGAGCTGGGATGCAGGAAAACAGGAGATTAAGGAATGTGTAGTGCTCAGTACTCTTACTAAATTAGACTGAAATGTTCTTTTTTTTTTTTTTTTTAAATGAATGACATTTTCAGAAAAAAAAAATCTACAATTTTTGACCAGCTCTGGCCTTTGTATTAATGTGCCTTCCTGGGGCTTCAGGAAGGGCTGGCATTTTCTTTAACGGCAGAGCTCAGCACCATCTGATTGAGTCTCTCAGTTGAAGTTCCAGATGCAGAACACAGCTCTCTCATTATATTGCTGTGTAAATTTATGATGTAGTCAGAGCAGTGCAAGCTTTTGATGTGTGCCCACTCTGGTGATGGAAAGGCTTGTCTGAAAGCTTTTCAAAAAGCCTTTTCCACAGAGGAAGCACATTTGTAAGGAGGAACATAACTACAGTAAAAATTGGATACTGATAGTAAAGTCCTGGCCTTATTGAAGTCAATCAATATTTTCCACAGATTTTATTGTGCCTAGGTTATTGCTAGAATCTCAGGGAACTGAAGTTTCCCCTAGCAATAGCATCTCTTTGCCGATCTATCTGCTTCATCAGCAAAGGGTAACAGTTTTAAGGGAATTAAAAAAAAAAGAAAAAAAAAAAGAGTTATCCAACAACCATGGTTGTGGTTACATCAAACACCTACCAGCATCTACCAAGCTAATAAACCAGGAGGGTTTCTTGGGGAGGGAAGGGCTCCATGACAATAGAAGGAACACCTTTTAACACCATCGCAAACATCACACTTCATCAGCATCACTAGAGACCATCTTTCGTGAACTCTTACTCCTCTCACAGGCACAGACTGATGTATAAAGAAGGAAAGGGAGACAGAAAAAGCAAAGTGATTTTGCCATGAGGACCAACGGGCTACAGAGGCAATAGGAAGTCAATAGTAAAGTTTGGAACTATAAAATATGAGTATTATTGTTACATTAATAATTGAAGCTTTATGACACAAAAGCTACTCAAAACCATATAACTTATTCCACAACCTCAAAGTCTTACTATGGCATTTGTTCTGCTTCTTCTAGGTCTTTGCCCATGTTCTGATTCCTCAAACACTTATTTAAGTGCTTAACTTCACTAACATAGAGAATCTTGGTAGATCCACAACTGACATACATCTCAAAGGAGTGAAGGCAAGTGTTTGTCTCAGGACTTAAAGGTTTTGTCTTTAGACACACTCCACTTTTGTACGTGAAGCACCAACTACGTGTTCGGTGCACAGCAAATATAGTGATGGTAGCAGGACAAAACTGGAAGGGTGAGGGAAGAGGGTTATTAATCATATACTGTGAAAAGGAAGCTGCAGAATATTAAAATGAGTTTGCTCACTGTCTGTAGGATGCCACTCCAACTGGAAATAATAAAAAAGACCTAGAACTACAGCTCCACCAAGATCTGTGCCTCTGTTGTACACTTGAATATTATGCTGCACCCACAGACCTGCCAGAGCCAGAAGACCTCTCCCTGTTCAAGAATCTTTCAAGTAAACTTGAACCAGTGGAAGTGATGAGTGAAAGGGTTGTGTATTACAGCTACAACACTGCACATCCTCAGAGCTGGAACTTAAGAGACCTGAAGTTCTAGGTTAATGTTGAATGTTGTCAGTCCAATGTAAAAGTAATACAGAGGATGTGAAAAAAAAGTTGGTAGGAAGCTCTGGAACATAAAGGGAAATACGTTACCTTTAGCACTCCCTTTCCATTAGCCTTTTTCTGTTTGCTGGCCATGTATGTTGCTTATTGTAACCTTTTCTTATTCAACTCCACCCGCACTCAAATCTCTGTAAAGGCTATCGTTAAAAGCTCCAGTTCAGCAGGGTACATGCATGCACACATGGCTTTCACTACAAGTCATCCGCTTGATTTCTGTGAAGCTATTTAGGTACTTACACTTGAGTGTATTCTTAAAAACATTCTGAATTGACCCCTAAGTCAATTTCCTTTCTCCTTCTTCCGACCAACATCATGGACATTTTTATTCCCTCCTTTGGCTCCCTGTCTGTTACCGTATGCCCTTTAAACTCATCATCCCTGTCTGTAGCACTCTAAAATTTCTGCATACTCACCAGCATTTCTCCTCTCATTTTCTTCCACTTATTCTGCCTGAATCTATTCTCTTGTCTAATGTCATACAGTTCCCGTGACTTGTTTCTCCTACTCTGGACCTTAAGCAGCATCTGAGGTTTTTTTCCTGCTTTGGAAACAGTGTCCCTGGCCTCTGCCTTCACTGAAGTAGCCTTTGAGCCCCTTTTGACCATCATTATTATTTTCCACACTCCAGTTCTTCATAAAAAGGCAAGAAAAAAGGAGGAATAATATGATGTAGGAGTGTATCAGAAGAGCTGAGACTCTTCAGAAAATTAAATGATATTAACTCTATACTTAAAATTAATCAGTGAACTCAAATAATTGATATTTTTCAGGGTCTATGTAGAATTACAGTTTGATAACGTAGATTGTGAGATAGCAGCCCACTTGATGAATAACAGCATCCATGCTTTGCATTGCCTGACTCCAAGAAATGGAGTCCCAGCGCTCCTCAGAATGGACCCCAAAACCACAGAAGCTAAATACATGTCGTGAAGTGCAGCAAAAACAGGCAAAAGAAGAGAGAACAGAGCTTCTTCAAGACAGAATTCTTTCATTTCTGGCTACACGACGACTCTTTGTCTAAGGTTATATCTGCACTGAAGGCTGCAGTGCTGTGAAGCAGCATGTTGGCTTAGCTCCTGGAAGTGGTCTTGCCCCAGGAGATCAAAGTCCCAAGTGGGCAAGATCATTGTGCTTCTCAGTTAGATTCTGTGCTGTACCCGAGCTGTTTGGTTTAAAGTTTGTAGCCCTGCAGAGTAGACATACACCATGGAGGGACAAATACTTTTGATCTAGTAGAGGGAATAGTCGTTGGGTACAATAATAGTAAATAAAATAAGCAATTTCTCCCATTTTTGACAATTCATGCATTGCACAGAAAGAGACCATTACAATAATTTTGAAACCAAATAAATGGAGCAAAGAAGGGCTTCAACCGCACTTTTGTGATCGATTAGGCATGTAATCTGCTAGGTTCATTTAAATCTCCACCTCCTGCACCTTTTATAAAAGAAGTGACTGTAGCCCATTCAGATGCCTACCTGTGCTTATCCAGGAGCCCCCAGAGGATTTCACAAGAGGACTTTCCAGATGGCCAGAGTATCCCTGTGCACAAGCTGACTGCATCCCTCAGTTGATGCCCGCAAGCTTTTATGCCCAAGAATTTCTATTCATTTATAAAAAAAAAGTTGTAACATTAACTTTGCAGGAAATAACTTGCAGGAAAAATGACTTGCACTGGAGTCTAACTATGTTTGCTGATTTGTGTACCAGCAGCACAGTATGGAGCTCAAGGAAAGCTAATTTCTCTTGCCAAAAAAAGCATGGGTGCTTAGTGACAGCCTTTCTAGCCCATACAAGATTCTTCAGAAATGTTGGCCTAATCCTTTAAAAAAATATTTCACAACAATAAAAAAAGCTCTGAGCATTTTACTTCCAGCAAGACAGAATAACAGGTTATGTGGAAACCATGCACTGAATCTGTCCATCTATTTTCCCTGCAAAACATTTGCTAATCATGCTGTTAAAGGGGATGAACATATTTTAGGATATTAAAATTTGATTTGGCAATGACAAATTTTAATATTAAAACACATATAATGACTCTTAGATTAAGCTTTTCTGATATACTTAATACCCAAGCTAAATAACTAATCCACAGAGAACAGGAGGTGGACTCGGCAGCTGAGTAAGATTACAATTTTAGGACATACTGTAGAGGACACAGGGAAATGCAATCTATCTCATAGATTTCTTAATAATATTCACCATATATTGGTTAGTCAAAACCACCTGGCATATAAACCAGAAAAAAACATCCCGCGTTCACACTGAAATGTTCTCATAAGCCCTAGACGTGCCTAGCACATAACTGCAACTGTGTAGTTTTATCCTTCAGAGAATAAGAAAAGCAGAAACTGTTGTGTGAACTGTATTTCATTCAATGGTTTGTGTAGAAAAACATAGGTACTGTTCAAATTTGATATATATTCCTGAGGGAAGAATTACTCTCCAAGAAGAGGTGGTCAATCACAGAACAAGTGGAACACAGTAATCATTAATCACAGGTGAAAATTCAGTGCATAATTCCTAAGACAAAAGATTTGGCAAGGGTTTCTAAAAATTTTCTACTCTTTTTATAGCAGCATGGTGGCAAAGCAGGAAAAATGGAAACAGTGCTACAGAAAGTCCCTTATCTCAAAATAAAGTAATTTTTAAATTATTACTGGATCTGTTATATTTTTATGCAGACCAGGTAAGATTGTAATGAACAATCCATCTAGCATATAATATATACCAAGAAATATGAATTTGCCAAAGTATTTGAATGAATACTTATGCATATGTATACACACATATAGAAATTGTATTCATATACACACACTGTTATGTTCATCCATATCCACACTTACATATTATAGGCATTCATCAATGCCTATAATACAGCTGTGCATACACCCATGTCAGAAAGAGAGAGAGAGACACACTCACACATGCAACATGTGAACTATTCCAGGGAGCAAACTCCTCTTGAAAACAATCTACCTGAGAGATGCTATTTTTCAAATATAATACTGTAATGCCTCTATCCTGTACACATGGAAACATAGATGGAGAAACACAGCTGAAGTGTCAATTTTCTTCACTTTCTTTTACCCACCTCCACAAAATATCTTTTTTAGTCTGTGATCTATTTAATAAATATTGGAAGTCCTTGTCTTTCCTCAGCCATGTCTACATGCAGCAAAACAAAGCTAATTTAATTTGTCCTTAATGATTTGTAGGCAGATTATTTCATGAACTGTTCAGTTACATTTTACAAGTATTTTTCAACAGCCTATGGAAAAAACATTAAAACAGAAGAGGCTGAAGATTTATATTTTCAGTTTTTTTAATAGAATTTTTTAATAAATTGTTTTTCACAGGATTCATTAAAAATTATTCTCTTAGCTGAAAATGGTTTAAGTTATTTTGGTAATAAACAGCTCTTTATAGAAAAACATACCGAGATTAAAGAAAAAGAATCAAAACCATTTTACCTCATTAAAAAACACCCTTCTAATGACTGCTCTCACTAGGACCAAAATATAAAATAAGACCTAAGAACACTTGAGAAGTTGCCTGCAACTTTCTTTGTAATTATCAAACGGTTCAAATGATGAAATGTTATGTTTGCTGTAATAGGATATATATTCCAGCTACGTAACAGGTTTTTCTCTCGAGCCAGAAAACAGAATTCATTATCTACACCACAAGAGTAAACCCAGATTCTAAATTTTAAAGAAGTCATAAGGAGGTTGTATGTTACTTGAATGACTTGCTTTCTTAAAACACTGATCTGTCATTTATATTCTCCAGGAGCAGAAAGAGAGAATTTGTGTACAGATGTTTCTGTAAAAGAGCAGGGTTTCTGATATTTATCATATCTATAGCTCAGCACATTTTTAACCTGAACTACTATTTGCTTCCTTAGGCACCTATATGGGAAAAGCAGATTAAAGCAGGCAGGAGATAATGGATCCTGTTCTTTAATGTGAGCAGGATTGGGCCCAACGTATTGTTAGCTTGAAGGAGAAGAAACCTGGTATTTTTCATGTGCCTGTTAATACAGGCACCTCTTCAGCTTTGCAGAAAACATGTTGTTTTTGAGGAATTTCTGTCATCGGTATTGTCCATATATTTTTCCCTGAATGGGCATAGAAGCTTGCCAGGGTAGAGTGAGATGGAAAATTAAATTCTGTGCACAGGCCTATCCTGGGAAGTACAGACAGCAGACTGTGGGATTTCTGATCCCTAAAAAATCGTTAGTGTCCACTTGTTGACACTGACCTGCATAAAACCTGTGGAAGAAAATATATCAGAGAGATGACGTGTGTCCTAACTGCAGCGTGCTGTTGCAAACCACTTCGCACCACGAAACACTCAGAAGACTGCATCAAGAAGCAGCAATGTCGCAGGGGAAGCAATGGTGGATTAAATTGTGCTCTCTCACAGGAGAGGCCCTGCAAGGCACAGTTTTCGAGCACCAGATTTGGAAACGATTCTGCTCCTCAGCTTGCTCCTTGCTGCGCGCGATGCGCTCGCGGCGGTCTGAGCGGGATGCTGGGCTGGGCGACGGCTGGGTGAGAGAAAGTAAACCGGCAAAAGTGAACCCCAGGCTCCTTAGTGCGAGTCCCCGCTTTATGTTTATTTTAATGAAATAAAATGGAAACTGGATTGCAGCGTTTTTAATCACTGGAAATTATCATCCTCCTTCGTCACCGAAATAGCACAATAGATAATTGATCTGCTGAACCAAAACAACACAACCCCCGGCAGTATGTTTGCACTAATTCATGAGGGCTTTTTTTAATGAATTTGGGAAGCTATCTATATACCTACACAAAGGTCTTATTTTATTATTAACTGCAGTAATTTCGTACTGGAACCCTAATATTATAGTGCAATTTAGTTGAAACTGTTGAACTTGTGAACTGTTAACAATACAAATAACACAATAATAGCGAAGAATCCAAACACTTAGCGGCAGCAAACTAATAATCAGTAACACTTTTATGCCAAATAAGCTACCAGGGAATTAATAATTCCCCCTCCCTCCCAGCAACACCACCGGTGTTCCGAGGCGGTTCTCTTCCGAGGAAAGAAGCCGACTCGTACCCCAGCCCGAAAGCGGGGCGGGTTTCTCCTCTGAGCAGGAGCATGCTTCGCGGTGCCCCCAGATACGTCCTGCCCTCCTCCCCCTCCTGACGGGGCCCTTGGGCACAAAGGCTGGGGGTCGCCAGCCCCGGCCCGGGCTGAGCAAACACCACACGTTTCCAGCTCCTCTCCCTGGCAAGCTGGTTTGTCTCGCAAGAAGCCAGGAGGTAAATAAATAGGTCCGGCGAGCCAGGCCTGGCCTGCATACACCTGTATCAACAAGGACGCAAGCACAATTATCTTACCTTAATGAACTTAATCTTTAATTTCACAGCTTGGCCCTTGTGCTCAGCCTCTTAACAAAGGAGCCGAACTGTTTTAGTCCATATGACCACCCTTCCTCCAACAGCTGTGGAAACTTAAAGCCACGACAAGGATTTTTGCCCCTTGTGAAACTGTCAAAAGCAATAAATATTTTTCTTTTTTTCCATCATTAGACCCCGCTAAGAAAGCCTGCCCATTGTCCACTGTAATTCCCAGCGCTCACGGGGCAGGAGCTTTATTGTCCCAAATGAATCCTGAAGTGTGAACAATGTGGGGGAAAGCGGCCACCCTTTTCGGGAGGGTGTAGCCGCGAGGAATGCGGCGCTTCCCCACGGACGGCTCCGCCAAAAGAGCACTTGTGTTTTTTAACACTGGCCTTTCAGGAGGATGCTCGAGTTAAGGCATTGTGGCCCACTGTAAATAGATGCACTCGCCAGAATGGGGCTTCGTCATCCCTAATTAGGGAAGTAACTCCGGAGAGACAGCATGTCACTTGCAAGACTGGGCTCATTGTTGGGTTTGTGCGCGTCCCCACAATGTGAGGTAATTGGAGTTGTACCTTTTAGAAAGCTGCTAATTTCACATAGGAAGTGCTAACAAGACCTTTGTGTGCCATGTTTTCCTTCGTCCTTTCTAAGGAAGTTACAGAGCTCGAGTACTGGGAATGGCTGGGCCAAGGCCTGCCGGAGGAGGCTGCGGTAATGAACCACTTCAGCCCCCCGCCAGAAAAAGGAGGCCTAATTTTCGGGCCTGAGAAGACTAGGCCGGACAAAAGGTTCTGTTTAAGCTTATTATACGGGACATTCTCAGTGCCTACACAGCTTTCCTCGAAATGACCCTCTCAAAATAAGTGCATCAAGTTTGAGCAAATAGAAACATGCAACTTTCGAGGCTGGGGGTTATAGTTTTCTTTACAAAGCCATTTATATAATGTAAGCCGCAATTAGCGTGGAACGGAGCAACAAGATCTAGCGAGGAAAGTTCCCCTGACAAAGGACAGAAATTAGGGGAATAAGTAACAGTTAAATATCGGCTTCAGATAACCGGCTGAAAAGGCCTTTCAAATCAGCTGCGGATGTAGAAAAATAAAATAATTTTGCTCCGAGTCTCTTTCGCCGCAAAGTTTGGCTTTTAAATCGCCGACTGATTAATTCCACTAATTTTAAATTATCCAGATAGAATGGATCTGGGCTTAAAAAAAAAAAAAAAATAGAAATAACTGAAAAGCCTCTCGGCTTTTAAGCCTGACAATATCATCAAAACGTCCATAGGAATTACATATAAAAATTCAAACGGTAATGAAACAAATTACTACTTACAGTATGAAAAGTCTGCAAAAGCTTTTTATAGACTTGAAATGCAGAAGTTATATAAACTACTCAGCGAAAAGAATTAGAAAATGACCTTTGCAGATCAGGGGCAAAAATGAACAGTCTTCAGGGGAAAAAAAAATTCACTGTTAACAATGGCTTTTAATGCCATTTTGCTTCCCTCATTTATCTAATAATTGTGGCAAGGTTAGGGTAAACAATGAACAGTATGTTTTCACATATTCCACCTTTAGTGTCCTCCATATGAATTTCTAAAACACTTAAGAGAATAGATACATAAACCTGTGACCTTCAAATGAGCTTTTTGCTACTTCCAACATTTTGAATAAAAAAGGTCAGAAAATTGAACCACTTTCACGCAGTAATGAATTCCATTCTGTTGGGTAAACAAAGCTAAATTTTAAAACACGGACCTGACATCTCTATAGCTCAAGAAGCTTTTCTCTTCTTTGGGCGCGCGGGGGGGAAGGGTGAGGAATGCGAGCACTCCGCCAGCCACCCCCTAAATCACCGCAGCATCCGCCAAGGGGAGGAGGAGGAGGAGAAGGAGGAGACAAAAATGTTTGGTTTTATTCAGCGAAAGGCCGTGATTTCCAAGGCCAGTGCGACACAAATGTCCGATTTTTAAGACTTTTTTTTTTTTCCCCCTCCACCTCTCACTCCCCCAGCGAATAATTGATCCGGTCCACACAAAAAGAAGCCAGCGCTACCCTCGTCGAGCTAGCTCTTACTGCCGAGGGCCTCCAAAAGTTACTTCAATTTCCGCCGCGCTTTTGTCCGCGAGTTGTCCTGGCTGAAAGGCCCGGTTAGGTATTGTTGCAAAAAAAGTCTGTGCCCACATTTATTCCCCCCCTCTAATTCATACTCTGCATTGTGGGGTTTTGCTATTCAGGGACTGATTGGACAACAGCCCGAAGAATGGCCCCAGTGATTAGGCTCTCAGCATGGGTCTGGATTGTGGGTATAAACCCAGAGCCGGGGCTTGAATTCACGGCGGCTTTCTGCTTCCTCCTAGCGCCTCCCGTGCCCGATATTTTATGCATCCTTTGCTGCAGGTAATGCATTCCTTCATACCAGGAAACGGAATCCATATAATTAGCCGGCACAGTAGTGTGCAAGCCCTTGAAAGTCCAGGGGTTGTGCCCCGGGAAGCAATTGCGCTTTGCTATTGATAGGAACTCGCAGGTTTTCGGTCAGGGTGGGATAATACAAAACCCCGAGTATTGTCATGACAAGGTATTCATCCCACTTGACAAAGGCAACTTTTCTCGCGTCCCCCCGGGGGCACACAGGGGCGATGCTGGACGCAGATTTGTTTGTTTAGAAGCGGAGGTACGGTTTGCCCAGCCCACCGCAATTCCCAAACACCGGGCCTGACCCCATCCCCTGCCTCCCGCTCCACCGCACCACGCTGCTTCCCCCATCGCTTTACGTTTTAAAGTATGGCAGCTGCGCAAGTCGTGAAGTGTACAGATGTCACTCTGCGTCTTACATGTCAGTAACTGGAATTAATTTACATTTATTTGCCTATTGTTTTATATCATTTTATGACAATGTGCCGCATAATATAATTTAAATCTTTAATGTACAACTAATTCTCTACCATTAATTTGTCAACATGATTACTGGATATGCCACCAGGAAAAGCTGGATGACTTGAAATATGTACAAGGCATTCCTGTAGCTTTAAAAGAGGTTTGCATCTGAAATGACAAAGGTTTACAGAACTTTTTTTGGTCTGTCTGTAATTTTATGAAAACTACAATTTCAACGTAATTTCACAAACTGAGTTATTCCAATTCTCAGTCTGAAATAAAATAAAACATCTAATATATTAATTAGCCCAGGGAGAGAGTCCCAACAGTATTGTAAGAAGCAAAATGATAGTTTGATTCCTGAGAAACGCATTCTTCATCATGACAAATCCTGGCTGATAGGAGTTTAAACTGTCTCCCTGCCAATAGTATTTTATTTTGGGCAGAGCAGTAATCTTTTTAGCTATGCGCTGGAATTGAAAAGCAGCTCGTAACAAGAGCAGGTTGTGAATTTTTTGACAGAAAATGGTGATTTGTTGAAACTAAAACTTGTCCTGGGAGCGTACAGCAGGAGCTACAGCAGGGAAGGTTTCTCAGGGTAGAATTGCTGGTTAAAAAATGAAGAGGGAGAGGGCGAGAGGGTGAGAGGGAGAGGGTTTGAGGGAGAGGGTTTTTCCCTGCCTCCCAGCCCTCCCCCCAGCTGCCCGTAGGTAGGAGGTCAGGGCACTCTCCAGGGATGTGGGAGAGCCAGTTTCAATTAGCTCAGCAATGTGCTTGTGAGGGGGAATTCAGAGCACATCGCCTCTTCGCTTTCAGGGGGGTTCTGGCCCCCATTTCTCCTGCAGCTCTGAGGCACCCCCCTGCTGATTTGCTGTTTCTCCCCCTATATCAAAAAATTAATATCTATGTGCCTGCCTTACAAAAACAAAGCAAAACCAAAACCATATTGAAGTGGAGGCCCTGACCTTGCAGCACCCACATCTGGGCGATTCCCCCGTGTGATTTCTCACGCAGAGCTGGGGCTGGGGACGGCAGCCCGCCCTGCTGCCGAGGCTGGGAGATGGGTGCAAACAGCATCCGTAAAGCAACACCAGGAGCCGGGCCCCCGGGCTTCGCCTCTCTGGTTCCCCCGGTGCTCTCCTTGCAGTCTCTGGGGATGACCCTTTGTCACAGTCCTGTAAGTCCTGCTCGTATGCTCACTTCTATATTGCACAGAGCAAGCGGCTCTTATAGGTGGGCCTTAGCCTGTCAGCTCCTCAGTACGGTAACCAAGCTGCTCTTTCTGAGACTATTTTGCAACTATTTCATGCAGGTGGGCTCCCTGCAGTCACCAGGTCTCTGAACAGACAAAAGCCTGCACTCACATCAACACCTGTCCAGGACCAGGGTACAGACCCCAGATGAAAATGCTGGCGAAATGATGAATAATCAAAGTGGATGGAAACACAGCAATTCGTTTCTGGGGAATAATTTGCTAGCAGAACATTTCATCTTCTCACACTGTTTTTTTTAAAGCTCAGCTCCCTGCCTCTCCTCCTCACTCCTCTCGTCTACCTTTTGGGGATCTCACAGGAGCTGTATGAGTCACCAGAACACTGGAAAAATCTAGCAATTTCTTTCCTTAAAAAAAAAAAAAAAAGAAGGCTTGATTAAAAATTAAAATAGAAAAAAAAAAGATATTCTCTGAAAAAGAAGTGTTTAGACAAAGCCTGTCTGCTTCAATTTCCCAGCTACGTAAGCTCCCTTGCCCTGAGAGCGACAGTAGATTCCATAAATTAACTGAAAATCCCTCTTCTCAAGAGCCTAAGTTATCTCTTCTTTGCCTGCAGCTCTGATTTAGAATAGGCGCTCGTTTGTTTACTGTTTTAATTAATGCTCCTTTTCAGTGTGGAATAGGGGAAGGGAAATGAACTGACTTGATAAACAGGTGTAGCTGTTATGTGTTAAATTTGGGATCATTCAGGACTTGCAACAGATTAATCAGGCTTGACTGGACGTGAACCTCCTAGCAGAAAAGGTAGATCAACTCTGCTGGATGCCCAGTAGGTGAGTATTATTTTAACTGCTAGCCTGTGATAGGAAAGGCTTAGAAGGACAGTCATCAGCGGAGAATATCTCTCTGGTTTTGCCCAGGAAAGCAGTCTGATTCTTTCCCCCACTGCTTAACAGTTAAGGAGACCTTGACAATATAAGCCACTTTCCATGCCCCCTCTGCTTCCCCTTCTAACCTCACTGCCTCATATTCAAGGGGAAAGAAACAAATCATCCCATTATTTTTAAAACATTTAAGTGTCACATTGGGGAAAATGCTCTCCTAGGTTAACTATGAATGATTGAAGATTTTTTTTCTAAATGCAATATAAGTGTAATAACAGTTTAAGTGTCATGCTACGCTGTGTATTGCCTTTGCACCCTATGTAATACCTAGCACACTCAGAACAGAAAATGATCCAAAATCAGCCTTTTCTCAAACAGAGTTTGAATTCTTAGCCTCAAAGGGGAAAAACAGGCGAGCTTAGGTTTCTTCATTATGAGGCAGCAAGGAAATTATGTGATTTAACCGTATCACGGCAGTAAAGCAACACTCAGCTCATGAGTATCAAATCCCAGAAGAGGCTGCATCTCCTGCTTTCCAAATAAAGTAACATCTACAAATATATTCCTTTACTCCACATTTTGTCTTGGCTTATACAATTAATATGCACACAGAAAGCAACGTCACAATAAAGATAAGTGAAAAGGAATCGGGGAGTATCCTTTTATAATATTATCCAGCTGACATTGCCAGGCAGAGGGCAACACGGAGACGTTGCGCAACAAACCCGGCAAGTGCTTGAATTTTAACTGCATTACATTAAACTACCTAGAGTTTATGGCTGTCAAATGAGACCCTGCTCACTGGTATCTCTTGCCAGCAGACTGGCTGAAAAACAGCTTTGGTGTCAGCTGTGAAGACAGATGCTCACCCACCTTCTTGGAAAGAGATCCTGTGAATGGAAGTGGTGTATGTGCTCACTGCACTGTGGGGCTGGATCTGGCTTTCTTTACGCTGCGTCCTGTCAGGAGAATAGGTCCTGGAGTCAAAGATATTCCGAACGCAACACAGGCACTCGTATATTATGCATCGGCCTCTGATTTTAACCTTCCATCACAATTTCACCAGGCTGCTGGAAGGGAGGGTGATTAGACATGGGGAGAAAAGGAAGGATAGCGATCCAACTGAAATGTTCTTAGCATTTTACTCACTCCCAAATATTCCCAGACTTGCAAGGAGCTTTGATGTATTTTAAAAATCTGAGATAAATGTCCTTTTTAAAGATAGCCCCTAATATCTTGCTACAACCATCAGCTTGGGCTCCATGATGGCAGCTGATAGCCTAGCAATACCTACCATGCCACATTAAATCATTTATCTTATCTTGTTCATAGAGGTCTAAATGCTCCCCTACCAGGGAAAAAAACAGCTTGACAAAGTCTGCAAGGAAAATGTTTTGGAGTTACTGCTGCATTCTCCTCTCAGGAGATTTGCAGCCTTGTGAAGGAAGAGCCTTCAGTCCTCCAAACAACATGGAGGCTTGCAGTAACATTTATTCATGTGCCCGGTTAAGGAAGGCTCGCCAGAGCCAGACCTAAATGTCTGCATAGAAATCACAACCTGGCATATGGATCCTGGGGAATCCACACTGAAAACTTGACTGGAAGGTGCTGTGTCTTCCTAACAGAGGTACTGCACCTGATTGCCAACGTGTACATTCGGGACCAGCCAAATGAACTTGGCAAAATTGGTATTAGGCTTGTGGGAACCCTGGAAAGACCCAGGTCCCAAACCCAGTAGTAACAAACAGTCATATTTATGAAGGAAAGACCAGTGCCAGCTGCAACACCTCACCCTGGGTGGAAGTGTGCGTGTTCTGGAGCAGGAACACGTTACGGTGCGTTCTTCCACTTCTGCCTCACCCTGAATGCTCAGTGGGAAAACAGCAATGGGCAAACTTGCCCATGATCTGAACTGCTGCTGTTCGGGACCTTTCTCTTCTTCTGAGCATCGTTTCACGCAACACAGACTCAGAGGGAGCATCCATCCCATGATTACAAATCAAGAAAGGGCAACCATAATCCTGATCTTCAGTTTTAAGTCACAGCTGAGTTATATGTATAACAAATTGCTTATTAGCAAAACATAGGACTGTAAAAGAACATGCATTAAGAAAAGACATCACAGAAATGGCAATTTATTCCAACAACTTTTGTGGATCTTTCCAAAATGGTAATGAGAACTATATTTTACCAGTTACTTAAATCTGCAGTATGAGAAATAGCAAGTGCTTGTAGCTTGTGATGGAAAAGCAAGAACTCCTAAGCTGACCTGACCCAACACCTGCTCTCTCTCGATCTCCTTTTTTCCATGCAAATACAAAATTTTTCTCCCAGGTCTTTCTTTTATCTCATGAAACAGCATAGGGCAGTAAGCAAAAGAGGTTTAAATGGCTTATTTTAAGAAGAATTGGTAGCACCTTTCTGGCCTTCGCCCAGGCCAGCTGCACGAGGCTGAGTACCTGCATCAGCCTCCCGAAACTCCGCGGCTCCCCTGCCGAAATCCTCCTGGCCCTCCACAGCGATGCAAAGTCCTCAACTGCGTGTGAAGGTGGGCGCACGGCTCTCTCTTTTTGGGGGGATGTGCTCTGTTAAAACATGTGTTTCGTTACAGAATAAGAATGACATGCGGGGCTGCCGAGTGTCACAGCTTTTGCCGGTATTTGAATGCTTCCCACCTTTTCACTGGGAATTTACTCCACTATTAGTGTTTATTGTGAACTGATCTTCTGTGACTGAGGTTTGGAAATTGCCCAAAACCTGCAGCGCAGAACAGCATCCGAAAACCGGAAGAAAAGGAGGAAGGCAGAGGGGTGGAGGGAAGTGTCAAGGGAGTTTTGCAAAGCAAATAGAGTATTATCCTTTTGTTTAAGATGCCATGAAGACTTTTTATCTGCTATGTGATACTTTGCTCAGAGGACCGGCGCATACGAAGAGCTTTCCTGCGCCCCCCGCCCCCCTTGATTGCTTTACTGTTCTCAGTGCAGATTTATTAAATTTTGAATTAACATGTGTTAAGGAGGTTGATTTTGTTTGCTCTGCCACATAACTTACTTTTCTAAACACTTAGTAATAGCAGCAGTTAATCTATTGACCAATGGCTTAAGCAGCAGGTGGCTTTAAGACCAATGGGCCAGTCCTGACAAGGCCCACAGAAATTCCTAAGGCCTCTTTGTTACCTGGGCTGGAATAGAGAAACTACTTGTTTGGAAAATGTTTCTCCTCCCACAAAACATCTTCAGTATTAAGGGGCTTTTGTTAGCAGAAGGCTGAAGAGGGGGATTATGAAGGATAGTCTGTCACACAAATTGTTTCTTCTTAGACATATAATACAACCTGCATTAAAAGTTTACAAACTAATCTAATGAAATTATCATTCAAACGAAGCATGTCTCCGAACATTAAATTGACGCCTAGACCTGCCGTGCAATTTCTGCATTGGAAATCTCAAGACTGCAATGCCTCTGCTGTTGTTATTTCACAGTAAAACAAGTTTTTTTCTAAAAAAACCTCAGCAGCGTTCTGTTTGAAACAGGAACCTGGACAATCTGCAAGGGCTTATTTTCTTAGGAAACCCAGGCGCTAAGACATTAACAATTAAATTAGTTCCCATGTGTTAATGAATCCGGAGTTACAGTTAACTGTGTGTCATCTGGGGCCTTACACCCTCTCCCTGTTATGACGTGCAAATTCACATCAGAAAAGGAAAGGTGGATTTTTTCGATTTATTTGGATTTGTTTAGTAGAAGTCAGCAGCAACTGCAGCAACTGAAACTTGCAGTCCTGTACCCTTTGAGACAAAGCTGTGTTGACTTAGCTGAGGGCAACATTCAACTATGACTTTCTTCAGGGAGGATTTTACAGTGCAAGGTGGGGAGAGACACGACTCTCCAAAATGTGTCCATGCATGCAGCGAAAGGACAGCGGCAGTTTCCCTTGCGGTGAAGAAGTGGTGCCTGGTGAGTAAACGGAGCCTTTGGGGTAGTATTTATTCCATCTTTCAGCCAAGCTTTCGGTGTTGTCCTGATCCAAGTTAGGAGAAAAATTACTTCATATGTGTGTGTGTGCATGTACACAGATACATATACACACACACACACACATATATGTATGCATATATGAATACACAGACACATACACATTCTGACTCCTGCACTGCAACTACAGTCCTGTAGTCTCTGTATCATAAGCAACAATTGCAAACAGCTGCACTGCAGCAACATAAAAAAATAGGAACAAGAGAAGTCAAGTTACAAAATATTCTGCAGCCTGATTTCCATTTGCTGGGGTTTCTTCATCATTCGAATTGCATGTCTGTCTATATGCTATGTACACACGTTCATATATGTATGTCATATATGTATGTGCATGAATATGCTTATATGCAACTTCTCTTGAAGACCTTTATGTTTTGGGGACCCTGATCTCATCTGGGGATGAGATCCGGTAGCACCACTAGGTGCTACTGTAATACAACTAATTAATATTATTTTTACTACTAATAATAACAGCAGTGTTTACTTTTAGCATGTGCTCACTCTTGCCAACATATGTTTTTATATTCTTTAATTTTCTTGTTCTTTGTAGCACGAATGCTTAGAGGGATCCTAATTAACTGCTCAACAATGACGCACTCTCATTTAGTTTTTCTCTCAAACTTATTTATTAGGCTTTGTTTATCAGTGGGAGAGTTTCTAGCACTGAGACTGCCAGGATTTACTCTAAGCCTCTTAGTCTGGTGTTTCCATGGCCCTGGCTCTCTGTGTAGGAGAAGCTAAGAAAACCATACATACAGGTTTTGGCCCCCTTTATTTCAAGTAATCTAGAGCAGATGTTTTTTTTTTTCTTTTGGGGGGGGATGGGGAGAAAGGCACCTGATTATTAAATATGCTGAGGAAAATGCTGAGTTTTGGCCAGGGCTGGTGGAGCACTGGTGGAGATTTTTTTTGTTTGTCTGAGACTGCGTAACTGGATTTCAACATATTTTCAGGGCATTTCTCTGAACCAATGAATTCCCATGAGTAACAACAGGAACACCTTTGTCTGATTTCTCCAGTAAAGGCTTCCCCAGAGACCTACAGCCAAAGCAAGCCAGAAAATGTAGGAAGGCATTCGCTCTGCGGCTGCCCCCCAGGCCCCTGCTGCCCCTCCAGTGCTCAGACCTCAGACCTGTATTAGACGGCCTCTTCTGTCCTGCACCTGCAAGGAAAGGGATTGTTCCTGGCCTCCCCCCTGGTTACAGCTGTCAAGCCCTCAGTGTTTTCTTTTTTCTTTTTCAGAGAGTACATTCGTTTCTTTCTTTCTCTTTTTCTCCATTTCTCTCCCTCTTTCTGCCTGCCTTCTTCCCTCCCTTCCTCCCTTCTTTTTCTCTCTCTCTTTTCTAATTTTTCCAACAGGTGAGGTCTCCCCTTGCTAACTTGCCACCTAATTAGAGTGGTGAGAATTAGCTGCATTCACCCTGGCTTTAGTCCTGGCAAGAGTGTTAGAGAATTGGCCCACTTTTCAAGGTGCCAAATTGGAGGCTGAATCCAGGTGTGGTCGGAGGCAAGGGGATTATTTTCCTCCCATGGGGTACAAACAAAGGCCTGCGCCAGGGATAGATGGGGTGGGGACAATGTTGCCTGCAGGAGGGCTAAACACTGCTCCTGACATCTGAGCCCTCAGCGCAGCACAGCACCAGGCTGCCTCACGGGTTTCGCAGCCCGAGGAGCGGTATTGCAGGGCCCGCGGCAAGGGAGGGCTCTGCGTCCTACAGTAAGGAGAGAAAAGTGTTGCATCCCTCCAGTTCTCAGCAAGGTACAAAGTCCAGATAAACAGAACATGCATTTGGGAAAATATATGTGATATAGCCATCTGCTGCTGCGGGGCATGGGGCACAGGACACAGTCTTCAACTCCTAAGCCCCCATTAAGATCCACAGAAGATCCCCTGCACCCTGAGCCCCCTCCTTCAGGGATGCCCCGATAACTCGTAGTCTTTGACCCTAACGTATTCACTGCGTGCTGCCACCGCCAGCCTCATTCAACCCTGGGGACCTCATCCTTCCCTCACACCCACTGGTGTAAATCACCATCAGGGAGCAGGAGAGGGAGGGTTCCCTCTCTCCCAGCAGACCAACCTAGGTTTTCTTAATTCAAAAAACTTAGATGAGAAGGGCAGCGTGCAAGACCATGCAGGGGCCAGGAGTGACCAACACGAACGGATCATGACACCAGCATGGTGGTGTTTGGTGCTGCAGAAGAAGGCGTGACTGATACAAGACACAAGACAGCTTTAAGGACAGGCGTATCTAGGAGAACGAGCGGCAGTCCCACCAGCCGAGACACACGACAGAAGATTGCCAAGGGCGGGCCAGAACGCAGGGTGTGAGAGCCGGTGGCACTCTTGTGCCCGCGGGGACACGGCACAGAGGCCTGAGGGTGTTGGAGCCCACTGTGCAAACCTGCAAACCTGTGTGGTTGATCAGGCGCTGAGCCTCAACCCAGAAGCTTCTCACCTCTTCTCACTGCCTCAACAACATGGGGCAAATTATGTAGGAAACTTTTCCTGTCCAATTAATACGGTTACTCACGTAACTCAGGAGGTCCTCCGAGAACAGACTGGTTAGTGTTGACGCAGTATTTTCCAGAGGAGGGCTCTGCATCCACATTTGGTATTGCAGTGAGCCCGAGATGTGCACTTTTTTCAGGCTAGGCCTTTCTTCAGTAGAGTGGAGAATCCGAAAGGTATGGCAGATCCCAAGGAGACTGTGGGTACTGTCTCAGTACTGCACAGGAATTCGTGTAAAAGGACAAGTGAAGTAGCTGGTGACAGCAAACGCGTCGTTACTCAAGACCTTTCACATGAGGGTCTGATGGGTTTGGGAAGCAAAACCACAGCATGTGTGTGCAGGTTTTCCATACTCATCATCATCAGCACAACTCCTGTTGTACTCGAAAGTCTTTAAGTTATCCAGCTATCTAAGTACCAGTGAACAGCAGGAAAGTAAAATAAATCATGCTACATCTGATGCAATAAAGCTTGTTAGTTGACTGAAAAGTCAGAAGGGGCAGGTCAGCGTGGATAACCTCACTTCTATTATCCTATCGAAAGGAGAAGGTGCAACTTTCCTCACTACCCTTGAAGAGTACAAGCATTGACTGAGGAGGCAGCAAAGTGAGAACCTCTGAGAATCTCTGTATGTTGCTGATTTTACTTCAGAAAAAAAATCCATCTCTTGTTCTTTGAGTAGAGCTCTAGCACAACATCCTGTAAGTTGGTCCTGCCTGTGCACCAGCATCCTGCATCCCTAGAAACCACTCTTTTGTCTCCTCCTGTTGATGCAGAGCACAAGAGCATGTAGTCCTCGAGGAATGCATGGGGCTAGGAAACAGAGGTGGATCAGACCATCTGAAAGCCAAACTATCGGAACTATAACCAGGAAGAAAAAGGAGGGGAGATGCAGCACCTGATACTTTTCTGCTCTGATCTTTCTTGGGCCCTGATAAGACCCTAGAGAACTGAATAGTGATATCATGCATGTCAGACCATGGCCTGGACTTGGGAGCTTCAGACCTTCCTAGATCCTTCAGAAAAAAAGAGAAAAGCAACTGTTTTTTAGTGTTAGAAGGATAGAAACATCAAACATAATTTTTATTGTTGCTGTTTTACTTTCCCTGATGCAATAAAACAACTAGTGAAATTTCAGAAAGGACAGGTCTGTGTGGAACGCCCCACTTTAATTATCGCACAAGACAGGGCGTATACACTGTCTTCACTGCCACGCATCTGTTATTGTTATTCCTCTGGGGTGGTCTATATACAAAATAGTAACAAACAACCCTTGTCCTTCCCTCCAGACCCTCCAAATTTGGCTATGCTTTGCAGTTCATCTTTGCAATGAAGCTCTACCACCACTATAGTTCTTTAAAAGGGTCACAGGGAATCACAGCAAAGTGGTATACAAAGGTAAAGATGTCAAGTGAGTTATGTTAACAGAAAAAGAACCACACAGTAGGTCAAGGTTTGGGCAACAGCAGGGATATTTTTGTTAAGATAATGTTACTCACAGTGGTGGTGGCTTTCTTTGTAATACATAGCTGCCCAGAGAGAATTGCCTCTATTCTCATGGAGTCAGAGGGCCATATAGGAAGGTCCTATGGGGTCTAAATGAGATAGACACTGCAATTGCTTGTACAAATAAACTTTTACTATATAAGCAGCATGAATGGGCTCTGGTGTAATGCTTTCTAATGGTTCATATTTTCAGGTTGGTTTTAAGACAATTATCAGAGCAGCTCTTAAGAGCTAAATGGAGGTTTGTGCAGTTGTGTTTTCCTTTAGGAAGGGTAATTACCTTCCTCTGCACCAGTACAGGGCAGAGGTTTCTGAGTTACATTCCAGCTAAGCTAGCAGAGAAAAGTGACAGGCCCAACACAGGAGAATCTGCAGGTGACTGGTTACGTCTATATTGCACACAAACTCGAGGCCACCCTGGGAGGACGTATGTTGAAACGCAGGCTGGAGGCAACCTTCCAGGAACGCTAAGAGAGAAGGTTCAGCCTGATGGCACTGCTTAGCACAGGTCTGCGGCATGGAAGAACTGGCGCATCACCTTCCACGTGTCCCATCTAAGCATGTAGCAACACAACCTGCTCATCACGTCCTGAAGCTACCCACTGGAAGATTTGGATTTATAAGCGGCCTACACTTAGGCTACTCCTACCTGCAAAAGAAAACTCATATAGGCCAAGAATGGACATTTGCAGCCAAACCACAGAACTTTTACTGGCCATAACACAGATGGCCAGAGCCAGGGCAGGAAGCACAAATAGCTAGAGCGTGTTCCTTGGCTGAGCCTGCTGAGGGCAACACAGATGCAGCCACGTTGCACCTGAGCTCTCAGCCAGCTTGTGGCGTGAAGTACTACAGACAGCCCTCACGGCAGCACAAGTGTTTTGAACTATTACTGCAGGACTACCTGCCTTTGGAAGTCAGCTTTTAAAAGAAATCTGGGAATATACCAATCACTCTGCTTCAAGCATAAACGATGCATTGCAGAGCACCACGTGGCTACATCAATATTTCTAAAATGTTTACAGTGAAATTTCTTTCCTCATTTGAAAGAGGTTTTTCAACACTTTGGGAAAAGCTGTCCTCCAGTTCACAGATTTCTGAATATTCTGATTTCTCTCCATTTTCCCTACACTGAAAATAGGCTTAGATCCATCATTAAGTATTAAATTTATTCTTCTTTCTATGCTATGAAAAGGTAAGAAATCAGCAAAGGGAAATATTAACAACAATTTAGATGTGGAGTTTTTATGTGTATGAGGTTTTTCTTTTTAAATTCCCCCCCCCCAAGTTCTGGTACATATGGATTCATTTTAAGCCATAACTGTCCTATAGCTCATAAAATGTGCATTACGTCGCCTTTTAGATAGAAGTCAGCAGGAACAAAGCTACTGGAACGGATGAATAAACAAATTATTGTTAAGGCTACACACATTAGCCTCTAAATAGCAGCAGGAAAATGTGCAGTGCTTCTGCAAGTCAAATATCTGTTTGTACAATGATCTGAGCTGTTCATGCAAGTGTTCATTTCGGCTTGACCCTGTTTGGCTCAGGTGGGAAGCACTGTGCGTCGGAGTACCAGGTAAAATGGATGGTGGCTCTGGGACAGGGGAATCCCATCCAGCACCAATAAGAGCATGGCTGTATGGCCACAAAATGCCCCCTGCCTGCTGGCAAGAGTGGTTACCTAGGGAAAACACATTCCTAATCACCTCATTAGCATGAGGTAGATTGCTCTGAAGGCAAGACCATACGTCACATACAATCATACCCTGCCTTTACACTGTGCTCGAGTCCAGGCAAGCAAACACACTGAAAGGCTGAGACTCCCCAGCACTCGGCATGCCCTGCTGCTCCTCCAGTTTTTACCTTTGCTGGTGAGCGCACACCCGCGGTGCGGCCTCACGGACGCACTGCAGTACAAGTAGGGGCTCCCCAACGTACGCTGTTCTGTGGTCTGCAGGTTCCTGTGCCTGTGGTTATGCGGCACAGGAAAGTTTCAAAATTGTACAGATTATGTTCACTCTGAAGAAGTTTTTAAGCCATTCGGTCTTACCTGCACACCTCGCCACACCGGTCTCACTCCTCTGCAAGGTCTGTCTTCTGCCTATCTGACTGCCGGCGTGCTGTCTCACCGATCTTCATGCCTACTAGGATCATGCGCCGTCCCTCTGCTGTGATGAACCCAACTGGAACCGTTTTGTTTTCACTGCTCATTTTTTGGGCACAAAGAGGGCCGTCTGAATGCCATGCCCCAGATAGGATGTGCCCTCCCCACACTGTTAAGCAGCCAGTACCCAGCCCTTTGGGTCTCAGAGGCAAGCCTCCAGCCCTGGCTGCCCTGGCGTGGAGAAGCAGGCTGGGATGCTGCCCGTGCTTTGCAGTCGTTACTGCTGTAACCGGGCCTTACAACAAAGAAAAGAGCAGGACGCAAGTGATCTGAAATGGGCTGGGGTTCAGCAGTAGGCATCCTTTTCACCAATCATTGTTTGGCAGCGATTCCTACCCGGTGGCAATATTCCTCTGCTTTGCTCGCAGCTGAAAATAACTCTGAAAGTGCTTCGAAAGGGCTGCCTTTTAACTGAGCTGAACACCTTTCCAAATGATTTTTGTCATGGTGACTATCTCCCCCTCGGATGAGGAGAATTCAGTCTCTTCCCTCCCATTTCTTTTCTCCGCAGTGTATAAACCACGGTAAAATATGGCTCATTGTTTCCATGCTCTCCCATGCCCTTTATTTCCATAATGGACTCTCTGCCCACGTGTTTGCTAATATTTCTACCTCACTACATAAGCTGGCAGATGCCCAGAGTGTTGGTGCCTGTGACACGATCCGTTTTCGTTCCCCATGCAGCTATCTGGCAGTACCTTGCCTGAAGGGTGGGCATGGAAAAGCACAGATGCACCTAACCTGGCACAAGCTGTTGCAGCGTTGCGACAAAAACACCTGCCTTTTCCGTAGTAATCTGCTGAGCTGCTGGTGTTCCCTGTACTGGGAACGGAAGGTTAAATTGCCACTTTGCTTCCTGTTGTGTCATCATTTTAACTGTTTGCATCAATTATTGAATATGCTTACACAGTACTAATGCCTTTGCTGTGATTCACATGGACCTTTGGAAATTAACGCTGCAAAATGCTTTAAGTGTGGTCCTCATCCCTAAAGCTTCTGGTAGCAGGGTAACTGGCTGCAGACTTGTGGAAGTATCCGTCTCAAAAAATGGCCAAAACCATTTTTGTAGATTTCTGATGAGATAGCAAAGAGTTAACCTACAGCCACCGCTGCTAAGTGCCCCCCTAACCCCTGAAAAGCAGCATAGCAGTAGAAACAGTAAAACAGTATGAAGTTGTAGGAACGATCACCAGCGCTCCCTCCAAACAAATAAACAGCCTTTTTCTCCTGTAGAAATGTGACAAAGTAATTAAGTAAGTTCTACATATTTTCCTCAGTGCCCTTACCCATCCCTTGAAAATGAACAGTTTGTTGCTAGAATACATTAGAGGAAGGGGGACGACAAATTAAAATACTTCTCATACATTGTAGGTCTCTGTCTGTATTTCCGTACCTCTGTTGAAAAATCCAGTACTAATACCATCCATCAGAAAGAACAGTAACCCCTTCAGGGAATTTCAAATGCTATCTGATGAAGTAAAAACTGCAGTTCCCGGGGTATGCCAACACCTAGCATAAAAATAAAGTCTGACTGATGGATGAAGGTCTGCTGTATAAGAACTGTCGTTGAGTGAGGCTTGCGTTATAAATGCAATTCTGCCTGCCGTGGAGTCTTTCTCTCTGTGTTACTTCACTTCTTTGCCTCAGTTTCCCAAGGTGGGAAAAGGGAAACCATTTCTTATTGTATCAGCCCATGGAGCTATTTGACTAATGTTGAATCTGCAAAGTACTACCCTGTTTAAGGGCTAGCTGTCATTATTATGAATTAAAACACAAGTACTTACCCTGAAAATATTGGTTTAATGTACTTTATTTATTGTTTGCTTTTCAAACTTCTTTAGAAATGAAAGGTTTCAGAAAATGAAACCTCTTTTCACAATGAAAATCTCAGTTTGTATATTTGCTTCCCAGAGGAAACAAGTCTAGAGCCAAGGCTAATAACTCTGGCTACTGTCTTCTCATTCGGAGTAACTTGGAGGCTGATGTGGTTTGTGATAGCAACTTATGCTTTAAGGACTCTGATCCACACCCAAGAAACTCAAGGAGCTTCTGGCTGGATTCAAATGCTAATCTCTCAAAGGTTTCGCAATTTATTTTTTAATGGTCCACCTCTGAGACATTCATCTGACACTTTGACTATTATGTTACCTGGATTAAAAAAGATGCTAATAAGAGTATTAGCCAGGTTCTTACACACAGAAAGCTTTTGCAATTACAATACCTCCTGAGTCACTCATTCAGGATCCTGGGAAAAATAGAGCATTTTTGCTTTCCAGATCCTTTTTTTTTAAAAAAAAACCTCAAGAAGCGCTTAAAGTTCCTTGTTAAGAGATTTGAAAAATGTATAGTCCTTGTAAATTAAATACTACAAGTTCTTAGATGAGTGATCCCTAAACATTTATTATTCACACTAATATGACTTAATTCTAACTCTCTGTAAGATTTCTAGAAATTGAAAGACTTCATATGCATAAGGGTGATGAAAATATAATCTAGTTCATGAAATCTTTATATGCAACCTTATATTTCAGCAGTACAGTTACCCCTGGTGCGCTCCGGGCTTCAGGAATGTGCCACCCTGGGGGCTGCGCCCTGAGCCTGCGCCAAGCCGGGAGTGGGTTCGGCTCCCGGCAGCCCCCGGCAGCCTGCGCGCCGAGGGGTCTCCCACCAAGACCCACCGCGCTGGTGAGACGGCAGCGTCTTTCTGGGTGCTGGCACGACCTCTTTAAAGCTGTAAATGCTTCAGGCTTTGCTCCTGTGCCTATGCCGTCTGGACACAGCGAGGGACCACAAATGAACTCGGGACCGGGGCAATTTCCCTACAAAGAGAGGAAGCTGCTGGAAGGAAGAATGTGGCCCTGCAACGCCGGAGCTCGCTTCCCTGCCTGCGAGCGGACCGCAGAGGCTGTTTCTTCGTGTGGGGATTTGAGAGGCACGGCTCGAAGAAGAAATTTCTGTTATAATTATGTAGCTGCATTCCCCTCGGCTGGAGTCCTAAGGAATTAGCAGTTCCTCTACCTTAGATAGCATGTACACTATTTAGGATAGCGAATCGGTACCGTTGGCATTTAATTGTTACCCGTGAGTGGCGAGAGCGCTGTTGAAATAGAAATGGGAGGAGTTCCTTCTAAATTCATTTTCTTTTTTAACTATCAAAGCCACTCCACACAAAGCTGCAGCAACTTCAGCAACTGTCTTGGTTGCACACCAAGGATTTCACCGAGAACATGTTAGAGGGAATCAGAAAGCAGAGAAAAGGTCACAAATAAGCACCTTAGGAACAATGAAAGCTTTTCTCCATGTAGCAGTGGGAGAGTTGCTAGAAAAACTGAAAAGGTATTAATCAGAAGTGGCTATAAATCCTCTGGAGTTTTGCTCTTATAAAACTCCTCAGAGAAAGTCTTGAAGGAAATGCAGGTCAAAGCCCAAAAAAGCTCTTGATCAGAGATTGCTGGAGGAAAATCTTCCCAGATGCCATTTAATAGGCAGCAATCACCCCAGGAGTGGGAAAGCCAAGTACGCTTGAAACATGGTTGCAGTTCCTAATAGGCCTTGTCACACTTAAGGCACTGCAAGCTCCATCCAACGAACAGCTGAAGCTGGCTGGCGATTCATAAAGCCAACAGTTTAAAGTTTATTATGATGAAAGCACTTAATGACAGCCATCGCTAGGGGCCCATCATTTATAAAGCTGTGCTGAGTATTAGACATGTAGCATGACCACCAATTTTATGTCACAATTGCTACCATAAAATGACCTTTGGTGATTTTTACTGCATGTGGTGGACAGCTCTTCTTTTACATTAGTGCTCTGTGGCTTTTCTTTGCAGACTATTATGCTGTCTAAAGCTTATTTGGCACTGTCGTGAGTCTCAACCCTTGTTATTACCCCGAAGGCCTGTCTAAAGGAAAACTCTCATGTTCTATTATAGCACTCCAATAATTTACAGATCTTACCATCCTTGGTTAGCGTCATAATTTAGTGCAGATATTCCTTCATTGTTACCACGTTTAATAAAATCCCTCTGTTTCTACAGACCGCACGAAATTTCCTATCCGGGCTGCTAAAATACATATGCTCCTGTATTATGGAGACATGGATAACGGGTTTTAATTTTTTGTTGTCAATTGAAAAGAACAGTAAGCAAAAGCAGTGAACAGCAGTTAACCTGGGAGAAATCTCCTTAAAGCCTTAGGTATAAATGCTAGACGTTGCACAAACACCAGACGTAATTTCAGTGCATAATGCACAAACATACATTTGCATGTGAACAATATTACTTAATTACCTTTCAATTTTTAGACCTACTTTGTATACTTAGGAAGTGTTTGAATATACCAGCACTTTACTGTCCTGATGTAAAGCATTACCAGTAAAGTGGTCTGTCCATGCTACAACACCTTTAAATTGTATATATAATTTTATAAATGATATAAAATCTGTTTCTAGTCCATGAAAAAACACACTAGCATCGCACACTGCAATCTTGAAAGGATTTAAAATATGTGATTTCTGCTGGTACCTACTGTATTGGGTTTTATATAAAGCTTTTTTCAATAAGGTAAATTGTTACATGACAAACTCATCTTCCACCATTATCATCTGCTGTTTGTGTTTAACAACAGGAGTCCTGGTCTAACAAAACTGTTGTAATGGCTGTACAAATTACTCAGCTGAAAGCTTTTCACCAAACCAAACAGTATTAATCAGCAGTTCTTATGAAGGTGCTAATTAAAAACAATTTTCTTCCTCAGTTTGCAATACTAAGCCATCTTCATTTGCACAGTTTCCAATATACAGCTACTGTATACACTCACACTTCAGGGCCTCTATTAACTATTGAATCTCCTATTACCTATTTTATTACATTCCTGTCTCCCAAGTTTAGAAGCTTGTTGACATTTTAGAAGTCACAGCATGATATGTTTAATCATTTAAAAAGTACATTAATTGAAGTCAGAGTCAGGAAAAAATAACAGGTCTTTTAGCACGCAGGCTCTGGCAGGGCACAACACAGGCTGAATGTTCAAATCCTTTTCTGCTAGCATAACCCATCACCCGGGGGCAACATTTTACGACTGAAGGGGGACGGTGCCTAATGCGGAGAACCATTATTTTTTTGCTTGTTTTTAATAAGCAATCTTCCACAAGTGACACTGTGTTGGTTACCTGCAGGGAAATGCATCCAAAATAAAAGATACTTTCTGTTACTGAAGGCCTATCGCTCCTTCGCTGTCGTCAGCCACGACGGCTCTTTGTTTCTGGGGGCTTGGCATCTGTTGAGTTTAACCCAGATTCGAGGGTCAAGATGTTTCTTCTCAGGCTGTGGAATGCCATCTGGACTACTGCTCCGTGCATCTTCCCTCTACTTTCCACACGCTTTACACACGAGAAGACAATGAAGATCCAATGCCGCTGTTGGACAGAGATGGAAAATATCCAGCTTTTACCCAGCCACAACAATATGCTGGGCTTTTTGGCAGCAAGCCAGCTGCTGACTAAGCAAGGAGCCTTAATAGGCTAAACCCTTTAAAAATGGGAAAGAAAAGTTAGGTTTGTTACATTCAGCTGTTTGAACAGAGTCCACAGGTCGGGGAGGGAGATGGATCTTGCAGAGGAGATGCTGCACTTAGTCTCACAAAATCTGGGGTCAGTTCTAGAGTGTATTGGCTGCTTTCTAAATGGCTACAGGCAAAGGAGACAGCAATACTGTCTGTGCCTCAGGTTCCCTCGTATGGGGAATGGGCATGGTTTGGGGGGCTCCCCCGCTTTACTTAAACATGCAGCTGCAAATTCACTGAGACATGCACTGGCTTTCTTTTAGCTTTATGGGATTTTGCATCAGGGTGCCCTCATTTTGGCTGGGTTAAGTAAGTGCTGTTGCAGTGCAGATGAGAATAACATTGAAAAATCAGCTTTTAAAACCATCTTTCAAAAGATGCTGGTGTACTTACAACCAATGTTAGGCTACTGGTTTGTGACAGCGAAGGCATGACAAACCGTCTTAATCAGACTCAGGAGAATCTAAAAAGTGAATAAAAAGATAGAAAGCAACAAAACCATCTCTATCCGAGGAAACAACACGGGATGACCATGCTGTGCAGAAAATGTTTTAGGTATAACCGCTGGTGCATGCTGTCCTAGCACCTTCCACCAGCATCTCAAAACATTTCACAAGAGTTAAAGGAATTTGCAGTTTGACATCACTGTTCACTCCCGATTTAAAGAAGAAGAAAACGACGCATAAAGAAATCCAGGCTAAACTATGCATTCATAATTTGCCCTGTGAGAAGACAGGGACTTGGTTACTTCCCCTCTTGCATTAGGGAGAGCGGGTGAAAGACGGTAATAAAACGCTGCTCTGTTTGACTTGCAATGTGTTGCTGCCTTTTCCCTCTTCCCCCTGCCATATCAGCTGTGCCACCTGCCATATCAAGAGGTGGATCAAAAGCTCACCCACTGCATCCTCTTTTGTTCAGGGAACAGCGAAGGAGAGTTGTAATGGAGATATAACGCTTGATAAACCGTATGCAGCCAGGCTCAAGATGTAAGGGTGCTTTTCATGGGGGGAACAATTTTAATCCCGCTTCCCTCCTCACGCAAACATGTAGCCATTAAGCCACAGGCAAAATGTGAATGGCTTGTCTAATAAGGATTTTGCAGCTGGACTGGTACCTGGGGTAGTAAGTTCTCCTGCCTCATCCCATGTTCTTAAGACATTTTTCATTTCAAATCAAACTTACTTCCCAAATGGAAAGATTTGTCCCATTGTTCCAGAATGCTATCGGATAGGACTAGTTAGTCTTTTTTAAGAAAGCCTTTATCAGATCTCACAGCAGGAAACGGAATATTTTTTTCTTGGTCTTTTATATTCTGAAGATCACAACTCACTGCCAGTGGCACCAGCTGCATTAGGGCTGCGCCCAGGGAGATGGACATCCACAAGAAGATAATTTCTCTCTGCCATTTTTTTCTGAGAAAGGAGGAAGACACAACGTTGCTCTAAAAACTACCAACATATGTGAAGGAAAACTTGCATCAGCCTAACATTTCCACTCTCGGTGAAGAGAGCATAGCTCTTGCACGGTGTCATTCATCTTCGAAATGCTTTGCAAACACAAAGTAATTAAGCTCAATATTCTGTTACAGAGCATAGTAAACTATATCATTAAAAATATACCAAGCATCAGAGACTAGTTAAAGCACATCACATGAAAGGCTCCATTACATTTTATAAGCATGATTTGATAAACTGCCTAACTTTTTCTTAGCAAAGATATTTGATGTATTAATAAACGCTGTATTTTTATTAAAATTCCAGAGCTCAGAAACAATTCATCAAGTCCCTACTAACACAAGGGACACTGAGAGATGTCTCTACAAAAGAATTCTTTTAGTGCCTCATATACAGTAAATCCTACATCTGTGACTTTTCAATACCTGTTTTAAAACAAAAAATCAAGAAGAGAGCTTGCTTACATACCTCTAAAAATATCTACACGGACCAAACCTGCAAGCACTTATGTAGATGAGTAACTTTACTGCCTGTGGAGCTCCAATGTGAGTTTGCAGGATGAAGCCTAAATGCATCTTTGGTAAACAAGCCATCAATTACACACTTTAGGGATGGCAGCACCTGTGCAAAGCCTTCAACTCAAACGCCAGACACTAAAGAAATAAAAAGCAATTATCAGCTACTCATTTGAGTAAAACTGTTTTCTTCTTAGAGCTAAAAACACAATTTTCAGTGACACTGGTGCTATTTTTGGCAACCAACAATCTTTATTAGAATATTGTACAGCAGACATTCAAGCCCTCTCAAAAATAAAAGGTTCACAGATTTTAATATTTCACTATTTTTCACACTCCTTTGTTGATTATAAAGATTTCCTCGTACATATTTTTAGAGAAAACAAAGGCACTGCTGTGTGGGACAAACAAAACAAAACTAATTAAACTAAAGCCACCTTCACAGCACTTTTAAATGACTCCTAACTGCTTTTGATTTCTTACTAGACAAGTATCTTCCAGCAAGAGTTTGAATATGAAACTCATACCAGCTATAGGGGAGACATACTACTCAGTTCTAGGATAAATGGTTGGTTTGCATTGCCCCTGATCTTTATCTAACACTGAGAACAGGCTGCTTTTTATCAAAAGAGGAATAAATTGCTGTTATTGTGATGTTAGCCCATCACTTGGCATTGCAATTCAAGTTTTTGTGAGAAAGAAATGTATGATCTAACTGCGACTTGACCTATGCCTTCTGAGATCCATCTAGGTGCTCTAATGGAGCATAAAAAGTATTGAATACAAGGACATGCAAACCGGTAGTGAAGAAATTTGTTTGAGAAGAAGAGCGAAGAGAAAGGGACTTTCATGAGCTCGTGGTTTACATGCTGCCCGATTTATTAAATACGGAAGAACACTTATTGCCGAAATGCGGTTCTTTAATTAATGTATTTCAGCATGATCCTCTACACTTCCTTGCATCTAGTACTTCCCTCTCTCAGTCATGCTCTCTGCCTCTCTCTCTTTTTTCATCATTTAAAAAGTGTGGTGGTTTAAGAGACTGCACAGGATTCTTTAGTGATCCAGGCTGTTTTTCTGAGAAGTCATTAAAACGGTCTATTAAACTGTTAAGAAAATAAGAAACTGCTCCTGTTTCTTTGTGGGATTTCTGTCTTTCCCAGTACAAGAAAAGTCACATTAAATGTTTATCAAACACTTGGGCCACAACATATCACAATATAAACTAATTCCAGGGAGATAGTTTGATTACACTACAAAATCCCCTAGTTGTTATAGTGTTTCTCGGGATTTATCAGAAAGGATGCATTTTTTTAAAAGCAATTTCTAGGATAGTAGCATTTAGATTTTAGTCCTGATAAAGGCTCACTTTCCATTCATAGTCAGAACCTAAATGTGCTCTTCTTGTACCTAAACAGATAATAAGCACTCAGCACACTCCCCCTTCTTGACACAACACACTGAGACTAATCACACATAATTGGAGAGGAGGAGCAGAGGGGCTGGGCAGGCTATTGTGTCCAAAGGACAAATGGTCAGTTTATGAGGCTTTTGTCTGATGCATAATTTCTTATACATCTACAGGAGGAAAAGTCCTGCTGGAAAAAAAACCATATATACACACATACACAAAAAAAGCCTTCAACACTGAAGCAAATGAGGACATTTCAATCACGGATAGCAAAATCAACAGTGGCATTTAAAAAAAAAAAAAAAAAGGCAGAAAAATCCGAGCATTCAATAGGTGCACTTTTAAAAGATCTTAAGACAACTATTTCCTTACTAATTAAATGTGAATGTGTCTACTACTTTACAACCAGTTATGTAAGCCCACAAAGTATATTATTCACATATTTTCAAATACACCCCAAAAATAGCATTTAAAGAGATTAACAAAGTACGTGCAAGTTTAAAGGCACAACAGAGAAGGAAGCCAGCTTTACACCTTTGTTAATGCATACATGTAAAGTCTGATCGGTCTTAGGCTGGAATATAATTGGAAAAATAAGTGCTAAAATGATACAAAAAAGATGTCTCAATGGTTACACACTGTGAAACAAGCCACGATATCTTCCTCAGCATTTAGGTTAGAAATATTTCTCTAATGATGACTCAGGAACAAAAGGGGGGGAACTGAACACTCCCCACTCCCTGCCCATCCACATACATGGATTAATTTTCAGTAGTCCACCTTAAAACAAACAAAAAAAAGTGTCATCTTCTATCTGTGTTTGGTTAAAACGAGAAGAAAAGGGTAATGGAGGTTTTCCTCATATGTATCTTTTTCTTCATTTTTCAGCTGCAAATAAAAAATGGATAAAGTGAGCAAACTGTATGAAAGCATTTTTAAAATACTGACAGTTCTTGGTTAACTATATTCCTTAGTGCAAATGATACTACTAAAGATTAAACATTTAGTAACTACGAAAAGAAATCTTAAGGTCAAATAACTACCACAGGTATGGAACAGTATGCCAAATATTGTCAGGAGCTGGTCAGAGTTTGTAGACAAATTAATCCATGCAATAAAGGGTTGAACATTACTTATAAAAAAAATGAGGTCCCAAATTGCTATATTAAATAAATCATATTCAAGTGAGATTGAAGGCCTGAATTAAATCCACTAAGCAAGGAACTTCAGAACAACGGCTAAAAGTTTATCCCTAATCAGCCTAACTATTGCTGTATATTTGGTATTTAAGATCAACAACTGGTTCAGACCTCTGAAATACCATAATCTTATCTGATGGTTTACGTAATTGCAAGCCACTTCCAAGGCTGTAATGCAGTTCTTGTTGGGCTTATTTATTAATTCTGTTTAATTTAAAAAATTCTTAGTGTAAGAGAGAATTATAACCTGATACTTAGAGTGGTACAATTCCAATTGCTAGGGATAATGTTACATGTGCTCTTCTGATCTACACTAAAAGAATATATTTCTAACAAAAGAATGAATGTTTATTTTCGTGGGTATTCTGGTTAAATGCAATTTAAAATACATATACATATTAATCTGAAATACGTGGAACCTACACATATGTATTACATTTTGTAATCACCTCACATAAAAATATTTGCATATTTTTAATACAAGCCTAAGGAAGAAATGTAAAAAAAAAAGGACCTTTAGCCGTGCCTGACACAAATGACCCCCCCCCCCCCAAATACTACATTTAAAGCCAGAACTCTTCTTATCCCATATGGTTTTGCCTTTATTTTCCTTGCTGTGTGTTAGGGATTTTAGTTGGCCCGTGTCACAACATTGCTCGTGTTATTTAAACAAAGGTCTTTTCCATATCATATTCTTCAACTGTGAAGTGCCTCTGTGTAAGCTACTGTCTATGAGCAATTAACACACTTTTCCTTTTTCATAGTGGAACATAAAGCTGATCTATTCTTTAAATTCTAATCCACTTTACTAAGAAGTGTTTGTGTATAATTACTAAAGTAACGGCAATCTGCTTCCCAAGATCTCTAACTTTACCACAGGTGGTTCACTTTGTTTGCACAGGATTACCCATCAGTTTCATGTTATCCTGGCCATTTCTGGATGAAGAAAGACTGTATTTTATTTGTACCTTAAAGTTTTATCAACTTCCCAATTTCAATGAGCCACATATC